>NW_006159941.1:771523-780385 GCF_000334495.1 Tupaia belangeri chinensis | reverse complement strand
ACCGCGTCGTCTCCGTGCTGCTCACAGTAGACGACGCGACCCTTAAGAGCTGTGACACTGCGTCGTCTCTGTGCTGTACCGTGCTGCCCACAATAAACAGACGACACTGTTGTCTCCGTGCTGTAACACTACGCTGCTTGCCCCGGCTCTCACCCTTTCACTCAGGAAACCCGTTCGGCTGTCCCCCCGGGTCGGGACACACCCAATACTGGAGCACCCAAATATGTGAAAGATAGTCTGCTTGATCTAAAAGGAGAAATATATTGCAACAAAATAATTGTTGACAATTTCTACACTCCACTGTCTACTCTGGACAGCTCCAGACAAAAAATAAGCAAAGAGGTACACAATCTAAATGATACCATAAATTGAATGGATTTGACAGACATCTATAAAACTTTCTACCCAACAACCACAAGTTACACATTTTTCTCACCCCTGCATGGAACATGGAACATTTTTGAAGACTGACTACATGAAAGGCCATAAAGCAAGCCTTTACAAACTCAAAGGACAGAAAATATATCTAGCATCTTCACTGATCACAATGAAATTAAACTTGAAATTAACTTCAGGAAAAAAAACCCTCAAAAATAGACAAAAACATGGAAGCTAGACAACCTACTCCTGAAGAAATTATGACTGAAATCAAAAGATTAATTGAAACCAATGATAACAAGCACACAAGTTTTCATAACCTATGGGACACAGCAAAATCAGTCATAAGAGGGAACTTCACAGCAATTAGTGCTCACAAAAAAAAAAATAAAATAAATAAAGGAAAGGCAGCAAATAGACAAACTAACAACACATCAGAACTGGAAAAACAACAAAAAAAAGTCAAAAAAGAAATGCCAGAAGGAAAAAAAAATAAAGATTTGAGAAAAAATAAATAAAATAGAGAATAAACAAACTATACAGAAAATAAATGGAACCAAAAGCTGATTCTTTGCGAAGATAAACAAAATTGACACACTGTTAGCTAGACTAAGAACTGAGAAAAGAACCAGATAAATCTAATCAGCAACGAAAAAGACAGTATTATAACACACTTAATCAAAATACAAAAGATCATCTGAGAATACCATGAGAGATGATACACAAACAAACAAGACAACCTGGGCAAGAAGGACAAATTTCTGGACTCATATAATCTACCAAAGTTGAATCAGGAAGACAAAGAAAGCCTAAATAGACCAATAACAAGCAATGAGAATGAATGACAAATTTCTGGACTCATATAATCTACCAAAGTTGAATCAGGAAGACAAAGAAAGCCTAAATAGACCAATAACAAGCAATGAGAATGAATTAGTAATAGTCTCCCAACAAAGAAAAGCCCAGGTCACAGTGGTTTCATTTCTGAATTCTACAAAATCTTTAAAGAAGAACTAACTCCCATTCTATTCAAACTATTTGCAAAGATCCAAAAGGAAGGAACCCTCTCAAATACATTCTATGAAGTCTCCATAACCCTCATTCCTAAAACAGACAAAGACATGACAAAAAAAAAACTGCAGACCAATATCCTTGATGAATACAGATGGAAAAAATTTCAGCAAGATGCTAGCAAGTCATATCTAGTGACATATTAAAAAGAGTGTACACCATGACCTGGTAAGTTTTATTCCAGGAATGCAAGAGTGGTTCAAAATACACAAAACCACAGATGTAATACATCATACAAATAGAAATGTAACCATATGGTCATATCAATTGATGCAGAAAAAGCATTTGATAAAATACAACATCCTTTCATGATTAAGACTTTTAGCAAAATTAGCATAGAAGGGAATTTACTCAACACACACAAAAAAGCCATCTGTGTAAAACCTATAGCTAACACATCTTACTGAATGGGGAAAAGCTGAAAGCTTTTCTACTGAAAGCTGGAACAAGATAAGGCTGCCCAATTTATCCACTCCTTTCTAATATAGTACTGGAAGTCCTAGCCATTGCAATAAGACAAGAGAATAAAAGAAAAGACTTTCAATAGAATAAGATGAAGTGAAACTATCTCTATTTGTAGATGACATAATTATATATGTAGAAAAACCAAAAGAATCTGTAAAAACAACAGCAAACCTACTGGAAGTGATAAATGAATCCAGTAAAGTGACAAGATACACAATCAACATACAAAAATCTATAGCATATCTATAGATCAAAAATGAACAGAGAGAGGTGGAATTGAAGAAAACAATTCTATTTACAATAGCCACAAAATAAATAAGGTACGTAGAAATAGCCCCAACCAAAGAAGTCAAAGACCTCAACAAGGAAAACTATGAAAAACTTTAAAAATAACTTGAAAATGATACAAAAAAGTGGAAGGACAGTCCACATTCCTGGATTGGTAGAATTAACATAATCAAAATGTCAATTCTACTCAAATTAATTTATAAATTTAATGCAACCCTGATCAAATTACCAGAGACATTCTTCACAGAATTAGAAAAAAACGATCATAAAATTTGTCTGAAATCATAAAAAGCCCTGTATTGCCAAAGCAATACTGCAAAAAAAGAATAAAATAGGAAATATCTTACTCTCTGATCCAAAAATATATTACAAAGCTGTGATAGTCAAAACAGAATGGTACTGTCACAAAAACAGGCACATGGATGAATGGAACAGAGTAGGGAACCTAGAAATAAATCTCAAGATGTATAGTCAAGTGATTTTTTTTTTTGAGAGGCTTTTGCTATAGGGCACATATGTTCACCAGAAAGACAGAGAGAGACAGAGAGACAGAGAGCAAGAAATCACCCCCCAAGGGGGATGTCCACGCTGCATTCCCTTCTACTCCCTTCTCCTCTCGAGATTTTGGGAACGCATGCACACGTGCCTGGCATGAGTTTAAGCCACCAGGTCCGGGACTTGAACCATGGTCAACTACATGGGAGTCCAGCAACATAGCCATTATGTCAACTGCTGGTCCCTAGTCAAGTGATTTTGACAAAGGTCACATATGAATCCAGTGGAAACAAGAAAATCTTTTCAGTAAATGGTACTTGAAAAACTGGATATCCACCTGCAGAAAATGAAACTGGACTCCTATCTCTTACTAGTAACAGGAATCGACTCAAAATTGATCAAAGATCTAAATATAAAAGCTCAAACTATAAAGTGACTGGTAGAAACTTCTGGAGACATCAGAGTTGGCAAAGACTTTGTAAATAAGACCTCTAAAGCACAGACAATAATCTCAAAAACAGACAAGTGGCGTTACATCAGTTTAAAAAGCGTCTGCACAACTAAAGAAACAATAATTAAAGAAACAACTCTTGTAATGGGAAAATACATTTGCAAACTATGCCTCAGATGAGAGAATAACCAGAAAATATAGGGAATGCAAGTATATTACCTAAAAATATAATCCAATTAAAACATGGACAAATGAGCTGAACAGTCAACTCTCTAAGGAAAACATATAGCCAAAAAGTATGTGAAAAAATGCTCAACATCTCTTATCATAAGGAGCTGCAAATCAAAACCACAATGAGATACCATCTAACCCCAGTCAAAATGGCTAAGATTAAAAAATTGGTTTTAAGTGCTGGCAAGGCTGTGGTGAAAAGGGAACTCTCCTGCACTATTGTTGGGAATGTAAATTAGTGTAGCCACTGTGGAAAACAAAATGGAAATTCCTCAAAAACCTACAAATAGAACTACCATATGACTCAGTAATTCTACACTTAGGTATCTGCCCAAAGGATAGAAATACACTTAGAAAAGTACATACGGTTCCTTGTTTATTGCAATATTATTCATAATTGCTAAAACATGGAATGAACCCAGAACAGATGAACGGATTGAAAAAGTGTGGCACATATACACTACAAAATACTACTCAGCCATTAAAAAAAATAAAATGAGACCCTGTCATTTGATCAAAAGTGGACAAATATGGAAGATTTAATGCTAAGCAAGCAAGCTAGATTAAAGCCAGAGAAACATATGTCCTCTTTTAATATATACCAAGTGTCTGTACTCCAAGGCAGAAACCAAAAGATTAGAAGGTATAAAAGCAAGGAGAGCAACCCAGGATACTAGAAACAGTGTGGGAGGATTAACATAATCAAAATGTCAATTCTACTCAAATTAATTTATAAATTTAATGCAACCCTGATCAAATTACCAGAGACATTCTTCACAGAATTAGAAAAAAACGATCATAAAATTTGTCTGAAATCATAAAAAGCCCTGTATTGCCAAAGCAATACTGCAAAAAAAGAATAAAATAGGAAATATCTTACTCTCTGATCCAAAAATATATTACAAAGCTGTGATAGTCAAAACAGAATGGTACTGTCACAAAAACAGGCACATGGATGAATGGAACAGAGTAGGGAACCTAGAAATAAATCTCAAGATGTATAGTCAAGTGATTTTTTTTTTTGAGAGGCTTTTGCTATAGGGCACATATGTTCACCAGAAAGACAGAGAGAGACAGAGAGACAGAGAGCAAGAAATCACCCCCCAAGGGGGATGTCCACGCTGCATTCCCTTCTACTCCCTTCTCCTCTCGAGATTTTGGGAACGCATGCACACGTGCCTGGCATGAGTTTAAGCCACCAGGTCCGGGACTTGAACCATGGTCAACTACATGGGAGTCCAGCAACATAGCCATTATGTCAACTGCTGGTCCCTAGTCAAGTGATTTTGACAAAGGTCACATATGAATCCAGTGGAAACAAGAAAATCTTTTCAGTAAATGGTACTTGAAAAACTGGATATCCACCTGCAGAAAATGAAACTGGACTCCTATCTCTTACTAGTAACAGGAATCGACTCAAAATTGATCAAAGATCTAAATATAAAAGCTCAAACTATAAAGTGACTGGTAGAAACTTCTGGAGACATCAGAGTTGGCAAAGACTTTGTAAATAAGACCTCTAAAGCACAGACAATAATCTCAAAAACAGACAAGTGGCGTTACATCAGTTTAAAAAGCGTCTGCACAACTAAAGAAACAATAATTAAAGAAACAACTCTTGTAATGGGAAAATACATTTGCAAACTATGCCTCAGATGAGAGAATAACCAGAAAATATAGGGAATGCAAGTATATTACCTAAAAATATAATCCAATTAAAACATGGACAAATGAGCTGAACAGTCAACTCTCTAAGGAAAACATATAGCCAAAAAGTATGTGAAAAAATGCTCAACATCTCTTATCATAAGGAGCTGCAAATCAAAACCACAATGAGATACCATCTAACCCCAGTCAAAATGGCTAAGATTAAAAAATTGGTTTTAAGTGCTGGCAAGGCTGTGGTGAAAAGGGAACTCTCCTGCACTATTGTTGGGAATGTAAATTAGTGTAGCCACTGTGGAAAACAAAATGGAAATTCCTCAAAAACCTACAAATAGAACTACCATATGACTCAGTAATTCTACACTTAGGTATCTGCCCAAAGGATAGAAATACACTTAGAAAAGTACATACGGTTCCTTGTTTATTGCAATATTATTCATAATTGCTAAAACATGGAATGAACCCAGAACAGATGAACGGATTGAAAAAGTGTGGCACATATACACTACAAAATACTACTCAGCCATTAAAAAAAATAAAATGAGACCCTGTCATTTGATCAAAAGTGGACAAATATGGAAGATTTAATGCTAAGCAAGCAAGCTAGATTAAAGCCAGAGAAACATATGTCCTCTTTTAATATATACCAAGTGTCTGTACTCCAAGGCAGAAACCAAAAGATTAGAAGGTATAAAAGCAAGGAGAGCAACCCAGGATACTAGAAACAGTGTGGGAGGATAGTGGGTGGGTGGGAATCAATGAGGGGGGGGAAACTCAAAACATTTCACTATCATAAAAATGGAAGATTATCTGCTGATGAAAATGTATTTGGTAATATCTTTAAGCATGAATACACACTTTGTATGCTATAAATATGTGTAGTGATTGAATGTAAAAAAAGAGAGAAAAAAGAGAAAGAGAAAAAAATCTCCACAATGATATATTTTATACCTACTTTATACCTATTGGTGACTAGAATAAAAAAAAATTAGAATATGGTGCATGTTCATAATTATTCACAAGAGCCAAAAAAAATGGATACAACCCAAATTTCTGTCCACTGATAAATGGATGAATTAAATGTGGTATATCTATGTATAAGAACATTATTTTTCAGCAAAAGAAAGTACAATACATGCTACCGATCAGGTGAATTTGGAAAGCATTCTAAGAATAAGAGCCAGTCATGAAAGACTACATATTATTTGAAAGTATGAGAAGTGGCAACTTGGTAGAGAGAGAAAGAACATAAATGACTTTTAGGGCTGCAGGATGAGATGGGGGAAGATTGTGGGGAGATTGGGAGTAATTGCTAGTGAAGACTAAGATTATTATTGATGAAAATCTTCTAAAATTGATGTGGTTACATAACTTCAAATATATGAATACACTAAACAACATAGAATTGATTGTGTAGTATATGAATTATCTCAATAAAGGGATAATACATATAAAAAAGTAAGAAAACATATGAATTAGTTACCCTGACAAGTGTTTCCTTTCTAGTTTTTAATTATTACAGCAACCTTGTTGGATATTGTTGTTACAGATGAGAAAATGAGACTTGGAGAGGTTTAGTAACTTATCCCAGGTCACGTAACTTACAGGGCACAGGTTTAAGACTCAAGTCAGGCAGTGTACCTATAAAGCCCAAGGTTAACCTCTATGAGCTGAGAAGACATCTTGTTCCAATTCAACCGATCTCTGTCTACACCATTATTTTCATCCTGTATCATACTTTTGCTATCAATACAAGGAAGAAGAATGGAAGCTAAGAACTGTATCAAATAATGTGAATAGCTAGCTTTATAATCTGCTATACTTTGGTAAGTATAACCTCTACTGAGGAAGAAACACAATGATCAGTGCTGACTCTTTACAATAATAGCTCAACTCTCTGTGTGCTTTTTCTGAATAGACTCATTCTTCCAGAGAATCCAGGTCTACGAACATATTTTTTGAAAAAGACTTGGGGAGAATCAGTACTATTAAAACATCGATTTGTGCTGCAATGAATTACAGCAAGGGCATAAAACTATTTTCTTTTTTTAAAACTCTTTTGCCATCTGGTTCTCAGTGTCCCCTTAACATAGTTTTCAGGCTATGAAATTCTGTACATCTTTATGAAGCTCACAAATTGACCTTTGAGAGGGAAAAGTCTTATTTTATTATGCTGACACCACACATCATAATTCTTATTTTGCTTGGAGATCTCATTCAATGTCATCACCAACATGTGCAACAAGAGATACGTCATGTTTATGGCTAGAATATTCCTTTTATTTCCAGTTATAGTTTTCCCATAAAATCTCTATTGAAAGTAATCTCCATGCAGTCATTGAATGTTATTGCTTGGAACAGAAATGCTAAAACAATTTGCTTATTTAGGATCTTGAGTTTTTCCAGCATTTTTAAGTGTCTCAGTCCCTTAAGAAATATCATTTCAGCCAGAGCAGTAGTAATGTAAGTCCGTGGCTTTTCTTCTTATGTGTTCTATGGGATTGTGTTACCTCCACAATATATTTTATATTTCTCCAACTTGTGTTAGGGTACATGAGTAAATACTTCCATTTTGATTCATTTCTTTCAGAAATCTTACAGCTATAATTGACATTGTATCGAGAATGTGTGTGTGTGTGTGTGTGTGTGTGTGTGCATGTGTTTGTGTGTTTGTGTTTTGATTCTTTACAGGGTTTGTGTCTTCACCAGAGGAAAAGAGAGAGAGATAAAGTGGGAAAGCATCCCCCAGAGGTATTGCCACCCTCAATTTCTTCTCCTCTGTCCTCCTCTTGGGATTTTGGGCAGACACACACACCTAACATGTTTTTTAAGCCACTTAGTCTGAGACTCGAATCGTGTGGTTAGCCATGTGGGATCCAGCTGCCTAATCCATCACACCACTGACTGCCTCAAGAGTTGTTTTTTAAAAATATAATTTCCCAGTAAAATTCAAGAATGATAAAAGGCAGGAACAGTGCTTCATAGTTTTTCTATTTTTTTAGAGAAAGAGATTTTTTGCTATAGGGCACGTGTACTCACTGAAGAGACAGAGAGACAGAAAGTGAGAAATCACCCCCGCCCACGGGGATGGCCATGCCACAATTTCTTCTCCATTCCTTCCTTGGGATTTTGGGTACACACACACACACACACACACACACACACACACACATGCCCAGTGTGAGTTTTAAGTCACCAGGTCTAGGACTTGAACTGCAGTCAACTACATGGGAGTCCAGCGATGTAACAATCCACTGGTCCCAAAGAGTGCATCATACTAAGATGAAACTGAAACAAAACAAAACAAAAACTTGTATGCATCTTCAAAATTAGGCATCATTTGAGGGAACCAGTAGTTAGTGTAATGGCTATGTTGCTGGACTCCCATGTAGTTGACCGCGGTTCGCGTCCAGGACCCGGTGGCTTAAAACTCACGCCGGGCGCGTGTGTGTGCGTGCCCAAGATCCCGAGAGGAGAATGGAGAAGAAGGGATTGCGGCATGACCACCCCCCCGGGGGGTGATTTCTCACTTTCCGTCTCTATGTCTCTCTCTGTCTGGCGAGCGCACGCGCCCTATAGCAAAAATCTCTCAAAAAAACCCAAAAACAACAACAACAAAAAAACTCACGCCGGGCGCGTGTGTGTGCGTGCCCAAGATCTCGAGAGGAGAATGGAGGAGAAGGGATTGCGGCGTGACCATCCCCCCTGGGGAGTGATTTCTCGCCTTCTGTCTCTATGTCTTTCTCTGTCTGTCTGGTGAGCATGCGTGCCCTATAGGGAAAACCTCTCCAAAAAAAAAAAAAAAAATTTGGATTCAT
>NW_006159941.1:748282-771210 GCF_000334495.1 Tupaia belangeri chinensis | reverse complement strand
CACACACACACACATGCCCAGTGTGAGTTTTAAGTCACCAGGTCTAGGACTTGAACTGCAGTCAACTACATGGGAGTCCAGCGATGTAACAATCCACTGGTCCCAAAGAGTGCATCATACTAAGATGAAACTGAAACAAAACAAAACAAAAACTTGTATGCATCTTCAAAATTAGGCATCATTTGAGGGAACCAGTAGTTAGTGTAATGGCTATGTTGCTGGACTCCCATGTAGTTGACCGCGGTTCGCGTCCAGGACCCGGTGGCTTAAAACTCACGCCGGGCGCGTGTGTGTGCGTGCCCAAGATCCCGAGAGGAGAATGGAGAAGAAGGGATTGCGGCATGACCACCCCCCCGGGGGGTGATTTCTCACTTTCTGTCTCTATGTCTCTCTCTGTCTGGCGAGCGCACGCGCCCTATAGCAAAAATCTCTCAAAAAAACCCAAAAACAACAACAACAAAAAAACTCACGCCGGGCGCGTGTGTGTGCGTGCCCAAGATCTCGAGAGGAGAATGGAGGAGAAGGGATTGCGGCGTGACCATCCCCCCTGGGGAGTGATTTCTCGCCTTCTGTCTCTATGTCTTTCTCTGTCTGTCTGGTGAGCATGCGTGCCCTATAGGGAAAACCTCTCCAAAAAAAAAAAAAAAATTCGGCATCATTCGTCTTGTACCTATTGTTCCTTCCTCCAGATATAAGCCTTTATTGGACAGAGGTCTGCCTGAACTTGTATTGGGAAGCAGGCTGGGAGAAAGGCCTTGCCTCAAGCTGGTCAAGGGCAGAAAAGCCACAGGGTCCCTGAAGAGCCCTGAAGGTAAAAATCTGGAAGTTTAGGGGTGAAATAGAGAGAGCAGAAATAGAAGCTTGAAATCAAAGTCCAGTGAAAATAAGACTGAGAGAACTCATAGGACAGGTGCAGAGGAAGGAGTTACTTGGGAGTTTAACACAAACACAACTGAAAATGTCTAAAACTCAGTACATGTCATGTACAGTGAAATGAATGTGACATTGGAGTTGAGTCTCGGTTCACATCTTGATTATGATAAGCAAGTTAATCCCTCTGTGCCTCAGCTTTAAACAAACATCGTCATGATAACCACATCAACGCCATTATAATTAGCTAGCACATCTTGAATCTCTAATCTGCTAGATATATCCACAGATAATCTTACTTAGTTGTCAGGGCAATCCAACCAAGTATTTTTATTATCCCTGTTTTTCAGATGGGAGAAATGATAATTTGTCCATGGTCTCTTCCTACAGCTGGAAAGTAATAGAGCTAGGATTTTAATCCAGATCTATCAAATTTCACAGCTCATTTGACCCCTGGATCAAAATGACCTGAAACTATTATTATCAGAGGCATCCTAGACTCTACTATAGCCTGCCTGGGGAATGGAGTCCAGGAAAGTGCATTTGAACTCACTACTTAGGTGATTCATGGAGTCTATGTAAGACTACTCTATAGCTCTGACCACTGAAGGTGTGAACTGTGGTCTAGGATCACCAGCAGCACTGCCACCTGGCAGCCTGATAGAAGTACACATTCTCAGACAATACCCCAGGTATCTTTTTTTTTTTTTTCTTTAATTTTTTTTGGAGAGGTTTTTGCTATAGGGCACGTGCACTTGCCAGACAGAGACAGAGAGATAGAAAGCGAGAAATCACCCCCCAGAGGGGATGGCCACGCTGCAATCCCTTCTCCTCCATTCTCCTCTTGGGCTTTTGGGCATGCATGCACATGCCCCCGGCATGAGTTTAAGACATTGGGTTCAGTACTCAAACCACGGTCAACTATGTGGAAGTCCAGCGACATAGCCATTATGCTAATTGCTTGTCCCCCACCCCAGGTATCTTGAATTGGAATCCATGGCTCTGAAGATCCCCAGGAGATGCATATGCCCATTATAGCTCGGGAAGGCATGCTCAACAGGGTGGTTATGGGAACAAGAATGTAGTCTCCAGCATATGGTAGGTTCTTTGCTATTACTTTCCTTTTGGATCAAGCAGGAAGTGAGGTTCTGGGAGGGCTTCAAGTACAGAGTTAAGATAAACGTATGTTTTGCTTCCCTTTCCTTTGGGGTGTATGCCCAGTGCCATTATATTGTTTTTCAATTTCCTACACGTTTCACCCAAGTCTTTCCTGAAAGTATATCATGATCTAGAATTTTTACTAGAAATTTTACCACCTCTGCCAATACCTCAGTTTGGAATTCAATCAGAAAATGGCTCCTACCTTGGTTGATTATTAAGTCTGTAACCTCGAGAAACTTAATTAATCTCTGCAACTCTCAATTTTATTATTTATAAAAATAGTACAAGGGGACCAGCCAGGCATGGTGGTTAAGGTGGCTAGATCCCACATAGCTGATTGTGTCATTGGACTCCCAGACCCGGTGGTCTGAAAGACACATGGCTGTTTGGGCATGTGCACCCAAAGTCCTGACAGCAGAAGGGATTGTGCTGTGACTATTCTTCATGGAGGATGCTTTCTCAGTTTTCCTCTCCCTTCTTCCCCCTCTGTTGCCCTATGCACACCCTCTGGCAAATTAAAAGTAATGGTGAAAATAATACATTTTATCATACTAAAACCTAAGGTTTAGTACTGTTTTCCCCCTACTTTTATTGGAATAAGAATTGAACAAGTTAACAAGGATGGAAGAAGATGAAAAAATTATTAGACTCTATTTTCTTCTTCTAAGGTTTCATTACTCTAATCCTTAAATGGTACTTTTCATGAAAGCCTATGTTCTGCTCTAATGATAAAAAGTTGCTTTTAGAAGTATGGTAGAATAATATAAAATTTAAAAAGTAAATTTAGGTGTAAAATCACAACATTTAAAAATCTTCAGGAAGTTGTACAGTCCAAGTTCTTGATTTTATGACAGTAGACACAACAGCTAAATGGCATTCTAAATGACACCAAGATAACTAATTGGTATAATTTTAGTTGGTATAACTGTTTTTCAAAGAGTTTTGTTTAATGTATTAAATGAAAGTTATTCAATGGCAATTGTTAAAGGACAATAAGAAGACTTTATTCAGGGCCACCAGGATAGTTATAGGGGTCACCTCAGTGGGGGAGGAAGATTGGGCTTTACTCTAAGATCAGGATAAGCAAAAGGGAATTTATCACCAAGGAGCAGGGTTGATAGAGGGGAGGAATCAGTGGATAGAAAATTACTAAGAAGAAACATTGAGGGTGAGGGGCATTCTGGCTAACTTGACCTACTAGAATTCTTACTGAAGACAGACCAGGGTGATTAGAAATCCCCTGGGGTGAGGAGTAGAGGAAGAGGAATACCATCAGGTATCTAGGGTAATCATATATTTAGGTTGTGTGTGAGGGGGCGGTTCTTGCTAAACTGACTTAGCAGGGCTCTTTGCTAAAATTGGGTTTTACAAGCAAGAACACAGATGCGCCTAGATGGTTCAGGAACTTGACTAAAGTTTAGTTAAGCAAATATTTTTTTAAAATGTATTTTACACGTGAGGGAGAGTGAGTGAGAGCACTTGCAAGAAATAAGCACCTTCAACAAGATCTCACACTGCAATCCCCTACACTCCACTCCCCCTTTCCCAGTCAGTCAGAAGGGAACATAGGCACTTGGGCCTGGCATCTACAGGTCGAACAGGGAACCAAGCCTGCTTTCCTTCATATGGATCCAGCATTTTGCCTAAGTAGGGCATTATTGCTATACCTCTAGCTGGCTCAAGCAAAGATTTTTTTGTCAAATGCTACTTTTCTAGATAAAACCATCCTTTTCTTAATGAATGCTTAATAACACTATGATCTACATATTAATTCATTAGTTCCAGTACTTTACTGGCTCATAGCTCACTCATGCTGGGATGCTATTCAATCAGTTGCTAGAGGTGTATTTTGTGGTCATTTTATCTTAGGAAGGAGAAGAAAGATGCGTTGCTCTCAAAGATAAGCTCTTGCTGGTGCTTGGCTGGTTTTTCTAATGGTCTTTTCAGTGCCTTTTTCTTAATAAGGACCCTGGATAGACTGTGGTTAGTCTAGACCTGATTGGTCTCCCTCAAAATATTTTGAGGGAGCATTGAGCCCAATCTGTACACAGGCCTCAGTTCACTTCACTGCAGAGTCTATGTTTTTAGACATTTGTCCTTTGTTTCTTTTAAGATTGAGTCCCTCAAAGAGGCCTTTCTGGGCCACCACAATAGGAGAGTCCCTCTTCTTACATTTCCTTAGCACCTCAGAAGTAACTCATCACATTCACATTGTATTCCGTCAGGGTCCGTGATTCTGCAGGGGACATTTGACAACATCTGGACACAGTTTCATGCATCACAGCTGGTGGAATTACTAGTAGCACGTGGTGGAGAGAAGCCAGGGATGCTGTTGAACTTCCTCCAGTGCACACGATCGTCCCTCCCCACAAAGAATTACCTAGCCCCAAGTGTCATGTTGACCCTGTAAGAGCCTTGTTGTCAGCACTAAGTCTACCTCAGTCACTGCTGGTTTCCTAGCATAGAACCACACCTCTGGGAGATAATATTCAGTACATGTTTATTGAATTACTTTTAATTAATTAAATACCTGAATAAATAAATGAATGAATGAAAAGGCTCCTAACTTTTCATTTAGTAAGACATACTGGTCTGCATTTAACTGTAATTATAAAGCATCTTTGGTCTACCTGCAGGGTGTGCTTTTGACATGCTATGGGTCCTCCACAGGGTGGGACCACATGGGAGGCCAGGGTTTGATTTCTAGTCCAACCTACAGGCTGGATATATCTCTAGTCCCAGCAACTTGGAAGCCTGAGGCAGGAGGATGATAAGCTTGAGGCTGACCTGAGCAACAAAGCAAGATCCTGTCTGAAAGAGAGCCAGGAGTGTTGGAATATACACTAGTAACCCCAGTTGGAAGGCCGAGGCAGGAAGAATGCAATGGTGAGACCCTGTCTAAAATAATAATATTAATAATATTGATAATAATAATAATGAAATGTAGCCTCCACTTGGTATTAGGGAATATCAGTTTGGTTAGGAGAAGTAATAAGGGAGCATTGTAACAGTTCTGTAGTTCACATATCCTGTACCTGAAGAAAAAAAAAAAGAAAAGAAAAAATAAGAATTATCCTAAGACCCTAAGACTAAGCCAAATCACTGAGCTGCAAACCTGGATCATTGCCTATACTTTTCCATCCTTTAACTGAGTTACTTAAATCAACAGTGAGGGGGAACGTTTGGTCAACCTGCTTTGGAAAGGACTGCCGAAAGTGTGCGTGTGTGGGGGTGGGTGTGGGGGGTGGTGTTAAGGATGTCTTTTAGTTCATGATGTGGCTCTTCTTATGAAGGATTCATGGAGAAATTGTCCCTGGCTTCTGTTCCTGCTGTGCTTCTAACTTGTGTCTGTCTTAGAAATAAGAACTATAAAATTCACTGTGCTTCAATCATGGCATGGCTATGACTGAAGCATAAACATGTACTGAGAAGCTTAAATACAAACTGATGACTCATTTAAAGAGGTGTTATGGTATCCTAATCTCACCCTGGTTGTCTTTATTTCTTTTTTGTTTTGATTTATTTTCCCTTTACTCTGCTTTTCTTCAAGTTTTTTTTCACTTTCTTCCTTTCTCCCTATTTTTTTCTTTTAAAATATTTTGTAAATATATGTTCCCCTTTGGAATGGATATTTTGAAAAGTAATTTATTTACTCTGTGAGTATTATCAGTTGCATATTTTTATGACAACTGTAGCTTTTCAACAAATAAGTTTACAACATGCCTTGAACACATAACACGTTATCAAAATGGTCATCACAAAAAAATGT
The DNA here is from genome assembly GCF_000334495.1 of Tupaia belangeri chinensis. Classification (NCBI taxonomy): domain Eukaryota; kingdom Metazoa; phylum Chordata; class Mammalia; order Scandentia; family Tupaiidae; genus Tupaia; species Tupaia belangeri. Next base: position 765,410 of record NW_006159941.1, on the reverse strand, counting down.
CAAACAGTATTATTCTCTTCTATTTTTTTAATTTGCCTGAGGACATGAGTGTTCACTAGAGAGAGACAGAGAGTGATAGGGAGGGGCACTGCCCCCATCCCCATCATGTGGGATAGTAATGATGCAATCTTTTCTCTTTCATTTCTCTCTCCTTTGGGAATCTGGGCACAAGAGCACCCTATATGATTTTTAAACTGCTGTACCTGGGACTCAAACCACCTAGTAAGCCATGTGGGATCCAGCTGCCTTAACTATAACGCTGCCAGCTGGCCCACCAAATGGTATTTCTGAAAGTTAAGAGCACAATATACCCATGGCACTCACTGCTTGCTGTTTTTTTGGATCCTAGCCTCGGAACATAATCCAAGGCATGCTTTTGGGATATTCGAGAAGAGAGAAAATATGAGGAGTGTCAAGTCTACAGAAATCAATCTACAAGCAGTGTAGCCAGTTCCTGTCAACTCAGCACAGCACTGCATCTGTCACAAATTTGAACTCATTTCTAACCTTGGAGGTTTTGGTTAAGTTCAATTGGGTTCATCATCCCAGGCTTACACTTGGACAATGTGGATGGTCCATGACTGGTGTTTGAGAGTTCTCTTGTCCTCAATCAAAAATTGATTACTACTGAAAAAATAATGACTTTTGAAATTTAACACTTTCCTTATAAAATTTAGGAAGGATTGAAGACTGCCAAACAAAGAATCAACAAAAATAAGCTGTCAAGTCATCCCCATTATGCATCCATTAAGTGCTGTTCTTTGGGAGCTGGATACCACATGGCTGACTGTAGTTCAAATCCCAACTCCAGTAGCTTGAAAAATAATGCCAGGCTTGTGTATATACATGCTCCAAATCCTGATGGAATGGAGAAATGGAGGAAAAAGGACTGTATTGTGACCATGCCCCACTGGGGACTGTTTTCTCTATCTGGAGAGTACACATGTCCTCTTGCAATCAAAAACAGATCAGTGATAATTTAATCACTAAGATGTAGTGATTACTTTTATTCTAATAATTTCTTTCTCCCTCTATCCTCTGTATAAGGACTTTGTGTGTGAGTGTGTGTGTGTGTGTGTGTGTGTGTATGTGTATACCAACATATGAATATTATTCATAATCTTTTACAGTTTTTGATGCTCTCGTTTATGATATTATATTATCTTTCTGCTTCATTAGACATTGTTATACATTATCACTTTTAGAGGCTATGTGGTATCCTGCTATGACAAGTGTATGTGTAACTTATACACAAGCTTTTAAACAGCGTAATTCTATGAACCCATGTCAAACATTTTGTTTTCTGGAGAGCTTTTTGTTTTTGTTTGTTTGTTTTTGCTATAGGGTGCATGCACTTACTGGAATGACAGAGAGACAGAAAAAGCGAGAAATCATCCCCCAGAGGTCATGGCCATGCCACAGTTACTTCTCCTCCATTCTACTCTAGGGATTTGGGGGCATGCACACACACACACATCCGGCATGAGTTTCAAGCCATCAGGTCTGAGACTCACACCACAGCCGGCCACATGGGAATCCATCACCCTAACCACTATGCCACCATCTGACCCCCAAATCAAACATTTAATGATATCAACTTAATATTGATATGCAAATATGGAATTATTTCTAGACCAAACAGATATACCAGGGTAATTTTATAATACACACTTACATTAACAATAATTAAATACTTCATCTTTATATATAATCGGATAATTTTAAGTTGTTTAAAAAAATGAATGCATATAGTCTAATTTATCTGTGTATATAGTATGCATCTTCCAAGGTCAAAAAAAAAATGAAGTACATGCTAAATCTTCATTTAAGTTCAGTTTTGCATCTTACAGACCAAGAATTCAGAAAGACATTTTTCTTTTTAAAGTCAAATGTAGATTACATTTCTTGGAGATTGAATTTCAGTGAGTAAACTGTTGATCAAAATTCATGTGCCACTTTCAGAGTATAACCATTCACTCTTCTTTCACATAAAAGTATTAGGACTATTTCATTTTCACAAAAAAAAAAAAATCTAAAAAAGAGGTAGAAAGAGAAAAGAGAGGAGGAGAGAAAGACAAACGAATCCCTCTAAATTTCCCTGGTTTACAGGTGGTATTCAAAAGGACCTGCTGTGTGAAAGGGGCACCATTATAAAAAAATTCTCCTCAAATTACTTAGAAACAATCAAAAAGGACTCTGATTGAGTTCACCCTTTCAGTATTGTTGTACCGCCACAGCAAATTAAATTCATCAAGTTGACTTCACCGTATATGTCATTTTAAGACAACCTTTGTTTGTTTGTTTGTTTGTTTGTTTGTGCCTCTCTCCAGTGAACTGGTTACTTTGGAATGAGGGAAGAAGAAAATAAGTGATATAAGTGGGGTGTCAGTAAACAGCAGAGCATGTTAGAATGTAATAGAGGAACTTTCTACATTATCTGGTGCTGTCTTTGGGGTCAGTTTTCTGCTTTGAAAGGTCTTACTCTTTTTTTTTTTCTTCTTTTTTTTTTTCTTTTGAAAGGTCTTACTCTTTACAGTGTGGTATAAAGACTTAGTAAGAAGGTAAGGATGAAAAGCATTGTTTCCTCCCTACAAGGATTAGATTTTGACTGACACATTGGTTAGTTTAAATGGTTTTTAAGACCAGGTGTTAAAAAAATTTCCCTTAAACATCCAGGAATTCAGGAAGGACCCTTTCTACCTCATACTGAGATTTGTAAGCAAAGGCTCTAGGAGGTTCCTCTCATTGGGGTCTTTACAGCCATTGATTTGCAACAGGAGAGTGGCGTCCACACATGGGCCACGCCTTCTGGAAACTCTTTGTCGTTAGGCCTGCCCTCTGTTGTACCTTTTCAACTTCAGCAGCCTTTCCCTGCAGTGTGATGATTAGAAACACATACCCCTTCATCCACAAGTGAATTCAGTGGTGCCTACCATGGCTCCAGAACTGCCCCCACTGTCCCGTCCTCGCTGTTCCTTTCAGTACTCCCAGAGAGATCCAGCTCTTTACAGCATACACTAATGAGAGCATTGAACGGGTGTTCAGTTTTTTTGGTGATGCAAAAATACATTGTGCAAACTGGGTGAACTGTGACATAACTTAGCTGCCACACTAATTTTTGAATTACCTTTGTGCACACAATTCTCCTTAGAGTAAGACCCATGGCATTTGGAGAGGATGTCAAACCGTTCTGACTTCACTGAATGGGAAAATCTATGTTAAATGCACAACCGAAAAAGGTTTCTCCATCACATTCCACTGACCTGTCGTTGACTCTTTTCTTCAGCGAGTCTCCAGCATAGAGAAACCGCCTAAAGGATCGTGTTTGAAGACTGTGCTGTGCGTGTCTCTTTATACACTACTGTCTGTGTATATGTTATTTGTCCTGGGGCCTGAGGGCAGGACCAGGCCTTCCTGTGCCTCAGAGTTCCAGCTTTGCTGGAAAGCAGGTACACAAAGCCTCCTTTAAGTTTCCTGCAATGAGCGGTAAGATGAAACATACCCACTGATGGGTAACAGATCTGTCCCCTAAGACGCCTCTCCTCAGAACATGGCGTTTGTTGATTCTGGGTGAAGCTTTTAGCATTTTCAGTCTGTAAGAAGATTTGGCTGGTAGCCCTTCTGTTGATTGTCATACTCTTCAGCCAGAAACATCAATTACCAGTTTTCTTTCTTCATCTGTTCATTAAGCCTTTTGTATATTTTCTCCGTGATTCTTAGGAATTGGTGATGACATGTGTCATTTTCTTATCCTTGAACTTTCTTAAAGGAATCAGGGTACAGTCGATAGCCGTTCTTGCTGTGAGGTTTCGAATATTTGAAGATATCATTATTTGTTTTTAACTGAAAGCTAGTGAAAATAGATACATTTACACTGTTGTTTAACTCATCTAACTCCTATGTATTTGTAGAAAGAAGAATGAAGGTGGTTATATATCAGTGAAATAAGTGCATGAGCTTATTTTTCTAAAAAAACTTATTGCAGGCAAAATGGTATTATTTAACAACTTGTTAGAGGTAGTAAAATTGGCTGACATGGGTTTCCTATTTTCTGATCCATCTGAGAATGATGGCTCTGTGGGGAATCTTTTACATCTGCTAGGGTAATAAGAAAAAAGGATTCACTAGGAAAGCAGAAAGTAAAGAACTGGAAGCCTGGGTGATACACAGATCAAACGGTTGCTTGGTGCCACATTATAAATAAGTTGTAGTCTGTGAGGTGTGTGTGGCAGAGCTGTGTACTGACAGACTGGGGGCTGGTGAGTAAGTTGTAGTCTGTGAGGTGCGTGTGGCACAGCTGTGTACTGACAGACTGGGGGCTGGTGAGTCAGTTGTAGTCTGTGAGGTGCATTTGGCAGAGCTGTGTACCGACAGACTGGGGGCTGGTAAGTAAGTTGTCTGTGAGGTGTGTGTGGCAGAGCTGTGTACTGACAGATTGGGGGTTGCACCGTTAGACAACATGCCTGTGTTCGTTTTCCCCAAGGCCACTCAGCTCTTCATTTGAATCCTTTGTCCTAGCTCTGTGCTGGGCCCATGTTTCTGCTCCAGTTAAATCACCTGGTTTGTGAATTTCTGGAGGCTTGTATTCCACATAGACTCTGGTCTTCTTGTTGCAGTTTCACACAGTTCCGTTCTGTAGACCAGGGTCTCACTAGAAACTTCCTGTGTGGTTTGGAGCCAGGGAGGGGCCTGAGATGAGCTTGTTTTGGAAACCTATATTATATTGGTTCATTGGGAAAGTCATGACATATTTTTCTATGCAAAATGTGTCAAGACTTTCCTGACAAGCCAGTGTATCTTAGGGCAGGTTCAGAATTGTTCTGTGATAGAGATCCACCTTCAAAGAGAGATGTACACATCTCAGAATAGAATTAGGAATTGGATTAGAAGAGCTATCTGACTCTGCCTTCCCTCACCAATGTCTCTATGTGTGTCAGTATCTTTAATGGGTACTCCATATGTTTTTGCTCTTTTAGGCTCATAACCTCTTGAGGTAGGAAATATCATTATCTTTATTTTTCATTTGAGGAAACCTTGAGGCTCATAAAAACAGTCACTCATCCAAGCTTCTACAGGAAGCCAATCCTGCCCAGCTCTAGATGCTGAGTATTCTTTCTAGGGGTTATGCTGCCAACGTTCCCTGGAGGACCATCCAAACCATGTGCTCATGTTTGACTTTGCAGTTCTCTCCTACCTGTTCTGCTCATCTGAGAAGACCTCAACCCTGGATCTGTCTTTCTTTTCTGCTCCCAAACAGAGGCAACTGAGATCTGAAAACAAAACAAAACAAAACAAAACAAAACAAAACAAACAAACAAAACAACAACAACAATCTTTAAAACTATGCAGATTAACACCACTGAAATTCCCTGTGCCCTACTTAAGCTGGGCCCATAGCATCACCCATCAAGCCTTTTAGCAATCCTTGGTCAGCTCCCATCCCCACTCCACATAAAACAATTCCAAATCATCAGCACCCTCTTCCACCCTCCATTCTGCCTTCTATCTCACCAGTGTGTCAGATTTCATGGGGAAATCAAGGTCATCAGAAAATGCCATCTACCTTACTTATGATGTGATGTATATCCCCATCAATTCTTACTACACATCCAAAGGTCCCACTTTGGAAGATCATGAAGGATTAAGTGTTGATTTAACATATTTATAATACAACCAAACTTTTAACACAAAAATTTTTGGAAGATATGCAAGCTACAGCAATCCAGTTGCCTTCCCATCTAACTGTGATCCTCTGGAAGGGCTACACTCCATCTCTGATATCATCAAAGCCCTCCTCAATGGCACTGTGTCAGACATCCAGTGGAGCTCAGTGTCATTTAGTGATCTCCTGCACATAAAGCGCTGCTTTTGCAATATCTGTTCTGTTACTTCCAAATATTCTGTGATGCCAATGGGATTATCATATCTGTAATTCTAAGAATTAGTCTGACATTATAGGAGTACTAAATTATAAAGGCAACTGTCTATTTAATGAGATGGTTAAGAAAAAAAATGGTTGGTAAATGAGGCCAGAAGATGACATATGGTTACATCACTGGACTCCCACATGACTGACTGTGGTTTAAGTCCTAGACCTGGTAACTTGAAACTCACACCAGATGTGTGCATGTGCATGCCCAAGATCCCAGGAGAAGAATGCAGGAGAAGGGATTGTGGCATGGCCATCCCTCTTGGGGGGTGATTTCTCACTTTCCCTGCTATTCTGTCTCTTTCTTTCTCTGGCTAGTGTACATGCCCTAAGGTAAAAACTTCTAAAAAAAAAAAGAAAAACTGTAAAAATGACCATTACTTGTATTTGGGTACTTACTATGTGCCCTATGGTAATGATAGGTAGAAGTTACTTCCCAAAAGAGAGAAATGAGTCCCAAACTTTTACTCATTTTGGCTATTTTACTTTTCTGATAGCAATATTGGAGAATTTGTGCCTATTTATTATGAACATATAAAAATATGAATTTGGAGTAACCTGCCTTTAATCAAGTTTGGATGCCATTTCAAGAGATTCTGCAGCTGGCAAGCAGACGAGAACCTGGCAAACCCATTTTAAAATGGCTTCCAATCTCATTTTGTACTCCTTGATTAAATTAAAATTTGATCAGGCTTCTTTCCATTTCTACAAATTCTGGAAATTCCAAAGTCATTTTGCTTTAACCTCATTGGAAAAACCATGTAACTACTTTCATAATGAATTGATAACTAGTCAAATAGTTTTTCATGCAATTCACATAAAATGATAAATTCCACCTATTAAAGGATTAATGTAGGAAAAGCTCTATGCAACAACAGTGACTTTTATGAAATTGCTTTAGGTTTTATAGAAATACTATACCAATCTGTTATTCATAAAGCATATTACCTAGATTCTCATTGATATAGTCATTTGGATTCTATGTATTAGGTAGAACATTTGGGGCAGGTTCTTAGAAAAGTGTTGGATTACAATTAACATTGATTAAAGCTAAGTTTTTATTTTTAACCAAGAAAAGTATCAAAGTATAGATTATTTTTATGCTTCATAATTTGAAAACGTGAGAAAAAATGGATTTTAAAAAATTTAGTGGAAAATCCTACATGTAGTTGAATTGTCTTTATTTTATACATAAAGTTTCTCTTGATGAAAAACCATCTAAAGTTTAAGACACATTTTGAGGTTTGTTCCTTAGACTGAATATATGGGATTTAGGAGACAGTAAGGAATAAAGATTTAGGTTGTTTAGGTGTCTTGATGTATTTCAGATGGCACAATTAATTTGAATCTTTTTTGTTGTTGTTGTTGTTAAGGTTTTTGCCATAGGGCCTGTGTACTTGCTGGAGAAAGACAGAGAGAGGGAAAGTGAGAAATCACCATCCCTCCCACCTCCAGGGCAGATGGCCATGCAGCAATCCCTTCTTCATTCTTCTCTCAGGGTTGTGGGCATGGATGCATGTGCATCTGGAGTGATTTTCAAGCTACCAGTTGTGGGACTTGAACCAGGAGAACAGTGCCTTAACCACCATGCCACCTATTGGTGCCATTGGACGAATCATTTTTATCTGACAAATAGATAGGTAGTGCTTGGATTACATGGAGCTTTTCATTTGTCTTCCCTGAACACAGATAAATAAGCTACATACCTTTATAACATCTTAGAGGTTTCAGAAATTTGTTGCTCTGGTTTAAATGGTCCCTCCACCTCATTTTGAAATCTAATTACCATTACGATGGTAGTAAAAGATGGTACCTTTTATTTGGGGGGGGGCGTGTGCGCTCCCCAGAAAGACAGAGAGAGACCGAGAGACAGAGAGCGAGAAATCACCCCCCCGGGGGGGGGGAATGGCCACACCGCAATCCCTTCTCCTCCATTCTCCTCTCAGGATCTTGGGCACGCACGCACATGCAAAGGTCAGAAAGGAGTAGGAGATGGCACAGTTAGTTGGGGTCTAGAAGATGATGAAGACATGACACACAATAGTCTGGGGCCTCCAAGAACAATTTATGAAAACTGAATATACAGTCTTAAAATATAATGTAGACCTATATAGCCAGAAGCATTCCCCTTTGTAAGCTGAAGAAACTAATAAAGGCATTGATAATGCATCCTATGAAATCTTGGAAGAAAACTTTGCAAACCTAGAGAGGCATTCAAATATCCATACCCAAGAAATACGACGGACCCCACATAGAATCAACCCAAGAAGATCTTCTCTAAGACACATCACAACCAAATTGGCCAAAAGCACGAAGACAAGATACTAAAACTGGCAAGAGAGAAATGTCAAGTTACTTACAAAGGTCATCCTATCAGGCTAGCATCGGACCTCTCATTGGAGACAATGCAAAAAAGGAAAGATTGGAAAAATATATTCAAAGCGTTAAATGAAAAGCGATTTCAACCAAGAATACTACACCTGGCAAGATTATCCTTCATATGGGAAGAAAAGAAAAAAGCATTCTCAGATAAACAAAACCTGATAGAATTTACCAACACCAGATTAGCTCTCCAAGAAGTTCTGAAGGGAGTGCTATCCCAGGAAAACTAAAGACCAACAGACAAAAATGAGAGAACAAAAAACAACCAAGAAAATGGCTAACTTAATGGTAAGGACAAGTCCGGAAATATCAATAATAACATTGAATGTTAACTTCCAGGATTTAAATGGAAAGATCTGAGCACAGTAACACTGCAAATTCAACAAAGGAGAGCTTAATTACATGAAACTGAACTGGTGAAATATAATTTTATGAGTTTTGATAAAACAGTATTGATTTTCTTCTATGCTCTGTTTTCCAGATTTAGGGATTTTTGTTTTATTTTGAGCTGTTGATAGGTTTATAGGGTCAGCAGTTTATTAAAGCTAAAACTGCTTTCCTTGAAATTAAAAAAATGAATAAATAACAAACAAAATATAAATAAAAAACACACCTATTTAATGACTGCAGTGAGCTATATAGCCCCAGCCAGGTGCTACTCTATAGAGTGTGCATTCTACTCACTGAGTTTTATGCCTAAAGTCAGACACATGTTCATAGATATGTTTATATCAAATGCACTTACTATGAAAAGTATTTAGTTTAATTAAGATCTTTTGTGAATCATTAAATGTAAAAAAAAATGGAAAGCAACTGTGAATATCAGGGACAGTGTGAGAGGAAGGTGGGAAATGGCAGAGGGTGAGAGGGATGGAATCAAGGGGAAAAAAAGAGAAGTAAATATGTAAGAAACAAAAAAATGGAAAATTATTTGTTGAAGATAACATGTATGGTAATATCTTTGTTTGAGCCAATAGACAGTGTATTCTGGATGGGAAAACTCATTTGCAATGATATATAGTGAATGAATGTAAAATAAATATATTTAAAATTAAAAAAAAAAAGAATACGTAAAGGACGGATGCCCATATCCATACAACAATGGTTGCTTGTGTAGGAGATCAGAACTGCAAGAACTATTGGGTCATCAGGAAGGTCATAACATATTTTGCATACAAAAACATAGAAAGGGCCCAGCAGGAGGTGTAGTGGTGGGGGCACTGGACTCCCACATGGCCAACTATAGTTCAAGTCCTGGGCTTGGCTGCTTGAAACTCACACTGGGTGCGTGTGTGCACATGCCCAGGATCCTAAGAGGAAAATGGATTGTGGAGTGGCCATCCTCCCAGGGGGATGATTTCTCACTTTCCCTCTCACTATATCATTCTCTTTCTCCAGCCAGTGCACGTACCCTACGACAAAAACTTCTTAAAAAAAAGTGTGTGTGTGGGGGGGAGTTAATACTTCAGGATGGTGGGAGAGTGGATGTTTATTATTATTTGATCTTTTCCGATATAGAGAAGATAGTATTTTTTTACTACCAACAATTAATTACTGTGTTCTTCTAGCTTCCTCATCATCAATATTCAATCAATGTTGAATAACTTATTCATGTCATTTTTAGTTTCTTTTTAAATATCCTTTCTTTCTGTTTATTGAATATTTTCTCTTTGAAAGACATGTCTATCCATCCATCCATCTGCATATATCCTACTTTGTTTCAGAAAGAATTTATAGGGACCAGCAGTTAGCGTAATGGCTATGTCACTGGACTCCCACATAGTCGACCGTGGTTCGCGTGCCAGACCCGGTGACTTAAAACTCACGCCTGGACCGTGTGCATGCCTGCCCAAGATCCCGAGAGGAGAATGGAGGAGAAGGGATTGCGGCATGACCATCCCCCCTGGGGGGTGGTTTCTTGCTTTCTGTCTCTCTGTCTGTCTGGCGAGCACACGGGCACTATAGCAAAAACCTCTAAAAAAAAAAAAAGAAAGAATTTACAAAAGGCTTTAAAGGGAAGAAAGATTCTTTATCAGAAAGTTTTGAAATACAAGTTGAGTTCAAGTCAAATAGTAGCTTCTTTCTGACAAATTTAACTATTAGGTTTGTGCAAAAGTAATGGCAATTTTTGCATTGTAGAAATATGCCATTTGATATTGGATACATTCTTAAATATGGTTATGTTATACATCATTTTAATGTGCATTTATCAATTTTTTAAAATTTTTGGCCAATGGCTTATCACTTGCTGTTTACTTTATATGTATTTTAGACTATAGAAATGATGTCGGACAAGAGCAAATTCAAATGATTTTCTTACTGGAATTCAAAATGGGTCAAAATGGGTCATAAAGCAGTGGAGACAACTCAGAACATCAACAATGTATTGGCCCAGGAGCTGCTAATGAATGTGCAGAGCGATGGTGGCTCAGGAAGTTTTGCAAAGGAGATGAGAGCCTTGAAGATGAAGAGTATAGTGGCTGGCCATCGGAAGTTGACAATGACCAATTGAGACCAATCAAGCTGATCCTCTTTGGAAACTACCCAAAAAACTCAATGTCTACCATTCTATATTTGTTTAGCATTTGAAACAAATTAGAGTGGTGAAAAAACTTGATAAGTGTGTACCTCATGAGCTGGCCAAAAAATTTTAAAACATGTCATTTTGAAGGATTGTCTTCTTTTATTCTTTGCAACAACAATGATTCATTTCTCAATTCAATTGTGAAGTGTAACAGGTGGATTTTCTATGATAACTAGCAATGACCAGCTCAGTGGTCAGGCCAAGAAGATGCTCCAAAGTTCTTCCCAAAGCCCAGCTTGCACCAGAAAAAGTCCATTGTCCCTGTTTGGTGGAGTCTGATTCTCTACAGCTTTTAGAATCCTGGTGAAATCATTACATCTGAGAAATCTGCTCAGCAGATGGATGAGACACACCCAAAACTGTAATGCCTGTTGCTGGCATTATCAACAGAAAGGGCCCAGTTCTTCTCCACAACAATGCCCAGTGGCATGTCACATAGCCAGCACTTCAAAGGTTGAACTAATTGGGCGACAAAGTTTTGCCTCATCTGCCATATTCACCTGACCTCTGCCCAACCAATACCACTTTTTCAAGCATCTCAACCGCTTTTTACAGGGAAAACTGTTTGCAGAACCAGCAGTATGCAGAAGATGCTTGCCAAGAGTTTGTCGAATTCTGAAGCATAGATATTTTTTCGAGAGGTTTTTGCTATAGGGCTTGTGCGCTCACCAGAAAGACAGAGAGAAACAGAAAGGCAGTGAGAAACCCCCCAAGGGGGATGGCCATGCCGCAGTCCCTTCTCCTCCATTCTCCTCTGGGGATCTTGGGCATGCACACGCATGTGCCTCATGTGAGTTCAAAGCACTGGGTCCCGGACTTGAACCACAGTAAACTACATGGGAGTCCAGTGACAGCCATTATACCAACTGCTGGTCCCACAGCATAAATTTTTATGCTGTAGGAATAAACAAACTAATTTCTCATTGGCAAAAATGTGTTGACTGTAGTGGTTATTATTTTGGTTGATAACAATGTGTTTGAACCTAGTTATAATGATTTAAAATTCAGTCTAAAACTGTAATTAGTTTCACACCAACTGAATATTTACCTTTACCTTATAGTTTCAAGTTAAGTTTGAAACAAGATATTCTGTGATTCAGACTTGCAAGTAGCATCTTTATAAGGAATGATATTTTATTAGTAGCAAATCTGGCACTTCTTGACTCAATAAAAAAATGGATAAGACCCAGATATGAATATAGCTCTTGGCACTCAAATATTAACCTTTGATTTGAAGGAAGTAGACTTTGTGAATTTTTAAAAAACTTTTTAAAAGAGTTTAAAATTGGGGACCAGCAAATGGCTAGGCTCGCTAGACTCCCTCATGGTCTCTGTAATATGGATCCTGGACCCGGTGGCTTGAAAATCATGCCAGTGGGTGTACATGTATGCCCAAGGTCCTGGGAGGAAAATGGAGGAGAATCCCCCCTGGGGGTGATTTCTCACTTTCCCTCTCACTGTTTCTGTCTGCCCTCCTTTCCAGCGCACATGCCCTAAGGCAAAAATCCTCTTAAAAAACGTTTGAAATTGGTAGACAATAAAGTGATTTAGAAGGAAAATTAACAGCATGATGGTAATGATTGCAAAGGCAAGCAACATCCACCTAAGGAAAATTTGGTCAGTTCTCGGAGGATAAAAGGATTTAGCTTAGAGCAGCAGGAGCAACAGAAAAATGGATGAATCAGACCATTGTACCTGGCAGATGACAACAGAATAAATTTAATCTCTTGCCAGGAAGATAAGCACACGTACCTGTCCTTGAACAGTTTATTGATGAAGTTTAAGTAGTGAGTACCATAATTTGAGCTGGATAGCAGCTCTTCACCTCTTAGTTCATACCAGCATTACTAAAATAAAAAAAAAAACTCATTAAAGGGATGAATATAGATCGATAGGTTTAAAATCACTACTGTTCTGGAAATTATTATACCTATATCTAACCAGTACCAGTGATTACAACACAGTGTAAGTAAAATCTATCATTACCTCTAAAATAATTCATAACTTATTAAAATGCATTATGTATGCAAACATATATGAGCTCTATTATCTAGGACACGTTAGAATTTTTAACTTCTGAAAGGTTCCTCCGGAAACTGCATTTCAGTAATTGATTTATGTTCAAAACGAAAAGGTCATTTGTCTTTAGATAGCACATATGTTTTGTTTCTCACTGAGCTCCAAGCTAGCTTCTTTCCACTCAGGTTGGGCTGTAACAGAGGGATCTCATCTACACATCACGGCTTCTTCACTTCCCTCATCCAGAGGCATCCTGTAGCTGTGTGTCTATGGGAGAAGTTGGCTGAGGGAGATAAGGTTGCCTTAGCCAATGGCTTTTCCTGTTGCCAGCTAATAATCCCTGGTTATTTGTGGATCCAAACGAGAAGAGTCTAGGAGAAATGGAATCCTTCCAATTCCTGAGGCCGGTGCTATTCATCATTTCCTAAAACCATTTAATACTTAGCACCCAGAAAATTGTCCATTAAATTATGACAGAAAAGTAATTCCATACCCTCTCTTTTTTGCCATGTTATCCCTGGATTTAGTCATTGGCACAGTAGGACATAAAATTCAATAGTCTGGGGCACATGAAAAAACAGCAGCATTTCTGTGAAGATGACTCTCCTTGTCACTTCTCTAAAGGGACATTTCTAAATGTGATTAGAAATTTCTATGACAGGTAATTCAAGAAAACGTAGAAATAAAGGAATCTTTAAAAAAATGTTTTTTTTTTTTTTTTGGAGAGGTTTTTGCTATAGGGCGCGTGCGCTCGCCAGACAGCCAGAGAGACAGAGAGACAGAAAGCGAGAAATCACCCCCCAGAGGGGATGGTCACGCCGCAATCCCTTCTCCTCCGTTCTCCTCTTGGGATCTTGGGCACGCACGCACACACGTCCGGCTTGAGTTTTAAGCCACCGGGTCCAGAACACAAACCGCAGTAGACTACGTGGGAGTCCAGCGACATAGCCATTACGCTAACTGCTGGTTCCCTAAAAAAATTTTTTTAACCTCCATTTAATGTTGGTCTAAAATGATGTGAAAATGACTCAATTTAAAAGCAAAATGACTGGGACCAGCAGGTGGCATAGTGGTTAAGGCATTGGACTCCCACGTGGCCAATCATGATCGAGTCCCAGACCAGGTGGTTTGAAACTCATGCTGGGTGTATGTGGGTGTGCATGCTCGAAATCCCAAGAGAATGGAGGAGAAGGAATTGCAGCTTGGCCGTCACCCCTGGGGGGATGATTTCTCACTTCCTTTCTCTCTCTGGCGAGTGTAAGAGTCTTATTCTTGCCCTATAGCAAACATCTCTCAAAAAGAAGAAATAAGGCAAAATACCTTGTCTTAGTCCATCTAAGCTGCTATGACCAAGTATCATAAACTAGGTAACTTACAAACAGCAAACCCTGATTTCACACAGTTCTGGTGGCTGGAAAGTCCAAGATTAAGGCACTGGCAGACTGGGTGCCTGGAGAGGGCCTCATTTCCTGAATGGCCATCATCTCACTATACCCTCACAGTGTAGAAGGGGAAAACTGGCTCCCTGGTAGCCCTTTTGTAAGGCACTAATTTCTTTCAGGAGTGCCCACCTTTATGACCTCCTCACCTAGAGGCCCTACATCCAAATACCTTCGTGCTGAGAATTAGGTTTCAACACATGAATTGGGGTGAGGGGCACACTCAGACCACGGCGAGCCTACAGATACAGACTCTTTTTTGAGAGCCAATGTCTATTGATTCACCCTTAGATCAATTTTCATTTTTTGACCCTTGGAGACAGAAGGGATTCTTCTATCTTCGCAAGTTCTTAGTTCACTTTCTTTATGTTTCAACGTGAAGTCTTTTCACTGTATGCTAATATGCCCACCATTCTGCTGTGCTTACATTTACTCTTAGGTGTTGGAGAAGTATTTAATATAAGTTTTTGAAAGTTGGTGTTCAGCCTGTGTCTTCTGAGAGCATGCTCACACCAATGAGAGAAAGTAACACTGCCTCTGAGCTTTCATGCTGGAGGAGAGCTAGAGCGTCTACATGATCATTTCCCCACACTTCCTGGTAAAGCAGTAGGAGAACCAGTTGATTTGATTTAATAACTGGCAGTTAGCAAATACACCACAAATGAGTGACAACTACTGACATATCTAGAGCCGTGTTAAAAGCCGTAGAGTCAGTTCATTTGTGAGGTTCTCATGTGTGTATTGCTAGGGCACATGTGTGGAGTGGAGCATAAGAAAGAATTGTTCTAAATGATAAAGCCAAGATTTTTGTAAAACCATGAGTGGGAGAAAAATAGGATTTGGGATTTACTTGGATTTTGCAACCCTCCTTCTCAGATTTTTGCTGCATATTTTGCCATCCTGGCTACGGCATGGAATCTGAGCACACATGGCCGGGGGGGGCTGAGAATGCTGCTTGTACAGTAGAACCAGGGGAGCAACCCAAGAGGGCTGTGCCAGTTCATGGACGTTAAAACAAGTTTGCATATAAAACAAGAAACCATAACTAATTAACACCAGCCAGGTGGTCTTGATGGAAATTTAAAATCCAAACTGGGTCAGCAGGGAATACAGACTTGGCAGACAAAACAGTAACTGAAATGATTCCCCAGGACCCGCCAAGTGAGTGCTGAGCCAACCGCCCTTACGAAAAAGCTCCCTGTGCCAGTCATTTCTGGGAAAATTGAGCCAAGGACAAATGACTGCAGTTCTTAAAATGAGTATGATTACATTAAGATTTCAGAGCATTAAGACTTGTAAGAGCATGGATGCTGTTCCACATGTATTTATTAATAGCAGGAGGACCTTAGGGAGGGGTTGGCTAAGTTCTCAACAAAAGAGAGGGTGTGAAGGTTTGTTGGAGCAAGTTGGAGTAGAGAAGAGGAAAATATTTTGACCCCCTTTGAGTGCCAGAGCAAAATCAGATACCAATGAGGGTTGAACTGTCTGAATAACGGCCAGAGAGCTGAAGTGTTGGGACTGAAAAATACCTTTTACTGCCATATGATTGTCAAGAGAAAGAAGGCTGAGAGGGTGAGATGAAATAGAGAAATGGAGAGAAGGCGTGTGTCCGAGGTGTGATTTCTATCACGCTGCCATGATGAGATGACTCGGCAATCCGCCTCTGCTTTGCTCGCTCTCCTTTTCCAACGGGGCACATAAAATGGTGGGATGTCAGTCCGAGTGGGCCCTGAGAGATGATCTGGTTCACGGCCCTCGTTTTATAGCTGAAGAAGCAGCATCCTGGAGGGGAAGTGTCTCACCAACGGCCACACAGTGAATTCTTTTGCAGAGCCCTCCGGAAATCCGAGTCTGGAGTCTTTCCTTTTGTGACTCTGTCTCCTTCAAGACCAGCAAAAGCTAATATTATCGCTCCTTAAAATCGTCATCACCTTATTTGCATATAAATTCAAAGGCAAACAGAAGTTCTGAGAAAAACTAGAGATTGTGTAGCAATCCAAACAGTGGATAGATCATTTCACATGAATGGATATAAATTTGAAATCAGCACATTTTCAGTAGTCAGCTCTGTTCTAAACCGAGCACGAGCTTGCTGGGGGAGAGCTGCTTTTCAGGATTTTATCAATTATGCAGTGGATTTTTTCAATTATGGAGACACAGTTTACTTATCATAGGAACTAGAAAATATAAGACTATTAAAAATGGACTACACTTACAGTCTCACTACAGAGAAATAGCCACTGCTATTTGGCACTTCCTTCCATGTTTTTCCTAAGCATATTGTGTTTCATAAAAATTAAGATCACAACATACATATAATTTTTAAAAATCAAATTTATTGAGTTGTCATTTTCATATAAGAAAATAAGGCCACTTGCAGGGAACCATATGCACAAGAGGTAGTGAGTGTGGTAGAAACCTCCTCAGCCATTCCTGGGTCCAGGAGGGCGCCCATGCCTGTCTTGTCAGATGCAGTGCCTCTGTCCCAGAGCCTCATCTCTTCTCTGCTCCTTTAGTCTCTCTCAGTCTTAGTCTCTGTCTCCATCTCTCTACCCTTCTCTCTGGGTGACTATTTGATTCCAATCCTCCAGATTCTTAATGATGTTTTCATGGTAGAAAATAATTAACAGCCTCTCTCTCCTCATTAATCTTTTACAGTTTATCTCCCCCCACCCCTCCAGCCTTCCTAGCCAACCAGGATCACTAGCACACACCTGGCCATAGATTTGAACTCACAACCTCCCATATGGATCCAGCTTCACTTGAGCAGGGTGT
>NW_006159941.1:706666-748251 GCF_000334495.1 Tupaia belangeri chinensis | reverse complement strand
TTCCCTATAATTTTAATCCAGAATTCTGTGTGGGCTAGTAGAGAAGGAGAAAAGAGGCTTTGCTATTCACAGCTGAAGAAGTTGTCTAAGTAGTTCATTTATGAAAAGACAGTCTTGCTCCCTCAGAGGAGGTCTTCCTCTCTATCACACACTTTGGATCTTTTCGGTATTTAATCCTTCCATCCAAGAACCTGATGTGTGTTACCATGGTTTTAGGGGCCCTCCCCTCACCCTGAAACAATTCTTTCTCACGGGATTGTTTTCACCTCTGCATCACAGACTCACTGTTAGACCTTCTTCTGAGTCCCAGTCCTCAGCTTAATACCATTACAAGCTGCTGTCCAATAACTAAGTGATATTGCTGTGGCTGATATTTAGAACACAGCGCTTGTAGCAAATCACATCACGTTATTCCTTTAGCAGCCCCAGAAGATGGACTTTGTTATTTTCAGAGGTGAGAACAGTATTTCCAGTAATTATTATAAATGTTTCTTCCTTATCTTATTATCAATGTATATATATTAAAAATATTTTTGCTTTTTTCTGTTTCTCATCTCTTTACCAAGGGTGGGAGTGGAATAGAGGAATGCTGGTTAACAGAAGGAACGAAATTGCATGTGGATGGAAGGAGAGATGCCTGGTATCATGACATACAGTAGGGAGAACGTGGTTGACAACAACTTACTGTATATAATGTTTTGAATGGCCGAGATGAAGGGGATACTAAGCACCCTGGTTTAATCATTACACATTGTGCTCATGGTCTAAAAAATTACATTGACACTGATACCATAATAAAAATTATTAATTAAGAACCTACCAATGGTAAATTTTAAATCACAGTATTTATGTAATAGGATATCAAAGGAGAATTGTGAATTTTATCCAAGAACTTTGTGTTCTCTGCTGGGGAGAGGGTTCTTTTGTTATCAGTTGTACACAGGATACTTGCATCATGGTGAGCTGAAGTATGGCTATGTTGTCTGGAGATCATTTAATTTGAGTTGTATGTGATTACCAAGTGGACTCTGATGGCCTTTTGATAAGTCTATGTGGCTAGGTTATAATCTCCTTTTATTAAACATCATTGTGGGGTTGGTGTGAAGGGTTTTTTTGGTTTTTTTTGTAGATATGATTAAAATCTGTAATTAGTTAGGGCCAGCAGGTGGCATAATGGTTAAGGCATGGATTCCCACTTGGCTGACTGTGCTTCCAGTTCTGGGCCCGATGGGTTAAAACTCATGCCAGGTGTGTGAATGTGTGCATGCCCCAAATCCCGAAAGGATAATGGAGGATAGAGCGTTGTAGCATGGCCATCTCCCTTGGGGGTGGTGGTTATTTCTTGCTTCTGTCTGACAAGTGCACACACCCCATAGCAAAAATCTCTCAAAAAATAAAAAAGAAAGAAAATCTGTAATTAGTTGACTCTAGTGAGGGAGGTGATCCTAGATGATTAGGAAGGGCCTTACTCAGTGGATTAAAAGGCCTTAAGAAAAGAGCTGAGTCTTCCCTGAGAAGGAAACTTTACCTGAGGACAACAGCCTTGGGCACTCAAGTCTTCTAGGCCATCCAACCTGATGACCTGCCCTGTAGATATCAGAGTTGCTGAGCTAGCCTCATATCACATAAGATAATTCCTCACAACCAATCTCTCAATGTACATTTCCTACTGTTTCTACTGTGCCCTGACTTACCCAGTGGGAAGACACTCCTTCAAACTCGATGATCTATATGTGGTGGGGAGGGGACAGTCTCCACACTCTTTGTCCTCCCTTCTTATCAGGTGAGGCAACTTTCCATCAGCCGTTCTGGATGTCCTGGATCCTGCTTCCTGTCCAGCTTGATACTGTCACAGTGAATGAAGTAGAGGGGAAGTCTGTCATGTAGCATGTGTTTCTGTTAAATACAGCCATCTTTCCAAGTAGCCTAAGATTTAGCTTCTGCTCTTCCCTTTAGCTAATGACTAGTCTATGATCTGTTTTTTTGACTTTTTGTGGATAATTTATGGCGTTGAAGTATAACTATATCAGATCTTTCAGAATCCTTACATAGATTGAAATAAAAGTTACTAGCCTGTAAAGATTTCAATTTATTTTAAATCCCACTATGAATAGCATTACATATTTTTCTTCCCCATATGGTTAGCTTTTCTTGAATACATTCCTTGCAGGAGTATTCCTCAAGTTCATTAGGCAGAAGGGACCCTATGAGTTTTGTTTCTTTCTGTTTTATTTATTATACATAATATGAGGAATCTCTTACCTTCAAAAGTCTTTCTCTAGAAAATCTAAGGAGAGGGACCAGCTGTTGGTGTAATGTCTATGTTGCTGAACTCCCATGTAGTTGGCTGCAGTTCGAGTCTCAGACCAGGTGGCTTAAACTCGCACTGGGTGCATGTGCATGCATGCCCAAGATTCCAAGAGGGGAATGGACGAGAAGGGATTGTGGTGTGGCCATCTCTCTTGGAGGGTGATTTCTCACTTTCTATATTTGAGTTTCTGTCTTTCTGGCAAGCGCACATGCCCTATAGCAAAAAAAAAAAAAAAAAAAGAAAAGCAAAGAAAATCTTAGGAGATGGAGCCAGCAGGTGGGATGGTGGTTAAGGTGCTGGGCTCCCATATGGCTGACCACAGATTGAGTCCTGGACCTGGCAGCTTGCTTTCTTACTGTCTCTGTCTCTCTGGTGGGTACACATGCCCTATAGTAAAATTTAAAGTAATACTATTAATAATAAATATTAAATCTTTTTTTTTTTTTAAGAAAGTCTTTGGAGAAGACATTTACCACTGAAGGATAATATGCTGGGTATATTTTAACTTGTCAGATACAGTGGCCCTTTGTATCTGTGCCTTTTTTTAAAAATTATTTTTAAATCACATTTGCCATCTTGAAATGAGATTCATGGGTAATATAACCAACCACACACACATATTAAACAACAGTAACCTGATGCCTTAACTAAAATGTAACAGAAACTAAAGCAATTTACAATAAAATAACACCATTTCTGAATTTATATGGTCAGACCTGGCTATGTGAGAAAACTTAATGAAAGGGTCAAATGTTTGCCTAGTCTTAGTGTCCCTGTCAGTCAGATTTACAGGTGTGGACTGGACAGACATGTCACACTGGCTTGGCTCTCAGGATGAGTGATGTGACTTTCTGACAGTGAACAATTCTTGGTGGACTTTGGAAAAGAAATTATGATCTTCCCATAATTTGCATGGTGGTTGCATTTCAAGAAGACATGCAGAATATTAAGACAGTACAAAAGTACATTCTGGTCATATGTAACAGAAATGTATAGTTAAGTTCTAGACTCAGAAATTAAAATACATTTTTATAAACCTAAGAGAGCAAATATTCATCTAGAATATTTATTGCTGATCATATAGCAGGCATTAGTATTTACATGAATGTGTGAAAGTTGTTCATCTTCATCAGATTGGCCAGGACGTGTGAAAGTTATGCAGGATAGAAGACAAGTATCTATTGTGCAGGGCTGCCCGGACCCCACAGAATGACTAGCCTCTATTACCCTTGTTCCTAATTAATGTGAGAACCCAAAAGCCACTGCCACAAATTTCCAAATTGCTCCTCTGGGTGGTACTGTTTAGAACCTGAAGAACCCTGCCTGTTTTATGCCAACACATTTATGTTTTTGCCACTGACTGCTTATGTCTATAGGATTCTTTTCTGGCCTCATTGAATGGGTATAGATAAACATCAGCGAGTTCTTATTCTTCATCTCTGATGTGTTTTTGTTTGTTTGTTTGTTTGTTTTGGCCAAACTTTTTTGTTTAACTTACACTTAAATTATCTTATTGGGGGAGGGGAAAGGGGAGATTCTTGCAGATTCCCAAGGAAATGTCAGAAAGGCAAAATATAGCCAGCATTATCCATCTGTTTTGGGTTTACTGGGGGACTAGCACTTTCCTTACATAGGCATCTGACCTCAGGTTTTTCTTACTGAGATCATTGAGATTTTAGTTTGAAGACACCCTGAAATCCTATGAGTAGCATATCCTGACTAGCCTCTAACAGCTAGCTTGTTTATATAGGTAGAATGATTCATCTCTCCATTTTAGATGGGATGTGTGTGGAAGATCTGAGACCTGTTTGCCTCTCTTACTGAGAAAAATGATAGGAAGTAGCCTTTAGAGATACTTGGAAAATTACACTAGAACAAGTCAAGTCTTACACATTTAACACTTGCTTGTTGAAAGCAATGTCATAAATAAAATCAAATAAAATTAAACGTGTTTTACTTTTTATCCTCATAGGAGCATGAAAATTATGGAGGGAAACTTAGCAGGACATTTAAAAAAGGTAACACAGTTTTTCTTTGAGTAGTCCTTGGGTAGTTAATGATAGAATAGTTTCCACTTTGTTTCTTTGAACAGGGATTTTGGTGCAAAGTTTTGTTTGTTTCTAGTATCTGTTTCTGCCTCCTCCTCTACCAGATCTGCTTCCTCCACAGCCACCACCTCTTGGTGCTCTGCAGCTTGAACTGCTATAGGAATCACGTGGAGGATGGTACCCCCTTTCCACAGAAAGGGGAAGCCCTCTTTCTTGTCTGCCAACCTGATCACAACCACTTGAGTAGAGATCACTTCGGCTGCTTGAATAACTGTCTCAACTTCCACCATATCCATCCCATGAAATGTTGTAAGCAGTCGTGCTTTCACCACGAGATGGCGGGGGCCCTCATGTAGGTGGAGCACTACGTGAGTTACCATAACTCTCATATGAAGCTCTGTAGGAACCTCCACTTGGATGATCTGAATAATCATGATCACGAACATAACCATCTCTGTCACTATAGCCTCTTGATGGGTAGTCAGTATAAGAACTTGAATGACCATAATCATGGTGAGTATAATCTCTTGTATCACGAGAACTTGGATAATCTCTGCTTGAATAGCTGTCTTTTGTAGAATATACATCATCTCTTGGGGACAAATAAACATCTCTATGAGAGGGCAAGAGTACCCTTCGAGGTCGGCCTCCATAACTTCCATGTGATACAGGGGCTCTTCCATGTGATACAGGGGCTCTTCCTCCCACTCCACTTCTGCTGCAAACTGGTCCTGAAGGGGCTGATCTTTTAGGAGGAGGACCCCAACTTTGTGGCCTTCTTTTTACTGGAAGTGGTCCCCTGGAAGAACTCATGTTAAAATTCATGGAATAGCCACCATCATCCATGTGCCCTCCACTGGAAGGAGGTCCCCTGGTTCCTCTACTTCCTCCTCTTCCACCTCTAAGACCTCTCGGAGGGCCTCTGCTTCCTGGAGGTGGGGGTGGTCCATGTCTACCACTTTCAAATGATGGTTTAGTGGTTTGTTCCACCTTGATGGCTTTTCCATCTAGAGACTTCCCATTCATGTCTCTGGCTGCATCCTTTGCATTTGCTGGGCTTTCAAAGGTGACAAAAGCAAATCCTTTTGATGTGTTGGTTTCATGGTCTTTCATCAAAAGTACTTCCACTATCCATCCATGTTTGACAAATACTGTTTCAAGGGCTTTCTCATTTGTTTCTATATTAAGTCCACCGATGAAGAACTTTCCTAGGCGATCTGCTTCAACTATTTTCCCCCAGTAATAATTAGCAGGATGACAACAGTTCCAAGCTCCTGTGAGCTCGCTGACCCAGGCTTCATGACAGCGTCAGGTTGGAGGACCGAACCGAGGAGCTGCTAGCACTGCTGTGCAATGAGCTGATTTGTTAAGGTTCTTCCTGAATCAGTCTCTTTGAACTTTTCAGTTCCCCATCAATCTGTTTCGCTTTTCCATGACTTTTTTTTTTTTTTTAAGAGAGATTTTTGCTATAGGGCGTGTACGCTCACCAGAGACACAGAGAGACAGGAAGCAAGAAATCACCCCCAAGAAAGATGGCCATACCACAGTCCCTTTTCTATTTTCCTCTTGGGATTTTGGTTGTGATTGTGGGCGCACACACACACACACACACACACACACACACGCCAGGCATGAGTTTCAAACTTCTGGCTCTGGAACTTGAACCATAGTTGACCATATGGGAGTTAAGCATCATAACCAATATACCACCTGTTGGCCCTGGAAGACAGTTTTGCTATGAATGTGCTGGGGGTAGGGGAGGAGGTTGTTTACAAGAGCATACAACCTAGATCTCTCACATAAGCAGTTCACAACAGGGTTTACGCTCCTACAATAATCTAATGCCACTACTGATCTGACAGGAGGTGGAGCTCAGGTGGTAACGGAAGTGATGGGGAGTGGCTGTAAATACTGTGGAAGCCTTGCTTGCTTGCCTGTCTGCCTGCCTACCTGCCTGCCTGCCTGCTTGCTTGCTTGCTTGCCTGCTGCTCACCTCCTGCTATGCACCTTGGTTTCTAACAGGCCTTAGACTGGTACTAGTCCATGGCCTGGTTGCAGGGAAGGGATTGGGAACCCCTGATTTAAGGCAGAGCAAGAGGGGAGAGAATTGGATGGCTTAAGGAGAGAGGGAGAATCTTAAGATAATACTGGTATTTTTCCCTGCTTCAGAGTTACTCCTTATTCAGACAGGACAATAGATACAAATACTCTGAGGTCAGCACAATCACTGTCCTGCTTGGGAAAGAGCCAGACAGCTAGAGCCAAGTGATGACTCTGGGGCAGCCAGAGGCTCTGATTCACTCTAGCACCTCCTCCCTTCACTCTGAGTTATGGATTCTCAGTTTACTTCTTGCTTGACCACAGAGAACCTTCTTCCTGGCAGGCTATTGGTCTCTAGAAAGGCAGTGAAAGCAGAAATCACCCAGAAAAGGACTGTTTCCAGGCCACCCTGAATGCATGGATAGGGGTTCCAGGCATGAAAGTGGTTGCTGCAGGCCTTCCCTCTGTCCTTTCACCACATGACTACAGAACAGAGGGAAGCACAGCCTCTAGTCCCAGGTCCAAAGCCAAGACAGGAGTCCATGATGGCCTCTCAGTCTCCACCTCAGCAGACATTACTTTCTTGGACTTGAGAAAGCTCATTCGGAGGCTGTGAAGATTGCCATTATAGACAGAGAAGCTGGTGATGACAAAGATAAACAAGGAGTCTTGCTCAGTGACCTTCAGTGAGTAGGGGTGGCATTATATGTTGCACAGTAGGACATAATGGCCAATAGCAGACATAATGGCCAATGGCTATTTTCCCTTGGCCATGTGTATATGGCTGTGAGGCTCAGGAAGACCCCGTAAGTCAATAAAATTAAAAATTAAAAAATGGAGTACAGTATGTCCATAATGCTGAATTAATTTCTGTGGTTCCAGCCTGGAACATTCATATGAAATAATGAGAGTGATGCCAATGGACCGAGAGAGGACTAAGATTTTCCCAAGGATGACCATTGTGATGGTTTAATTTTATGTACCTACCTAGCTAGATTATGGTGCCTAGTTATTTAATCAAACTGTAGTGTAGATTTTCCTATAATGATGGTATTTTGTAGATATGATTCACATCTATAATGACTTACCTTAACTAAAAAAGATGACTTTCATTTTAGGACATTTTTACATCTTTCAAATACAATAAACATTGCAATTATGTGAATTACTTTAATATTTTCCTATAGACTATTATGCTTAGCTAGTTAACAAAATGAAAAACTTTTTGTTTCATTTAGTCTTCACAAGTATTAGTGAGTATTTTATTGTGTGACTTTTGTAAAATTCACTGTAGAAGACTTTAAGAAAAGTATATAAAAATCCAAAACATCATTAAGATTTTCATTAATAAACAAGCCAAAACTAACAGTTTTAAGAAGATTAGCTTTATTTTACATGAAAAGAGGCTTTGAAAAGAGTGAATTTTTCTGCATGACCCTGATTGGTTGTTCTTTATCTAAAAGAAGACAGTGAATGAATGAAATATAAGTCTTGAAGGGCAAAATCCTCAAGATATAAAAAAATAAAGGGTCTTAGAATTCCACTTAATTAAACTTATATTTGAGGAAATAGCTGTTTTAATTAAATTTTCAAATCTTATAGGTACAGTTTTTTTGTTTTTTTGTTTTTTTTTTTTTTGTCTCTCAATAATAAGGGTTGATCTCATCTAACCAGTTAAAGATCCTAAGAACAAAAACTGTTTCCTGGAGAAGGAAATCTATCTCAAAGCTGAGGTTCCAGCCTACCAGCCTGTCCTATGGATTGTGGATTTAAGACTGCAATGTTTTGTGGTCATGCTTAAAAATTCTTGCTCAAGTTTTCAGTTTGCTGACCTGCCCTACAAATTTTGGACTTGCACCTACAATCATATGGGTCAATTTTTTTTTTTAAGTTTTAAAGTTTATTTATTGAGAGAGAAGGAGGAGAGGGAGAAAGGGAGGGAGAGAGAGAGAAGAGAGAGAGAGACAGAGACAGAGACAGAGACAGAGAGAGGAGGGTACCCTCAGCAGAGTCTTCATACCTCAGTCTACCCCCCAGTCTCAGGCAACCCATATCATGGGCATGCACAAATCTAGTATGCTCAGAAACGTCCTTGGATGTGAACCTAAGATCTTTCCCTTGTATGTGCAGTAGCATTACCACTGCACCACCACCTGGCCCTAAAATTTTTATATATGTATAAAACCTTTTGGTTTCATACTGTTGGAGAATCTTAGCTGATACAGCCATCATGGATGAACCCTTGAAAGAAGGCTGCTGATTGGAGGCTGAAATCTCATGCTCCTCTCTGTCGGCACCTTTGTCTCCTCAACAAATTAGGCCCATTTCTACCTTCTGTTTCTCAGAGCTTTTGACCCTGAGCTGTTCTAGGTAGCAGCAGAATTTGAGCTCGGTACCAGCAGGTGGTTAGGGGAATAGGACCACACAGACGTGATCATGGCCCGGAAGGTGGAGATCTCTGCCAGGCACTGGCCATTGATGAGGTAGAGTCTCTGTGGCTGCCATGTAGGATGGCCCTGAGCAAGGTGGTGATGGTGATAGTCCTGAAGTGCAGGCCTCCAGCTGTCCTTTTGCAGGATGGCCTAACAACATTAGGCTAGCCACCTGGCTCCTACAGATGGCAGGAACTAGGGCATCTGTTTAAGCAGGAAATATAGGATCAGAACGTGTTTGAAATTGGCACAAGGAATACCAACACCAGGAGGCACCTACACCAAGGGAGGAGGCAAGGCCTTAGGTGAACCAGCTAAGTCGAGCCATGGTTTAAGGCATAAATTGAAACTGGCCCAGGTGGTTTGTGAAATAGTTGGTAGAGACCATGAAGAAATTCCAGAGCAGCACCATCCCCAGGTCCTGGAAGAGAATGAACCAGGTAGACTGTTTTTCCTTCAGTGGTGACTAGTTACCAAGGCAATTGTAGTTTTGTTTCTATCTGGTCATCAGCTTCCTCAGGCATCAGGATCAGAGTTAAAGGGCTACTGGCCAGTTCCTGGAAGAAGGTCTGGTTCTGGCTTCCAGGTTTGTCAGGGGGCTTCTTTCCGTGGAATCCTGGCTAGCATAGAGATATTACCAGTTTGGAAAGAAATTTTCAAGATACTCAGCACCATCCTCCTTATAAGAAGCTACAACTTACAGGATCCATAGCATGGAGGTTAAGGGAGCTGGATTTTACGTGGCTGACCATGATTTAAGTCCTAGTCCTGGCAGTTTGGATAACATGCTGGGCACATGTGCATGTGTACCCAGAATTTTGAAAGGAAGGAGAAATGGAGAAGGTGTTGCACCCCTTTGGTTGATGCTTTCTCTCTTTCCTTCTGTCTTTTCTGCCTCTGTCTGGCAAATGCATGTGCCCTAAGGCTAGAAAGAAAAACAAAAAAGAGACATTTTAAAGTGATGAAATACTTTATGTTATTATATGTTATAATACTTTATAAACAACCCTTATGTTATTATACACTCTCCCCTTAATTATTCCTTGCTGTCTAATCAACACTTATTTGTTAATACTCAATTAAGAGCAAGGAAAAAAACTAGAGTTTAGCCCCCTTCTCTATCCTCCTCATCATAGTATTACTATACAGAAATCCAGTAATTGCAGAAGATGTAATTGGTGTCTTTGGGAAACACTCAAAGCATTGTTTATTCAGAGGTGCAAATGCACAATGTTATTGTGGCTGAATGAGAAAAATATGGCAGTTAATTTTGTTTTTCTGAGGCTGTTTCATTTATCACACTCAAAAAACATTTATGAAGTGATTAATTGTGTCCATTTGACTAATCAACCAACACAAGAGAAAAATAAAGTGTTTATTATTATTATCTTATTTTTTAGGTTTCCACAGAGCATGGGCACTTGAGAAAGAGAGAGAGAGAGAGAGAGCAAGAAAGTGAGGCATCACCCTCCAGGGGAGATGATGGCCACACCACAATCCTTTAACTAGTTTCCTCTTGGGATTTTGAGCACACATGCACACATGCCTGGTGTTATTTTCTTCCAGAACTCAAACTATGTATAATCGGCCATGTGTATAATCAGCCGCCTTAACCTCCATGCCACTTGCTGGCCTCAAATCTTTATTCTTTTTTCCACATCATATTTATAAAAATATTGAACTGTATCTTTGTATACATAGCTATACATGTCAATTGTTTTTGTTTAGCCGCAATCTTCTTGTTAGACACAGAGCACGTAGGGATCACAGTAAGATACCAAAAATAATTATGAAATATATTTCTTTTATAGCTTTTGAGAGTTGAATGATTTTCATCTTTGAATAATAGGCAGCAAATACTTTATCTCATGAGAAACACTCCAAACAAAGTCATTGGAATCTAAGAAATCTGAGGATTTCCTTTGAACATCTATACTTTGTAATAAATGATGTACTTTTAAACGTCTGTAAGCCTCTCTTTAAAGACTTAAAAAGTGTATCTGTTTTCTCTGTGAGTTAGAGAAATAGACACACACACACAACCTTTAGTAGATTCTCGACAGCCCACCTCAAGCCTCAGCCAGCCTTGCACCATGGGTACATGCATGCCCAGTGGTCTTGGGGAGGTCTCTCTGGATACGAACCCCAAACTTTCCCATGTGGATCAGGCATTCAGATTATTGCATTTTACTACTTCCATACTGTGTAGACTGTAACACTCAATTTTTAAAAAGCAGTTTTAGGTTCACAACAAAATTAAGAGTAAGGTACAGCGATTTCTCATATCCTCCTCCTCTATATATACAACCCTCCCCCATTATCAAGGTCCCCCACCAGAGTGGAGCATTTGTTCATATATAATCACTGACCTGCATTAACACCCACAGACCATAGTCAACTTTAAGGTTCACTCTTGGTGGCGTGCATTCTGTGGGTCTGGACAAATATGCAGTGACACATATCTATCACTACAGTATCGTACAGACTATTTTCACTGCCTAAAAATCCTCATGGTCTCCCTATGCTTCCTCCCTCCTCTTTCTCCTGGCAACCAGTGACCTTTTCACTGTCCCCTTTTTCAGAGCATCACATAGTTGGAATCATACCATACGTAGTCTTTTCAGATGAACTTCTTTCTCCTATCAACATACATTAGAGTTACCTCTGTGTTTTGTATGGCTGCTAATTTTTTTTCTAACATTCCATAACATTCCACTGTCAGAATATACCAGTTTATCCATTCACCTAATGAAGGATATCTTGGTTACTTCTACATTTTGATAATTATGGACAAAGCTCCTGTAAACATTTGTGTGTGGAATTTTATGCAGACGTCACTTTTCAACTCTTTTGGGTAAATACCAAGGAGTGAGATTGCTGAATATTATACTAATGATACATTTAATTTTCTATAAAACTGTCAAAGTGGCTATACTGCTTTGCATTACCCCCGGCAGTCAATGAGAATTTCTGATGCTCCACATCCTCACCAACATTTGATGTTATCAGTATACCAGATTTTGACCATTCTAACTGTGTGTAGTAGCTTCTTGTTGTAATTTGTGTTTCCCTGATGACATGTGATGAACATCTTTTCAAATGCTTATTTGCCATCTCTACTTTTTTTTTTTTTTTTGGTGACATATCTTTGGAACTCTTTGACTTATTTTTAAATCTGCTTATTCGCTTTCCTATGTTGGGTTTTAAGATTTCTGTTTTGGATATTTACATTATTTCCAAGTCTGGGCTATTATGAATGATGTCGATATGAACATATTAAAAACTTTCACTAAGGATACATATCTAGGCATAGAATTTTGAGGTCAAAAGAAATGTGTATATTCTTTACTAGCTAATGGCAAACAGTTTTCCCAAGTGGTGGTATCAATTACACTCTCACCTGAGAATTCCACTGCTTCACATACCAACACATTTTATTCAGACTTTACATTTCTTGCTTACTTTAAAACTATTTTTAATTGGCATAACAATTATATATAAATATGAGGTAAGGTGTGATTTTTTTAGTATTTAGATATGACATGTACTGATCACATCAGGGTAATTAGTATATTCATTTTCTCAAACATCGGTCGTTTTGAGAACGTTGAGCTGAGAACATTCAGAATCCTCTCCCTGGTCCAGCCCTATAGCACAGTGGTTGAGCCCTGTGCTGAGTTCCACGTGACTAAGCCCAATGTGAATCCTAGCTCTAAGTGGCTTGAAAAACACCCTGGCTTGTGCGTGTGCATGCCAACGTCTTGATGGAAAGGAGAAATGGAAGAAAGGAACTCTATGCCGCACTGGGTGGTTCTCTCTTTCTCTCTCTCATGAGCACACATATCCTTTGTTAATAAAAGAAAATTAAAATGAAATAAATCCTCCCTTTTAGTTTTTTTGGAATATATAGTAAATGACTAGTAACTATGGTTACCCTACATGCTATAGATCACTAGAACTTGTTCCTCTTATCCAATGTAAAAAAAAAAAAAAAAAAAAAAATTCTTGGGACCAGCAGTTAGCGTAATGGCTATGTCACTGAAATCCCATGTAGCCAACCACGGTTTGGTGGCTTAAACTCACACCAGGAACAT
Organism: Tupaia belangeri chinensis; assembly: GCF_000334495.1. Classification (NCBI taxonomy): domain Eukaryota; kingdom Metazoa; phylum Chordata; class Mammalia; order Scandentia; family Tupaiidae; genus Tupaia; species Tupaia belangeri. The sequence goes on along the minus strand of NW_006159941.1, from coordinate 735,326 downwards.
GTGCATGCATGCCCAAGATCCCGAGAGGAGAATGGAGGTGAAGGGATTGCGGCGTGGCCATCCCCCCCAGGTGGTGATTTCTCCCTTTCTGTCTCTCTGTCTCTCTCTGTCTTTCTGGCAAGCTCACACACCCTACGGCAAATACCTCTCCCCCCAAAACAATTTCATTTTATTTGTTATTAGTATTTATTTTTTAATTTGACCAAAGAGACAGAGAGAGTGAGAAAAGGGGAAAGTGAGAAAGGAAGCTGCCGGGTCCGGGACTCAAACCACAGTTAGCCATGTGGAAATCTAGCACCTTAACCACCACGACACCTGCTGGCTCCTATCCAATGTAACTTTACAACCTTTCATCACCATCTCTCTTTCTCCTCCCTCCCCAACCCATCTCAGTTTCTAGTAACCACTCGTCTACTCTTCCTTTTATGAAGACATCAACATTACATATTTTTATAAGAAGAATAAGTTCCAAATAATAGTTTCTATTTACTTTATAAACACACCTTTGTTTTATATGTTGAGGTGTGACTATAGCACTTCCCTTTGAGACTGGGGCTGGCATCTCATCACTTCAACTGTTTTGCTCATGACTCAGTCATGTCAGAGTCACACAGAGCTCTTCTGGCAGGAGCCAGGGTGGAGTCTGGAGCACAGGCCCAGAGAGCTAAGTGTCCATCACGTGGGAACAACTTTGCCAGTGAGGTAGAGCTCTGGTGAGGTGCGAAATACCAACAGCTGAAATGTTTGCTCCTAAGCCAGCTAGGAAGGAGACAAGGCATGTTAAGACAGTTTCATTTTAAAAACAAGATTGGGAATATAAAAATGCAGCATTCTGGACAAACAAGAGGGGAGAGAAATAAACATATACCCATAAGTCTGAGTCCCAACTTGCCTGTTGGAGCCTGGTTCTAATAGCTCTTGAATTTCCCCAGCTGAAACCTCTTACATGTCATCCTATAATTGGGAATCTGCAAAGGTACTTAAAAGATGCCCTGAGTCCATAGATGTGGGTTTAGCATCCCAAACTTTTGATAAGGTCTCTTGACCAATACATTTATTGGCGGGTTTATCACCACCAACAACCACAATCTACATCTGACTTACAGCAGGTGTTCCGTAAAAGTTTAAGCAAAAAGTCTTAATACCTTACTTATTTTTCTTTTTTAAGAGAGATATTTGCTATAGGGTGTGTGCACTTACTGGACACACACACACACACACACACACACACACACACAGAGAGAGAGAGAGAGGAGAGAGAGAGAGAAAGCAAGAAATCATCCCCAGAGGAGTTGGCCACACCACAATCCCCTTTCCTTCATTCTTGTCTTGGGGATTATGGGCACACTCGCATATGTGCCTGGTGTGAGTTTCAAGCCACCAGGTCTGGGACTCAAACCTTGGTCGGCCATATGGGAGTCCAGCAACATAGCTGTTATGCCATCTGCTGGTACCTTAATACCATGTTTCTTATGGTCAGGTCTTGTTCTCAGACTGTGATCCATTATTGTGGTTGGCTTCTTTCCTTTGCCTTGGGCCATTCTTTGATTCGTGGTGTGCACTTCTTCCTCTGTGATCTGGATTTTGCTTTCCTAATGTTCTCCCCGGAGCTCGAAGTTCTATCTACTATGTACCACTCTCCTGGCTGTTACTTATTGTTTGGAACTAGTTCTCCTCCTCCTCCCCTTACTCTCCCTGCCTGGTCCCCACAACCTCTACACATGTCCATCTGCTATATCTAGACTTCTGCCTCTAACCCATCACTGGAGCCTGCCCCCTTGGCTGCCCTGGAATGTAGGACTATCTAATCCTTGGTGCTGGCCCTTCTCATCCATCCCGTCTTACTACAGACTATGACCTGATATGATGGTTACTTAGAAAATACATGACCAGGGGATGGCAGGTGGCCTGGTAGTTAAGGTGCTAGACTCCCACATGCCAATTGCAGTTCAAGTCCTGGACCTGGTGGCTTGCTTTCTCACTTTCCATCTCTCTCTCTCTCTCTCTGGTCAACTTAAAAATACTAATAATAAATACAATTAAATAAATAAGGTTTTTTTTTTAAAGAAAGAAAATGAATGAGCATTAAAAGACTTTTGTAAAAAAGATCTTCACTCATGACTTCCAAATAAAGAATATCCTAAATCCGTATTGCTTAACCTTTTTAGAACCATGTGCTGTGGGTCCCTTAAAGTGGATCCATCTTGGCAATGCAGTCTCTCTTCAATAGCCTGAAAAAGGACCTGTCCAGGATTTGTATTTGAGGTGGAGTTAAAGGGAGAGCTCCTATCTGCCATTCCTCATTTTCCACCCTATTTAACTCTCTCCACAGCAGCAGAGCAACATCCAAGGATAGTTTACGATCACTTAGTTGAATAACTTAAAGCTCTTCAAGGAAGCATACAAACCCATTGGTTTGACTTTTCCTCTCTCAGACCATCTGTAAGGCTGGCAAAGAATAAAGCACCTACCACTTCTCACTGAGCCCCAGGATGACGAGAGGAGCTGACTCATCTGTCCCTTTGGGTGGGTAGGATGTAGAGCGTCAGCATGGCAGGGGATAAGGCTGAGTTTCATGCTTTGACCCCAGCAATTGTACCCCTAATTGGGCACACAGTTGCACTTTCATGGCATTTAAACACTTTAAAGAAACCGTACTGAAGACAGAAGGCTACTGCGTGTTTTCCTGAGGGTGTAGTCAGGGAGCAAAGAATGCAAGGGCTCTTTAAGCATAATTAGGCATTTAATTGCACATCTAGACTTCACCGATGGCTTTGCACATGCGTGTGATTATGATTCACTTGAAAGCACTCCATTGATGATAGTCTGTATTCCATTTCACTACAAAGCAAATTAGGGAGGAAAAATTCCAAACATTTAATTCTTAGGGCCTATTTCTTTAGTTTCTTTTTAGTTGTAACTTGCCTTCAAGTTTTTAGAGAGTTAAAACAACCACCACCACAGGGAATTCCACATCTGACTCTTATAAATACATGAAACGGAATGTACATAACTGTGGGTAGTTTGCAATTAGAGCGTAAGTGTTGTACAAATGTAGTGTCTCTCATCTACCATGTTCTCTCTTCTTCTTCTCTCCCCAGATGTTCAAATTGAGAAATCAAAGCATTGAATTCAAATCCTTTACCAAAGTCACCAGCAGCAGAGACAGGCCCAGAATATGAATTGTCCTGGGGCTCCTGTTCTTACCCAGCATCAAGGCAACTATCCAGTGTTAACACATCTAACCTCATTTCTTTATTGCATGCTGAAGGCATTAAAGAGTAGATTACTTCTGAGACTTAGTTACACACAAATATGGGCTTGGATATTTTGGTACAATTCTTTTTTTATATCCATCTCTATGGGAGCAGCACCAAAAAAATTAAGATTTTGGCAATGGACTCATCCATTTTCTTCATCCTTTCTGCCTTCCAATTTTGAGTCATTTATAAAGATGAATAATGCTGGAATTCCTGCCCTTCATCCCGGTATGTGTGCCACGTATTGAAGTTCCCATGTTCTATTTATGGAAAGCCACCTGTGGTGAGTCCACATTGTGTCTGCACAGCGGCACCCACACCACTCGCTCTCTCCTCTCCCCTCAAGGCTTCAAATCTCAGCCAGCCTGAGAGAATTCTGTGAAGAGTGCTCTTTAATCTGGTGGTGGCTTAGTCTGACTTTGATTGTTACAATCATCAAGAATGTGTCTCTCAGAGAAGACATCAACCAAATACACAGTCTCTAGGGGCCAACTTGGAATTTTATGAAAATCTCAAACATTTTTGAGAACATTCCACTGAGGGGATAGATCTATTTAGCCATTACTGCACATTCATCAGAGGTGGATTCATACTGAGCGAGCAGAAAATACTACATAGTGACACTAGATGTTGATTTCTAATCCCTCTTTACTAGAAGGAAGTAGAGACTCTGCCAGATACAGCTGGATTTGTCAACAAGTATTATTATTATTATTATTTTGGAGAGGTTTTTGCTACAGGGCACGAGTGCTCACCAGAAAGACAGAGAGAGACAGACAGAAAGTGAGAAATCACCCCCACCCCACCCAGGGCGGATGGCCACACTGCAATCCCTTCTCCTCCATTCTCCTCTTGGGATATTGGGCACACACACGCACCCAGTGTGAGTTTAAGCCCCCAGATCCGGGACTTGAACTGCGATTGACTACATGGGAGTCCAGCAACATAGCTATTACACCAACTGCTGGTCCCCAAAAGTTCTTAAATAGGAAATATATGAATGACAGTCTCCAGAAAGGGTTAGTGAGTTTCTTCAGATTAGAGAGACCCAGGCCCAAGCTCAATTCCCAGAGTCAGAAATTCTAGGCTGGGCACAAACATGTATACGTCCAGAGTGCCCCTTAGTGATTCCCACATGTGTGTTATGAGGAGCCTTAATGTTGGGAGGAAAGTCTTGGTTCTGGTCTTTTGAACTATGTTTCCTCTTGCCATGGGAGTTACATTTGGAGTCAGGGAGCTGGGACATTAGGATTTAATTTGGAGCTGTACGAGTAACTGGAAGTTGTGTCAATTTGGGCAAATTTCTCCTAAGGCTGCTCAGCCTCAATACCCTTACCTTTAAAAGATGAGATGACAGGACCAGCAGTTAGTGTAATGGCTATGTCGCTGGACTCCCATGTAGTTGACCACGGTTCATATCCTGGACTCAGTGGCTTAAAACTCACGCCGGGTGTGTGTGCATGCGTGCGTGCTCAAGATCCTGAGAGGAGAATGAGGGAGAAGGGATTGCGGCATGGCCATCCCCCCGGGGGGTGATTTCTCACTTTCTGTCTCTCTGTCTCTCTCTGTCTGTCTGGCAACCCTATAGCAAAAACCTCTAAAAAAAAAAATGAGATGACAATTTTGATGACAATGTTTTGTTCTTATTATTCTGATAAACTTATGTCTCATGCACTTTTTCTAGATTGCCTTTCTGTGTCAGAAATCTGGTCTCAGAATCCTTACCTCTTTCAGAGAGCTTCTATGCCTTATTCCTAATAATGTGAAAGTACTAAAGAAGCACAAGTTCTCTCAGATAGGCCTACTGCCCGCCCTTGTTCCCTGCCCTGGATCTTCTCTGACTTCTTGTAATCCCAGTATAGTTTGTCAGCCTAAGAGAAGGAGTAACTTCCCGATGGGTTGGAGTGGAAGTATTCTGTTGTGACGAAGCTGGGCTCTGTGAGATTACCCAACCTTCCTCCTCTAGGAGGAAGCACCAGCGAAGGGGGGGCTTGTCATACCAGTACACATGCTGCACTGCGTGGATGTGTTTGGCTCAGTACGTTTTGTTTCTCAGTTGGATTGTCAGTCCCTCAAGGGCAGCCTCATCCTGCTCAGGGCTTTACTGAGCTCTGGGGACCAGGAATGTGTGTGCCAGGCAGCCCCTGGGACAGACGTGGCTTGTCTCCCATGCTGATTAAACAGCCTCTCATGTACCAGTGTTTATATGTGTAACAAATGGGTTCGGCCAAATTATGTGGTTCTCAGTAGGAACTGAGTCTCTGCTGGAACCAGCCCAGTCTCTGCCCACTATTTATAGCCTTCATATGTCCCAAATTTTCCAGTTCTGATTTCAAATATTCTATCCCACTGTCTCCAGAAGTACACTTTATGCTTGTCAGACCGCATGTCAATTTATGGTTTGAGAATTATAGTCACAGTATTATAACTGCCACCATCAACACCACATTTTCTGACTGTGAGATTGGAATCTTGTGTTTTAAAAACAAATTGGACATACGTGGAAGCGTTAAAAAAAAAAAAAAACACAACTTTTTTTCTTCAAATATTTTTGGTAAGCAAATGACTTGAGGCTTTACCTAAAAACCAGGCCAGTCTGGGATTAAATGACTATGTGACAACAGAAAACTTGATGTCAGTTGTCCTTCTTGAGACAGTGGCTTTCATAAAGAGCATGATCAACAAACAGAATGAACAACTAGGTTGAATAATTACACAGAGACTTTTCCATTACTGTGAGCTTTGGTACTCTGATCTGGATATGGTATGTCACTTCCTGTCATACCTGAAGGTATATACTTTTATTGCAATAAATGGAAAATAGGCAAATTTCTAACACCATCGAAACTGTTCTCTGTATTATGCACTAACATAGGTACTTTTATCTGTCCTGTCCTATGTAACTCTCAGAGCAGCACTAGGGTATTGGCACCGTAATTGTCACATCCAGACGGAAGGATTGGGATTCAGCTTAATGAGCTCTTTGGGAGTGGTCAGCAGGCAATTTTGTAGTTAGAAGTAGAACTCATGTTGGTGTGATTGCAAAATCTCTTCATTTTGCCCAGAACGATGATAAATGAAATTTAACTGAAACTATTACCCGTCGGCCTCAAGGTCCCTATTATTAAAGAATATTTGCAAATATCATCAGCATCATGAATGCCCTGTTGCTTTTACCCAGCCCCCTTCCTGGTGTCTCGGTGCTGAGACAGGTCTTTATGTCTTCGGAGGTGTGAGTAGCAAGAGTACTTAGAGCCCATGTGGGGAAATTACATTGTCCAGGGTGAAGCCCTCCAGTGGTGCTGCATAGTGACTCAGTCTTCAATTCTACTATTTCCATGGGCATATGGTCAACCCCTGGTAAATGGAATTATATATTCACATGTCTCAGAAAGAAAGGAATGGCCTTTTATGTGATTTCTCCCTACACCATATATGCCAACATGTAGGACTAATAGAATCAGTCCAAAATGGCAGTTGCTGGCTCTAGACAACTCAAGGTCTTTTCAAACATGCCAAATTTTGCTTAGTCTGTGGAAATGACCTTGATGAACAGCTTGTAAATATCATGATGTTGGATGCTGGTTTTATAAGAGAAGAAATCCTGGGACCCAGAATGGGTCTTAAATTGCTATTCAGTAAATAGCAAATATTGGGTTGTTGGAAAAGTCATGATATGTTTTTCTATGTTTTCTATACAAAAATGCATCATGACTTTTCCAATGACCCAATAGTAAACCAAGGAGTCAATGGCTCTCTTTCAAAATTTATTATAAAAAAGTTCACAGAATTATAGAAAGCTACAAAATATTGTAGTATTTCTTTTATTTTGGAGAGATTTTTGCTGTAGGGCATGTGCACTCACCAGAAAGACAGAGAGAGACAGAGAGACAGAAAGCAAGAAATCACCCCCCCCCAAGGGGGATGGCCATGCCACAATCCCTTCTCCTCCATTCTCTTCTTGGGATCTTGGGCATGCATGCACATGTGCCCAGCATGAGTTTAAGCCACCAGGTCCAGGACTAGAATCGTGGTCGGCTATGTGGGAGTTCAGCGACATAGGCATTATGCTAACTGCTGGTCCCAGAATATGGGTAGTCTTTAATACTGATTTGTAAGCTGCCAGGACATCTGGATAAAGAAAATTACCATTAGATAATCCAGAATATTCTTGGGGAAATGGAGACTGTCTGGATTCAGTTGTTAGAGCTTTTCATTTTAAAAATAAAATCATCCCTGCCTCTGGGGAAGAAAAATAAAGAATTGGGGCATGAAGTCCAATAGAGTGACCTCTAATTTATCAGACAGACTTGAGGTACTGTATTGTCCATTTTAGAGAAAAAATCAAATAGGTTTGCAGAAGTTGTTATTTGTTTGCCATACAGTAAGATAAATTGATTAAAAAAAAAAAGGTCATCAGTTATTGCCTTTTAGATATAGCTATAAATTTATAATCAGATGAAAATCCCTTCTCCAAACCCCTTCCACTGCATGGCATTGTGCAGGTAAACTCTGTGGATTGCTGCCTAGAAAACTGAGACTTCAGTCTCCACCAGGTGCAGCCAAGACTGTGATAAACAAAATGGAGTCAGTCTCCTGATTTTATTCAATCTGTATTTGGGATGGCTGGATATATTTTGAAAACCGCTTCACTAGAGTGAAAAGTGAGGGATGCAAATGAACTCTTGGTACAAGGTAATTAAACATTCCCCTCTGCCTCTCGGAGAGTTCCCCCCACACCAAGATGAAGATCATTTACCTCGGGGTGAGGTTGATACTGCTGAAGCTTAGACACCTCTTTGTTCTATATCCGTGGCTTTTGCGTGGAGGCAGTCACAGGACGGTGTTCTCTCCTGCTGGAAAACTACTATTCCATCTGGCAAGGAGGTTGAAAGGAAAAAAAAAAAAAAAAGAGGAAGTGGAGGATGGGTACGGAGGATGTGGGGTATGTGTGCCAGGCTGCACCAGGCACTAACTGATGTTGCTTTTAACTGGGCAGAAGCCGGGGTCCCTGGGGTGCATCAATCACTCCCACCACTATCCAATCCACCGCAAACCTTAAGTTTGGGGTTAAGGAAGATAGATGACCAAGGAAAAGGGAAAGTGAATGTTTAAAAGAAAATCTGTAATAAAATCGGTTTGGTTTTTATAAAAGAGTAAAAAATGATTTAGTGGCTTTATTGAATATTCTGAAAACTGAATTTCCTACCACTCGATTTCCTCACCTTCTTAATATTTCATAGTAGCTAGGTGGATGTACAAACGATAAGCTAAGATCGCATTTCTTTTTCTTAGTTTAATTCAGTGACACTTCTGTAAGTGTGAGATTTAGAAAATATGGTACATACGTCAATGCATGCAAACTTGAAATGTGGCTTTTTTGGAGGGAGGAATGCTGTGGTAATGATCTGATTGATTCTATTTAAAATGTTTGAACAGAATACAGGGCTTTCTTTTCCAATCCAGAAATGTTCGCTTCAGATTTAGTACACGGGGTTACGTCTGTCGCATCTGAAAGGAGTTTGGTGGAAGATCATGTAAGTTTGGTTACAGACTAGCACAGTGTCTAGAACACAATGCTCAATCAGTGTTTGCAGAGTAAATGAGTGAATGGCCAGGAGCACTGAGCATTCATCTGAGGACTGAGCGCATTAATATTCTTGACATAGCAATGGAACTCAATCAACTGGTGGCCTGAGGGAACACTTTACCATTACAATTTGTTACTGATACAACTCACAGGGCAGATGCTCATTATAAGACAGGGAATTAATGAGGCCAAGGATCTCCGTTGAATGCCTCTAGGGGCCAGTTATCTTTGTTCTGTTCCATGGTTGCATCCACAACCCATAACCTTTGCCAGCTGTCACACACCAGGCCATGCTCTTTGTCACAAAGAGGCCCAGAATGGAGATTGTAAGTAGATTAGCTCAGACTCATTACCCCTTAGGAGAAATAAAGCTAAAGTCATGCTCTTTTCAGAGGGGTCAGTTGGAACAATTGAGTAAGTGAAGAACCGCACATGATGAGGTCTACTGGACCGGTACTACAACAACATGTGGTGGTTCTGCCGTACAGACCTCTGGCCTCCTTGGCTGTAGATACCTAGCCACATTTGCTGAACATGGAGTAGTTCCAAAGCCCTGACTCGAGCGAAATGCTCAACCCACAGAATTTAAAATGGACTTGGGCATATTAGAACCACACACCCCTTTCCAGACACCCCCTTTTGTTAAATCCATATACTTCACATTATTTCAACATTACCTAGTAACATTCTTTGAATAATAGACTAGTATAGTTTCTTCCTGGCAGGACTCACCTTGATCTGCATTATCATTTAGGCCCCATCTGAAAACACCATTAATTTAAATAAGCAATAGAGACTGAAATAAAATTCCATTCATGCTTCGCTCTCCAATGTGGTTTGGAAATGCTTTCTTCTTCAGCCAGTCTTATGTTACATGCTGGATGGTCTTTTCTTTGACCACCTCATAAAAAGGGGCTCATAAATACTTTTCATGTGTTATTTAAACTAGCGGTACTCCCCGAGGCACTACTCTCCTATTTTTTTTTTTTTTAAATCCTTTGTGTATTTCTAAAGCAGTTCTAAACCAGTAGCAGAGGTAAAAGCACATTCTAACTTGAGCGGGCCATGTTCTGTCACTATCAGGCCACAAATTTCCTTTACTGATAAGAAAATTCTCTTGTCAGCAAAATCCAGCTTGATTTATATGCTTTACTTCTAAAAATCATCCATCAATCCAGGGTTAGAAGATATTGTCTACTTGATGCTCCTGATGCTAAAATTGTAACTTGATGGTTCTGATGCCAAAACTGTGACCTTCCAGCACAAAGATGTTCCATGATATGGTGATAGGAAAGAGCTATAATGTCTCATAAAGATCTATTCACTTTTGATTAATGAGGAGGAAGGCAAGATAGAAGAGCAGTGGCCCAGTGAGTAGATTGCTTATACTGTGTGTGGCACGGTCTTGGCTGGGAGCTGCAATGGTGCATCCTTTTTTTCCAGTGGGTTGTGATAAGGGTTATGGCTTGCACTTGACCAGTATCCTGGCTCATATATCTTTATAGGATTTTAGCTTGCTCTTCTAATTTATTATACTTATTTTTCCTACTTTGAAATCAATTTTATTTGGCTCTTTCTGCCTCATTCACCTATGTCCCTCATTTCAATTTTATGTGAATCCATCATGGCACCCCACTCCTCATTTAAGTTATAGATTCATAATCGATACTAGATTTGGAAAGAAACCTAGAGATCATATATTCAAGCTTCCCTCCAAATGTAGAAAATCTTTCTTTGGTATTTCACGTGGATGCTCCTTCAGCGTTTGTTCCTGTATGTTCAGGAACATATAGTTTTTTTTTTTTTGAGAGGTTTTTTGCTATTTAGCTTGCTCTTCTAATTTATTATACTTATTTTTCCTACTTTGAAATCAATTTTATTTGGCTCTTTCTGCCTCATTCACCTATGTCCCTCATTTCAATTTTATGTGAATCCATCATGGCACCCCACTCCTCATTTAAGTTATAGATTCATAATCGATACTAGATTTGGAAAGAAACCTAGAGATCATATATTCAAGCTTCCCTCCAAATGTAGAAAATCTTTCTTTGGTATTTCACGTGGATGCTCCTTCAGCGTTTGTTCCTGTATGTTCAGGAACATATAGTTTTTTTTTTTTTTGAGAGGTTTTTGCTATAGGGCGCGTGTGCTCACCAGATAGACAGAGAGACAGAGAGACAGAAAGTGAGAAATCACCCCCCAAGGAGGATGGCCACGCCACAATCCTTTCTCATCCGTTCTCCTCTTGGGATCTTGGGCACGCACGCACATGCACCCGGTGTGAGATTTAAGCCACCTGGTCCGGGATGCGAACTGCGGTCGACTATATTAGAGTCCAGCGACATAGCCATTATGCTAACTGCTGGTCCCAGGAACACATAGCTTTTTAGGTTGTAGACTTACTGCTCAAGCTGTGAGAAATTCTAAATATGAATTGCACCTTCAATCCCTGTTGGCATTTATCTACAAAGCCTATTGATTTGATGGGATATTTTATACCTAATTTTGCTGGACTTCTTAAGAACTTCAAAAAAGTCACTTCTAATGAATTTATCTGCCTTCTTTACACTCATCCTTCTTTGGTCTATATATTCCCAATAAATATGAACAGATGTGATTTCTCTCTAGAATTCATGGACCCTATTTCTAGTTATCTTCTGGTCATCTATACTTAAGGTAATTCAATATTCATTCATTTGGCAAATTTTATTGAGTAATAGGTATGCTCCAGGCATTGTGTTAGGCATGGGAATATAGAATGAACAAAACACACTCCTGCTGTCTTAAAGTTTTTATCTGTCTAATGGGGTGATGGATAATAAATGTCACACAATTTCTTAAACAATGCATGTTTGGAAAGTAACCCATCAGCTTGTTACCTTTTAAAATTAACTCTCCATCCCTTAAATCTTATGTCAGCTGCTTTAAAAGTGTGCTCCCCAGAGTAGTAGCAGTACCTCCTGAGAAATTGCTAGAAATGCTGGCTCTTGGAGTCATCCCATGGCATAGTAGTTAAGGAGGTTTGGATCCCACGTGGCTGATTGTGGAATTCAGATCCAGATACAGCAGCTTGAGAAACACATGGATGTGTGTGTGGCAGGAGGTGGGGGGGGGTGGCCAAAATTCCCAAAGGAAAGAGAAATGGAGGATAAGGGAATTGCAGCATGATCGTCCCCCATGGGGGTTGCTTTCTCACCCTCCTCAGCCAGTCTCTCTCCTCCTATAAGCACACATGCCCTGTGGCATTTTTTTTTCTATTTTTAAAGGAAAAAAAAATGCAGCTCTCAGGTCCCACACAGACCTACTAAATTAACACATTGGGGGATAGAGTTCAGCCATATTTTTTAAGATTTTTGTGACAGAGAGAGACAGACAGACAGAGAGGGAAAGGGAGAAATCACTCCTGGAGGCATAGCCATGCTGCAATTCCTTCTCTTCCGTCTCCTCTTGGGATTTTGGGCTTGCACACACAAGTGCCTTGCATGATTTTTCATACCTCCAGGTATGAGACTCAAGCTGCAGTTGGCCATATGGGAGTCTAGAGCCTGAACCACCATGCCACCTGCCAGTCCCCAGCGTTCTGTTGTAGCAAGTTCACCAGGTGGTACTGATTTTTGAGACCCTCTGTCTCTATGAAATCACTGTATCGCCTCCCAAATTAAAAAGACCATCCATGCTCAAACTTTCAGTCTCTTTTCTCTCAGTAACAAATTTCTTGTTAATTCTCTCCAAGACATGTCTTTAAAACCTGCCAGGTTTTAAATTCAGAATCCTGTGTCTTACCTGACATATGGCACTAGCATCCAAACCAGTCTTCTAATGATTATGTACTTTCCCATCTAATAGATCAGATGTTAAAAACCTCATCCATGGTACTTCTGAATAAAATCCACACTAAATGAGGACATCTGCCCCTGTAATCACCCAAACAGAGCCCATTTCATTGCTCTGTCCTTGCACACTCTGTGCAGTTATTTGCGGCCTTTCTCTAACCCCGAATGCACTGTTACACTTCTCCTGTCCTAGCTAGTCTTTGCAAATGTCTGGACTATGGCCTACCATGACTTCTGGGACTACACAGTAGCCTTTATTCCCAGTCTCGCCTCTGGTTTCTGCCTCATCATTTCTCAGCTGCCAAAACCACTTTTACTTCTGAGACTTGACAGCGCATCACGTCTTCTATGGATTCTTTTCTGACTTCCCTGGGAGCGGTTACATGCGCCTCTAAATTTCCAGAGCAGCTCCCCAATGGAAGAATACTTAGATGCTTACCATGTTCAACATCTATTTTGATAAATGAGAATGTGGGACCCAGAGAGAGTACAGTGTGTCTGGGGTCACATAGCTAGACACTAATAAAAAATTAACCCAGATCTCCTGGCTACTAGTCCTGGGTTAATTTCTTCATTTATAAAATCCTGTTTTGTGTGTTTTGTGGTGGGAACAGGGGGCAATTTTTCTTTTTTAGAGACAGTATCAGTAAAATCCAGGAGATACTCCATAAATCCACTTAAAGGGAGGGGCTTTGTGTTTGCTAAATTGAAAACTGGGGAAACTTGAGGATCATTTTATGCTAGTGGGGTCCCCTGCTGAATTCGCATACTATTAAGATTCTCTTACAGCATCTGGTCATTTTACAGAGCATCTCATGGAGCAAATCAATTAACGTGTAAAAACGGGGGCAGAGAGACAGGAAGAAAATATTTGAGTGGTAGCAAAGCACTCTCCAAATTCCCTAAGAGACAATTGGTGGTCGAACTGCAATGGATCATTTCCATATAACACAACTTACCCTGGAAATTATAGACATTTTATTTTCAAGATCGGATCATCAGATTCTTTGGGTTGTTGACAAAACACAAATAGACAGAATTTAATAACAATACCCTTAGCTGTACCACTGATGCATCCTCTCCTAATGGGGGGGGGGGCAAGCACCAGGTTGTGGAGACATTTTATTTTCAAGATCGGATCATCAGATTCTTTGGGTTGTTGACAAAACACAAATAGACAGAATTTAATAACAATACCCTTAGCTGTACCACTGATGCATCCTCTCCTAATGGGGGGGGGGGCAAGACTGAGATTGTGGATTAAGAAATTACATTTAACCATTGAGGCCCTAGGAGTGGTTCTTTCTAGATGTCGTCATTGAGTTCTGACTAAACAATACAGGAAGCTCTTGGCAATAGCTACAGCAACTACTTGGCCAGTGCTTGATGTCTCAGAACGTATAAGCTGTTTCTACTTGTGAAGCTAAGTCCTGGTAAATTCACTTCAAACAGATCCAATTGGCTATTCCCATAGAGTCTCTGCAGGGATGTGCGTGTGCATGCACACATATGAAATAATGACGTTTTCCACCATCTCCGTTTTGAACATGCCAACATCACAAGATGCTGATGTATTTAAAGTACCTACAAAAGTGCCTGACACATAATAGGTGCTTCATAATGCATGTCCTGTCAAAAGAACAAATAGACGTGATTTTAGGATAGTGTTGAGGCCCTAATGGCTATTTTAAAGTCATCATTTTACAAATTCTGTGATATTTTGGAAAGTCCCTAATTTTTCTGATTTGAAGACATAATCGGTAATGAGGGATCATAGCACCTTCCTCACAGGGCTGGTGTAAGGGTTATTTAAAATGCATATATGAAGTGACTATCACTGATTAGCAGTTGTGTGGAAACCAACATATTTAACTTGAGTCCATTTCTTTGTCTGTGAACGGGGGATTTAAAGATCCAGCGTGAGACCCTCCTAGGGCGTTCGGTTGCAAGAGTTCATACCTATGAACTACGTTGCAAATGGTCATTAAATGTAAGGCATTGTTAATCATATGCCTTTGAAAGAGTTGTCAAGAAAATGCCATTTCAAAGTACTCTACATTATTCCAAACAAGAGCGAAAATATAGGATAATTAAAATGACTTTGAAAGCACAAGGTTTGCCTATACTATAATCACCTCTCACACATGGTCAAATGAATTTACTATTAAGAATTTTTAATAAATAAAAGGGTCTTCTCTATCATCGAACTTACATAAACAATGCTGCAAGTGAATGAAGTGAGAAAGACTGAGTACTACATCATTTGAAAGAGAAGAAGGGTGGCCTTGTGTTACCCCCCTTGAACCCATTTGGGGCTCACTTACAATCTAGTTACTCTTCCTCCATTCTTCCCCCATGTACAGATGCGGGAGTCTGTAGACTCAGGTGTCTTTGTCTTCTCTTTCTTCTCTCCCTGCTGTGAAGGCGACAAGGAAATGACCTGTTGGAAATGGGAAGACAACAGCTACTCCCAAACAGAGCCTCACCAGGTGAAGACGAGCCAGGCCACAGGCCGAAGGACATTCTATCACGTTAATGCCTTGCGGGCCCTGGGACCTTCGTGTAAATCTCTCCCAACATTTGCCCCCGGTTGGCTAATCCCCAGCCTGGCCCTGTGAAAACAATCCTACATTTTGGAGGGGCTCTGAATGAAGGCCCTACTCTGCCAGGACATTGCTGAGGAGCCTGGGTGAGAAAAGGGCATTTCCACCCCGGGCCTGCTGTCTCTCAGCACGCGTAGGCACACCCAGCAAGTTCATGTGCAGAACCTGGGGAGAAAGCAAAAGCGTTCATTTCAAATAAATATAAGCTTTCAACTGGAATGAGAAACATACTGCTTTATTTTTCGTAACTGAAAGATTCTGTATGTGCCAAACAATGGGAGCAAAAGTATCTGTTTGTAATCAACTCCTGTCTGTGGCCTCCATCTGCAATTCTCCCCATGACCAAATTAATTATTAATAAAGTTATTAATTCAATAAATATTTGTTGAGTACATTCTAGGTATGTTGGTAATATATAGCTAATATAATAATATGTGTGTATACATACATATATATGTATGTAAACATGTATATACAAAATAAATATACAGATACAGGTATAGTAGGACCAGCCAGTGGTGTGATGGTTAAGATGGTTGGATCCCACACAACCGACGATGTGCTTCAAATCCTGGACTTTGTGACTGTAGAAACACACCAGGTGTGTGTGTGTGTGTGTGCATGTGTGGCCAAAATCCCCAAAGAAAGGAGAGATGAGAGCTAGAGGGAAGGGACTGTGGCATGGCTGTCCCCACAGCAGGGGTGCTTTCTCACTTTCTGTCACTCTGCCTCTCTCCAGTAAGTGTACACACCCTCTGGCAAAATTAAAATACACACACAAAGCATAAAGAATGTGGGCAAAACAGTGTCCTTTGCTCTCAAGGAACTTGTATAATAATGCAGAGAGACAAACTTGATATGCATATGTGATGTGTATATATACACCCACAGATGTTTGTGACTTAGTTTGGACTTATTCTTCAACTCGAAAAATAACTTCATTCAGGCCAGTCAGTGGCCTGGTGGTTAAGGCAACTGCACTCTATTGATACATGGCTGACTGTGCACTTTGAGTCCTGGACCCTGCAGCTTGAGAAACATGCCAGGCACGTGTGGATGTGTGCCCACAATCCTGAAAAGAAAGAAAGATGGAGGAGAAGGAATTGTGGTGTGACCATGCCCCATGGGAAATGAGAAAGTTTTTTGCTTCCCTGCATGTTCTATTTATGGCAAATGCAAATTAAAGACTTCTTTAAGGTAACCTTCTGGGAACTTTCTCTACCTAAGCGTGTTTCCCTGAACTGCCTTAGCATGGTATCTGTACTTCTCTTACTTTTCTCTAATTCCCTTGCATTACAGTTATGCATGCCTATTGTTTTCCTTAATTATCTCTATCTCCTGCATGTAAACTATCTGGCATTTATTTGTCCACCGAGAGCCTGCTGGTTATTTTCAAGCAATTAGCATCTTTCTTTGTTAATATCTTTGTTTCCCTGGGTAAAGGCTGAATCCCACAGGGCTGACTGCACAGTTCAAGTCCTGGACTTGGCAGCTTAAGAAACATGGCAGGTGTGTTCCTTCAATACCAGCATGGTAACTGGCACACAATAGGCATTTAATAACTGTTGGTTGAATGAATGAATGGACAATTCAAAATTTGGCCAGTAATGTAATGAATGTAATACTTTAAAAAGAGTTACTATAAATCTTTGTGCAAGGAAAGAATCATAGGTAATTTGTCAACATCAAGGACAGGAAGAATTCTAAATATGTAAGATCCAGAGTTCTGAACTATATCGACAAGTGAACAATGGCAACATAACCAGTGCAAATGAAGTTTTCTTTTTATGATCGATCTATTTCAGTACACAAATTGAGCAACAAATAGTGGCATTGTTAAATAATTCAAAGTTCAGACACAAACATTTTTTATCACTCTTTGCCAATATGACAAACTTGAAAAAATAAGTGCTTCATTCTTTGCACCCTCCCTCACTCCCAGGTAATGTCTGGTGAGTGGATTGAGGGCCACCTGAAATTCTAACAGTAAATCTTTCATTGTTTTTTGTTGTTGTTGTTGTCGTTTGGAGAGGCTTTTGCTATAGGGCGCATGTACTCACCAGAAAGACAGAGACAGAGAGATAGAAAGCGAGAAATCACCCCCAGAGGGGATGGCCACGCCGCAATCCCTTCTCCTCCATTATCTCGGGATCTTGGGCATGCACGCACATGCACCTGGCATGAGCTTAAGCCACCGGGTCCGGGACTTGAACTGTGGTTGACTACATGAGAGTCCAGCGAGATAACCATTATGCTAACTGCTGGTCCTTTTAACAGTAAATCTTTGGCACTGCATGAGTTAGTCTTCGTAGCCTACATAAATTTGGAGAAGAAATTGTAATGAACAGTTGAAAGATATGAAGAGAAGTCACACAATCTTACCTGAGATAGAAAAGCTAAGATATACCTTGGAAAATACATCAAAAAGACAGATGCAAATTGCTCTAAACCTGCAGGCTCTAGGTGGATGAATAAATGCCAGAGCCTGAGTGTACGGATGACATAATAGTAGGTACCTTAGAGTATGCATGCTAGGAAAAAAAAAAAAAAGGTAATTCATTTTCTGGAGTGCCTCACCAATCTGGATGCATGTGTGTATAAAGTTTAGAGACCAAATGTTAAATTTCCTTGGATGGACACGGGACACATTTGGGACAGAGAGCTGCATGCCGCCTACTCTCTAAGGCTCTTCTCATCTTTCTAAGCTGGGAGACGATTTTGTAATGGGTTCTGGCATGGTAGATGGGTCTACCAGACTGAGGGAGAGGGGCTGCTCTTTCCTGCTGCGAGGAGGGTCAGGGCTACTTTGTAAACTACTGGGATCCTCTTTCAAAGAATCTCTTGGACTCCCCTGTCTTTTTCCTGATGGATCATGTTTTGGATCATCCTTTACCAAGGATATAATCATGGGCTGTTAACATTTTTTTGGACTTTGATTTGGCTGGTAACAACAATGTGTTTGGAGACCTGTTTCCATTTAATTTCATTTCCTTTTTCCTGTGAAGCTCATCAGTGAGCTGGAAGAGAACCTCAGGTTCTGGGAAGTGACTGCACTTTGTGCTGCCGCTGTTCAGTTCCTGGTGGCTACTGGAGGAGAAATAAACTGAGATGTTCCTGACTTCCGTGGCTCCTCCACTGAAAAGCCAGAATCCACACCCTGACCTGCCTGAGGTGCTTGGCACGAACGTCAAAACAATAGTCATTGAACACTAGCATAACATTACACAAGCCACTTCCTTCCCTTCTGGAATGTGAGAAGCAAAGAAAAATCTGTGACCCCCACTACTCACATTTTCCACAGGCCTCCAATTATCCTTTCATCTGTACCAAATACAGAGGGTGATGTTAAAAACTTGTGTGAGAATCTGGCAGAGTCCTGTATGTTAATGTTGTCTCTGGTCTGGTTTCCAAAACCGTTCTGGCAATTTGGAAGACCTGCCAGTGAGAGTGCGTCGTTCTACAGAAAATTTCAGTTTAATTCTTCGACAGTGGTTTTTCTGGGGTTGGTTTAGTGGTGCTTTTTAAAGAATACAAAATATGCTCAGTAGGATTCCTGCTTACTCTTTTTTTTTTTTTTTGGAAATGTGTTTGGCATCCACATTACAAACAAATGGATGACATCTTTGGAAGACAAAAGAATTCCCACATATGAGAGAAAAGTGATGAAAAGAAATGAAGAAAAGTCTTAGTGAAACTGATTCTTAGACATGACCTTTGTATGAGCAAATCTAATGGGAGACAGCCTTTCCTCTGCCACAAAGAGCAGGTAAAATAGGCTTGATTTCATTTATTTATTCACTCGGCAATCTTCTCCTGAGCACTATTCTTATTCTAATAACATAGAAGTTAACAAAATAAACTACTCTAGTAGAAACCTTGTCTAGTAAAATCATGTAATGGTGAGACAATATTCGATTTGAATAGAAACGTGTTACTGTTTAGTCTGTTACTACATTGCTAAACACAGAAACCTGAGACTGCGTGATTTATAAAGAACAGAGGTTTATTTGGCTTATGATTCTGGTGGCTGGAAGGTCCACGAGTCTGGGACTAGCATCTGGCTGGTCTTTGGTTGTACCTTGCAATATGACTGACAAGAATGGGAGGGTCAATGAGTGTGAGCAGAGAGAGAAAGGGAGACCGATAGGCAGTCATTTTACTTTTATATCAACCCACTCTCATGGGAGCTAACCCATTTCCACTAGAGGAAGAACTTCTCCCTCTTGTGAGTAGACATTATTCTATATTAATGGAGAAGACAGTGACCCCATGATTCAAACACCACCCACTAGCCCTCGCTCCAAAAACGTTCCACCACTTTTCAATACCAATATACTGGGGACCAAGTTTCTAGCACATGAACCCTTAGGGGACAAACCATATCATAGCATAGAGTTATTGCTGAGCTTGCGTTCAAAAACCACCATTAAAATAATCTGAAAATGACAGTGTTGTCAATTTTTAAAATTTACTCTCAAAGATAGAATCTTCTGTTGGGTGTCACATGGATAACTTACAAAAATGAAATGGAGTGTCAATTGCACAAACTTTATTCAATTGGCAGGGATGGAGAAGCAAGAAATGAGCTTGCAAATTAACTTCTCACTTGTCTTGAACTGGGGCGTTTAAGATACAGCATATTGGGTAATTAGGGGATAGGAGAAAGTAATAGAGGCGAGAAATATTAAAAGGTTTTCCTGGACGAGCAGGGAGGACTACCTAGAACTCCCAAACTGCCTTGTTAGGATTTTGTTTTGTTCTTCACCTTGTTAGGATTTTCCCAGGAGTTTCCCTGGTGACTAAACTGTCATGGTGGTGGTAGGTGTGTCATTTAGGACAGAAACTATAGAATGATGAGTTTGGGGTCTTTTAGAGGTCATTATCATCGCTATCTCGAATCCCACTAGTTCGAGCTGGTTGTGTTAGGGGAGCTTTATCTGCTGGCACACATCCTATTGTGTAAAGAAAAAAGACACCTTTAGGGGCAGGTACATGGCATGAGCACAAGCTACATGGTGGTAACAATAGGGTTCTTTAAAACATTGTGACACTGATATGACTGGTATCCCTTGAATTGTTTTCATTTTTAACACTGAAATCTTCCAGAAAAGCTGCTGGAAGAGATGGAGTGCATTATGATAACACAAAGCGTTCAAGGGACAAGACATACGTACAGATTGTGCATATGCCAGCATGACAGCAAGCACGCTTGAAGGGAAGGATTTATTGGTCTAGCCAGGTGTGAGCCTCCATTCCTTAACATACCAGCTGGACTCCCCTTTCCAAGTCTTGGCCCCAAGAGTTTGTTTCCAATAGGTGGACCTTGCTACACTGACAGACATGTTCTGGACAAAAGCTTATCACTGGCAAACCGCAGGTGATACATAGCCCTCCAAAAACCCTCCATCAGTCAAATAAAAACCTGGATGCTTGTCAAACGTTTTGGGCATTGACAATGTGATGGAAACATCTGGGCTAAATGACAGCTTGGATGGCATCTTTTGGCATAGCTAAAGATCAGAGAGTAACCAGATTGCATAAATAACTTCTCCCAGGACACCTATCTCCCTGCCCAAGCAACAATGAATGACTAAATTACTTAATTAATAACCAACCCATATATGCTTGCAGTTTATCTGTATTTAAAATCCATTGTTGGGTTGGCAGGTGGTGTGGTGGTTAAGGCGCTGGACTCCCACATGGCCAATGGCGGTTCAAGTCCTGGAGCTGGCAGCTTACTTTCTCACTACCCCCTATTTCTCTCTCTCTGGTCAAATTTTAGAAAAAAGATGATAAATAAAATGAAATTAAAATAATTATTTGAAAAATAAAAATAAAACCTATTATAAACAACACCCCTTGTTTCATAACATTATTTAGTAGGAGTGAATGTTAATGTCATCTTTTTCCAGCCTGCTGCCCTTGTCAGCCTGACCACTAACTGGGATTTCAGGAGATCAAAACAGTTAACACCAAGTTTGTATAAATGGTGTTTAACATTTAATTACCTACCTTGATCATAAGGAAGCAGAGTCCTGCCAAATCTTTTCCACCAGCAAAAAGGTATCTCTTCATAAAAGGAAAGGGAGAAATAATTAAAGGAGGGGAAAAAAAAAACCTTTAATACCATACTATCCCTTTTTTCCTATTGACAAAAAATCAGGTTCTCAGCTTATTAATTAACTTTAAAAAGTGGAGATTTACTGGATTTTCCTCTCATCGGTCGCAGTGTTTGTGACTTTGAAGTAAGCCCCACTGGAGAATAGTTGGACATTGAACTAATGAGATTTTACTGTTTTGAACAGCTGGTCAAATTTGGAGGCCCCTTGAGCCTAAAGGCAACTGCTGATTTACAAGGAATCTGTAATGTATGCAGTCTTGGCCGATGCTTTTGTTGTTGATTTAGATGGGAGCAAAGGTGTAGATTTTGTGATGCCATAAAAATGTCAAGTGATTGACTTGAGAATATGTAATACCTACAGGTAGCCACCACTAGGAGCCAGCATCTTGTGTGGTTGGTATTACAGAATGTTTTAGGAAGGATTGGGTTCTAAAGGCAATGATATGTTCTAGAGGAAAGTTGAGATACTGAATTGGCGATTTCTAGTTGGGTGGATCTGAAAAGCATTTCAAAACTGTTATTCCTATTTGCTTGTCCCTCCACCCTCCCCTCCCTCCCCGCTTTGTTGATAAGTATATGAAAGCCGAGTCCAGAACTCCTATCATGTTACATCTGCATCCGAGTAAGAATCTCTAAGAGCTATGGACGTTTTCTTCAAAACACAAACATCATAATTCTTTGGTATTATCTAATACTCGATCCATCTTCAAGACATTTTAATGGTTTCAGAAGTATCCTTTACTATAGTTGGTTTTAGATTGCCATACAGTGCATGTGCTTGGCAGAGAGAAACAGTGGGCTAGGAGAAAGCACCCCCAATGGGCCTACTTATACGGCGATCCCTTCTCCATTTCATCATCCTGTGGGGTTCTGGGCACACAGGCATATGTGCTCAGCATGTTTCCAAAGCTGCTGGGGCCAAGATTTGGACCCCATGGTCAGCCATATGGAATCTGCTCCCTTCACCAGCCATGGGGCTGGACCCAAAAGTCTCTTTTACGAATGATTTCTTCATATCAAGATCCAAATAAGGTTATCCATTACATTTTTGTTAAATATCTAAATCCAGGCTAATCTTTCCTAGTAAGTACTTCTCGCTCAATTTTACAAACGAACAAAAACCTGAGGCTTAAGCGTACTCTCAGATAATGAGAGGAAACAGTTGTCTCAGATCCAAGTGTGTTTCTCTTTCTCTTAGGAATTTTCGTTGTTATTATGTCTTTGTTTTTCTGCTGAGGCTGGGATAGCTTCCCTTTTACCTTGCTGTTTTGTCCTAATTGCACCTAAGCAGAACTTCAGGAGATCAGAGTTCTGTCTTCATAAATTTGTGTCACGTGTGTTTGTAGTTTTTTCCTAAATTATTTCAGAGTGAAGAGTGTCAGTCACAGGAACTGGGCAGCGGGACCTAAGCCTGCAGGTGGGGTGTGTTTTCCACGTTTCCAGAATTCTTGGCCACTGCCATCAGTTCTTTGGCTTTTTGTGGGAGAAGAGGAGACTGCCAGTAGGGAGAGAAATAGGACACGTTTATTTCTCTAGTTCTTAAAAATAGTTATAGACTTCAGTGTTGGAGCCTAAGAATTGTTCTGGTCAATTATTAGGAACAAGATTTTTAAATCATGTTTTCACTAGTACACGTCCAGAAAACATAACTTCCTTTCAGGTAGCAGTGAGAGTACAGAGGGACCCCCTGCTGGTCCCCTGGCCTTGGTAGGGGTAGTGGGATCAAAGGAAAACACAGGAAACATTTCACATGTCCATAAAAAGCTCTGATTTACGTCTGTCCATCTGGCCTGACATTCCTTCTCTCCCTGAGGTAGAGACCCACACTCTGGAAGGTTGTGGCCGAGCTCCTGAACACACTGCACAGAGACCAGGCCTCTGCCAGCTGGTGACACTTCCCTTGAGGTCCCCTCACGGGTTTGTCTTCTCCTTTTTTGTCTTCTGAACCCACTGGGGGCCAGTGTTCTTCACCATGCGCACAGTCTCACTAGAACACGCCTACCTGTGCCTGTCCCTGCGCTTCCTGTTTTGGGGCTCATGGCTCAGTGGGCAGCCACAAGCCCCCAATCCTCAGTGACCACCCCAGCTAGTGGCTGCCTTGTTGGGCACAGCTGGTCTAGAACATTTCTGTCATTCCAGGAAGCCCACTGGACAAACCTGGTCTAGAATGATATTTATATGGGGATAACTTCTGATCCTAGGTGCCCAACTGTGCTTTTCACTACATTCTATATATATATGATTGAATTCCCTGACTTTATTACTGTCTGCATACCCAGGTATTTCCTTCTGTTTGCCCAAAGGGGGTAACCTTCATGTTTTAAGCCCCCCCCCACACACACACACCTACCCCAATGCTATATTCTCCTTTTTCTTTCTTTTCCTCAACTCCACCGAAGTTTTAGCATTTGCAACAGCAGGTCTGCTTCCCACTGGATAATGAGCCAGCGTCCAGTTCCCTTCCCCAGAAGTCAGTGCCGAAGCTTCTGCCTTTCATAGTTTAATTCCTGGAAGTATAGACTTGCTGAGAGCTGCTGTGCTCACAGTCACACACAGTACCCGGGGTGACTGTGGGCTCTCCTGGTCGCTTGAGCTCATTGCCTATCTTCATCTTGGCTGTGGTGTCTGTTTTTTTTTTTTTGTTTTGTTTTGTTTTGAGAGATTTTTGCTATAGGGCACATGCTCTCGCCAGACAGACAGACAGAGACAGAGAGATAGAGAGTGAGAAATCACCCCCCAGGGGGGATGACCATGCTGCAATCCCTTCTCCTCCATTTTCCTCTCGGGATCTTGGGCACGCACGCACATGCACCCGGCGTGAGTTTAAACCACTGGGTCCAGGACTTGAACTGTGGTCAGCTACATGGGAATCCAGCGAAATAGCCATTACTCTAACTGCTGGGCCTGTGTCTGTCTGATTTTGAAGCTGGGTCACAGAGCCCAGTCCCCTACTCAGTCATTCCTGCACATCCTGCCAAGAACAGGCGGTTCCTTTGAATTTGCAATGTTAGGGTGCTCCTGGCTGACTTGAGGCTCTGCTCCCACAGATTCTCCACGGATGTGCTGGTTTCCCTCTCGGCCTCTTCTCTGCGCCCCCTAGACCCTGAGCCATGCCTGAGCTCCTTCAGCACGAGGGCACTGCACTTCTGACGGACTGGCTGTGTGTTAGGCCTGCAGTGGAGGCACTAGGCAGCCACTCACTGCCCAGGCCATCTGCACAAGCCCTTCAGCCACACCAGATCTTGCTGTGCCCACGCTCTGGCTGTATAAACAGGAATGATAAGATCGAGCCCTTGGGTTAGGTGCTGGCTAGCCCTTTCTGGTTTTTAGTCTCAATTGTTTTAGGGCAACTCTGGTGTAAAGTTACTTCCTTCATTCTTTTGTTTTTTAATCTCCCCCAAGTCCTCACATCCTAAGCCTCTTCTCATGTAGTTATTGCAATATCTTTGTAATGATCATGATTTTAGTATTTAGAATACTTGAAACACTAGTTTCTCCATTTAAAGTCTGGTACTTCCTCTGTTCACCCCAGAGGGGAATAAAATCTCCCTCCTTTGAATTCCCATTGATTGTTCATTTATTTATTTTTGGTATATTCTGCATGGCCTCTGCTGTTTCCTGCTTTTCTTATATTCCCAGGGGTGTGTCTCTTAGTTTTCCTACCCAGGTTTGAGTCCTTCAAAGCAGTCTTCTAAAGTCTTGAACCGCAGCTCCCCCATCTTGGGGTGCCTGGCATAGTACTTCCAGTGCACAAGACGTGCATATGAATCTGTTAATGAACCCACAAGAGCACTTTAGGAAGAAGCAGAGTGGTGTTGATTGCCACTTAACTCCTAACTTTGACTCTTAATGCCAGTTTGGGAGTAGGGGAAGGAGAGCTGAAAGAAAAGGGTATTGGAAATAGTTGGACAATAGCCTTGCCTCTTTCCTTCCTTTTTTATTTTTTTTCTTTAAATTAGAGTTTTGCTATAGGATGCATGCATTCACTGGAGAGAAACAGAGAGGGAAAGTGAGAAATCACCCCCTGGATAGATGGCCACTTCATAAGCTCTTCTCCTCCATTCTCCTCTGGGGATTTTGGACATGCAAGCACATGTATCTGGATTGGAACCTAAATTATGAAGTCAGCCATGTGGTTACCTGCCTTAACCATCACACCACCCTCTGGCCCAACCCTGCCACCTTTCTAAGGTATATTACTAGCTTATTTTATTTTCTTATCTTATTAACTAGTCATTCATTAACTAGTCATTGGTTACCTGGTTTTCTTCTTTAATAAGGAACAAAATGGATGTGCCCATAAAGATGACCATGTCCTCTTAGTAGTTGGATGTCATGTGTTCCTTGTAGGATCTCGTCAGTCAGTGCAAACTCAGAACCAAGTACTCCAAGGAACTTCATGTATGTTGGTTGTTGATGCTCACCTGCAAAGGCCTTCCTTGGCCCTAGAAACTGAGACTATTGTAAGCATGTTCTAGCAAGGAAGACCAAGCTCCAGCTGTAGGGCCCTAAGTATCTATTTTCATCACTTTCTTTCTACTCTTGCTAGGCTGAACTTGAGCATGAGAAGCTAAACTGGTGGCTCTCCCTTGGGAAAGCTTAAGTAAGTGTTTGCTTAGCTCACTTTGAATGAGTCATGGGTTTCACGCCATTCCTTCAACATTGCCAGCCCAGGTGGCCTCCTACTGCTAGGTTTTTCCAAGGGCAGAAGGTCTAACAATTCTGACAACTTACCAGCCACCCTTGAAGAGATGACTACCAAGTGGCCTGGGTGCTAGGCTCTGTGTGAAAATAATTATGAGGAGTAACCAAAAGGTGAAGGTACAGGTACAGTGCTCCAGGCTGCCAAGTCTCTCCAGGACTTCTGACACCATCTGCAAGGAGTTAGGATCCAATAACAGAGTTGGGTCACACAGTCTCAGCACTGCTGTCACCTTGTACACCAATTACCAACTCATGGGGGTTCCCTAAACCTTCAGGTTTTTTTTTTGTTTGTTTGTTTGTTTTTGAGAGGAATTTTGCTATAGGGCGCGTGCGCTCGCCAGAGAGAGAGAGACAGAGACAGAAAGCGAGAAATCACCCCCCCAGGGGGGATGGCCATGCCGCAATCCCTTCTCCTCCATTCTCCTCTCGGGATCTTGGGCACGCATGCACACGCGCTCGGTGTGAGTTTAAGCCACCGGGTCCAGGACTCGAACCACGGTCGACTACGTGGGAGTCCAGCGACACAGCCATTACACTAACTGCTAGTCCCACCTTCGGGTTTTTAATCCATTAGAAGAATAAAAAGAACTCACAGAAAGCTATTACATTGATGGTTATGTTTTAGTACAGAGAGAGGAAAGCAGGTCAAAATTAAAGGGAAAGACACATAGCAGAGTCTGGAAGGTTCCAAACAAACTTTCATTGTCTCTAGGGACATGTTTCCTGCCTGGTATTGATGTGTGGCAAGACACATGGAGTACTACCATACAGGGTGGCTTACCTGAGCTTCGGTGTCCAGTGTTTATTGGCACGTCATTATATAGTTATTGATTGATTGCCCACATAGTTAATCTCAGCCTCCAAGTCAACTGCATGACCCAAAGCTTCCACTCTAAAGCACATGGCTGACCTTTCTGTGCTGGTGAGCTCCCCCCATAAGATGCAGTGTGGCCAGCTTTTCTCATAAACAAAGACACCCCAACAGATACAACCTATGTTACACCTTAAAAGGCCAGGGTAAAGGCATACCTCTCTGTATGGGCCAAATTCTTCTTCTTCTTTTGTTTTTTTGTTTTTGGTTTTTTTTTTAGATTTTTGCCCTAGGGTGGAAGCACTTACTTAAGTGAGACAGAGAGAGGGAAAGTGAGAAATCATCCTTCTGGGGCAGGGTGTTCCTCCATTGTCCTTTCAGGATTTGGGGCATGCACGCATATGCACCTGATGTGTTTTCTATCTCCTGGTCCAGGACTCCAACTGTGGTCAGCCATGTAGAAGTCCAGCACCTTAACCACCATGTCACCTGCTGGCTCCAGGCCAAATTCTTCACTACACAGTTGCTTAACAATTCTCTTCATTGTCCAATTTCCCACTCCCAGAACTTCTTCCCTGGCAAATCTACTAAGAGAAACCAGCAAACTTGCTACTCTCTAGTACCTCCCTTTAATCCTTGGATCCAAACATCATCACTTGGCATTTTTTTTTTTTTTTGAGAGTTTTTTTGCTATAGGGTGCATGTGCTTGCCAGAAAGACAGAGAAAGACAGAGAGACAGAAAGCGAGAAATCACCCCCCCAGGGGGGATGGCCATGCCGCAATCCCTTCTCCTCCATTCTCCTCTCGGGATCTTGGGCACGCATGCACATGCACCTGGCGTGAGTTTAAGCCACCGGGTCTGGGACTTGAACCGTGGTTGACTACGTGGGAGTCCAGCGACATAGCCATTACGTTAACTGCTGGTCCTATCACTTGGCATATTTGTGTCTATCACATTGTGTAATTCCCTTTGCACAGCACATACTACAAAGCTGGCTCTCATATACCATCGTTCTTATCTAGGAATCCCCTAAAATCACATGGAATACTTTGCAAATATGTTTGTATTTGACTGTGGGTAGAAGATCATAGTTCATATGTTTCATCAGATTTCAAAGAGCTCTGTGTCCTATAAAAGGTTGAATGCTCCTGGCCTAGATAGGAGTGTATTCCTTTGGTCCATATCACCATCTCTGGCCTGTTTGTGGGCTCATCTAGGTGTCTTGTTTGCCAAGAGAAGGCAGCAGAGTAGTAACAGCGCCTGGTCTGGCGGGGTAAGGACAGTTTTGCTATCTTGGCTTACAAGGCCTCTTGGGTTAATTCTAGAAGCATCAAAGCAAGCTTTTCTTCTGTCTTTCCTGTGCTCTGCAGGCCAAGAGTTTCTTGTGCTAAGATAAACAACTGGCAGTTTCATTAGATTCCGCATGAGGAAGGAAGAGGTTTATGTTTCATACCTTTTATATTCTATAACAACATTACTATGCGGACTTCAATTCTTCAATCTGTTTAGTTTATTTAAACTTAAAAAATAGTTGTTAATGCTATAAATAGAACAAACCATGTCCAATACTGAGCATTTACAAAAAGCATGCGGCTGGTAATACAGCCTCTGAAATAATAAACCACTTATTTCTGATGGTCAGACTTTGTATATATCACCTTTAGATTTTATTAAGCTGTTGCCGTCTGGAAGGATGGACAGGAAGAGAAATTCCACTTGTTTTAAACTGTAGGGAA
>NW_006159941.1:682554-705960 GCF_000334495.1 Tupaia belangeri chinensis | reverse complement strand
AAATTTCTATGCTTTATATCACATTAGTTGTAGCTCTTATATAATCATAGAAATTATGACATATTTGTGCTAGCTAGGATTCGATTTTGTTTTACTTTCCTGAGAAGTCTAAAGTCTGCTCATAAAAAAAGACATGTCTTTATTTTCAGTTTGTTTTGTTCAGTTCTTAAAACATCTTGGTTCGCATCAGACAAGGAAATAAGTATTTGATGCTCTGTAGTCCTGAATCATTCGGAGTCATTACCTGAGTACTACTCAGGACATGATTCAGTACTAGATGTTGTGGGAATACGGTTTTGAAATTGTCACCCTCGAACTGCTTACAGTTGACCATTTTCTTACAGTTGTCAATTTGCATATCTTTATTGTGCACTCTCAAAATCCTAATGATAGCTTTTGCATAGACAATCCTAAAATTCATGTCAAAATCTCCATTAGTCAAAATAAATCTTGAAAAAGTCTGCCAAAATTAGAGGGGTTATGCTTCCTTATTTCAAACTCACTACAAACTTGCAGTAATCAAAACAGTGTGCTATTGGTACAAAGACAGGCATAGAGACCCAAAGGAAGAGAGCTCAGAAATCAACTCTCACATATATGATAATGTGGCCAGGGTGCCAGGACCACTCAATGGTTGGGAAAAATATCCTTTTCTCAACAAATAGTGCTTGGAAGCTGGATATCTTACAAACAAAAATGAACACAAAATGGAGCAAAGACTTAGATGTAAAAATATAAACTGCAAATCTATTCAAAGAGGAAAAGCTTCATGACTTGAGCTTGGAAACGAGGCTGGCTTATGTTCTAGTAGAGAAGGACAGTGCTAGAGGCTGGAGCCAGAGACCTGGGTTCCAACGCAAGAGCACCACCGTCCACCTGCATAATCTTCGGCATGTTATAGTCTCTCTAGGTCTCAGTATTTTTCATCTGTACAAAAGTGGCAGTAATGGAAGGATGGTGAGAATTAACATGTGTAAAGGGATCGGCCCGTGCCTGGTCTATGGCTTATTCTCACCAGGTGTCTGCCATTCCTACCCATTCAGAGGAAGGCAGCATATATAGGAGTTGAGTAGGTAGGCTTCGAGCCAGGTTTCTTAGATTCATATCCTAGTTCATTCATATCTACCTTTTATCGCCTCTGTGACTTTGGGCAAACTGCCTTATAGTTATATAACTGAGGATGTTTTTCTTTTCTGATTCTGAATAATGGAATTAATAATAGTACTCTTTTCATAAAATTGTAAGGATTGAGATAATCCCCATGTCTATTTCTTAGAAAAATGGTGAGATGGGGACAGCAGGTAGCATGGTGGTTAAGGCACTGGACTCCCACATGGGCAACTGCAGTTCGAGTCCCAGACCTGGTGGCTTGCTTTCTCACTCTCCCTCCTTCTGGTGAGCACACATGGCCTAGAGAAAATTTTAAAAAATAATAGTGATGAATAAAATTGAATAACTCTTTAAACAGAAAAAGAAAGAAAGGTGGTTAACACTGCCCAGTGTTAACTCTTACTCCTACTACAGTGCTCAGTACAGCCTCTGTCACGCAGTGGGTGTTCACCTAATGATATGTCCTAATGCCTTAAATAATGACATTTGAGAAGTGTTTAATGACATGATTAAGTATTTATAAGAGTTAGGAAGTGCAAGGTAAAAGGTTAAACATGCAATTTCATCTCAGTTATGTAAGAAAAAAAGCAGAAACAAGGGGTTAAAAAAGAAAATTGTGGAGAAGTTAACAGTGGTCACGCTCTAGATGAAAAAGTCATGGATACATGGTTTTTCCTTCTGTCTTTGTATATGTGCATGCCTTTCCTACTCTGTATACTTTTATTTATTTTTTTATTAATTAATTTATTTATTTTCATTTCATTTTCTTCCATACATTCAATCACATTATTATTTGTCTTACAAAATGGATATTTCAACAGGTGAACACCTCTCCCCAGCACCGTCAATAAAACCACAAAGATCTTCAACAGATTATACCACACCTCTCTGTGCCATTAATGCTTTTGGAAAATATTAAAGTGCAGTCAAGTAAAGCTGGAAAGATGGGTAAGAGTCAGTGCTGCTGATGTCACTTGGCATGCTGGCTTCTAAGAGTGCCCAGCAATCACTGGAGCAATAGGAAAACCACGGCCTTGGACAGGTGGGCATAGATAAGTCTGCTCTTTACTGTGTGTGCGTGTGTTTGCGCACGCGTATGCTTGTCCCTCTGGGGCATGCCTCCTCTTGTTGCCTAGGGGGTCTGGGATCTCCTTGAGGGCACAGTCTTTGCAGGGACTCCTTCGTGCTTTCCTTCTGTCTAACTCGGCATCTAGCGTAGATATTCAGGGTCTAGCACACGGTAGTCACTGAATGCGTATTGAAGGTGGATGTGGGGGAGAGGGTCAAGCCACGGCTGCAGGAGACTGGGCTGCCTTTGGAGTGTCCTTTTACCCCACATCCTAAGTGGATGGAAGGGAAGTAGAGACCATGGAAAGTCAGGAAACTTCACATCTTGGACTAAGATTGGCGCTCAGAACACCCCTGGAGGAAAGAAATGACCACTGCTTGCCCAAGGTAGTGATTAGAAAATAGGGAAAATTGTATTCAAATGTTAAAATAGCTTTTCAATTATTTTAGATGTCTCATTTATTCTTTGGAAACTTCAGAAAATAAAAACATAAGTTAAAATGCTTAAAAAATCCCAACATGCTGAGAAGGTCACTTTTAATCTATTGGTATAGGATCATCTTAATCTTTTTGGATGCATATCATACATAGTAATATATATTTTCAAGCTGTATATACTATTCGTACCTTGCTTTTTTCTTTCACTGAACGATATATCATGGGCACTTTTCCATGGCCATAGGTCTAAATGTATATCGTCTGATAAGTGGTTGCATGGTGTTTTGGTGCAGAGATGTAACTTAATTAATTAATGTTTTTTAAGGTTTTTTGCCTATGTTTGCCAGAGAGGGACAGTGAGAGGGAAAGTGAGAGATTTCTCCCAGGAGGCATGGCCACACCGCATTCCCTTCTCTTCCATTATCCTCTCAGAATTTTGGGCATGCACATACACACATACCCAGCACAATTTTTAAACCATGAGGTCCAGGACTCAAATCATGGTCTGCCATGTGGAAGTCCAGTGCCTTAACTACTATGCAACCTGCTGGCCCCATTTTTATTTGTTTAATTTGCCAGAGAAAAACAGAGTGAGAGAGAGAGAAAGAGAAGGTGAGAAAGCAAGCTGTCAGGTCTGGGACTCAAACTGTAGTTGGCAATGTGGGAGTTCAGTGCCTTAAGGTTAACCACCACACCACCTGCTGGGGCCCACAGCTACTTTTTTTCCCCAATTGTTTGTTTATTTATTTACTTAATAATTCAGTAATAGTGTATCATCGCACCTTGTAAAATAAATTTTCCCAGCATAAATACACTGTATTAGTCCAGTTAAAGATATTATCATATGCATTATCATCAACAGATAATCTACAGCTACTTCTTTGTATTCTTTGAATGCTCTGGTAGTGTAGCAAATGAGACACTAATTCTACTCGAAAAACTTGGAAATAGATTAGACATTAAGAAAAATATATGTGGGTGGGACCAGCAGTTGGCGTAATGGCTATGTTGCTGGACTCTCATGTAGTTGACCACGGTTTGCGTCCCAGACCTGGTGGCTTAAAACCCATGCTGGGCTCATGTGCGTGCGTGTCCAAGATCCTGAGAGGAGAATGGAGGAGAAGGGATTGTGGCGTGGCCATCCCCCCGGGGGGTGATTTCTCACTTTCTGTCTCTCTCTGTCTGGAGAGTGCACATGCCCTATAGCAAAAACCTCTCAAAAAAAAAAAAAAAAAAAAGAAAGAAAAAAAAATATTTGCGGGGATAGGAGGGGGGATGTCGTGGGGTGCTGGACTCCCACATGGCTGACCATGTTTTGAGTCCTGGAACTGGCAGTTTACTTTCTTGCTTTCCCTCTCTCTCTCTGGTCAAATAATAATAGTACTAACACATAAAATTAAATAATTGTTTTAAAGGAATATATGTATATATATATTCCTTTGTATATAAACAACCAACCATTGTTTCCAAGGCTATGGCTAATAATACCAAATAAATGGCATAAATAGTACCTTTCTTGTAATTCAGAGGGATGGGGCATGATCCAGTTTAGCATATAATGCTACACAGTTTTACAAAGAGGCTGTACCAATTTCCATTCTCCTTGTGCCTTGTATTGGTATGATCTCACTTCAGTTTCAGCCATCTTGGTGGTTTGTAAGAGAATCACATTATGGGACTGGCAGGTGGCGTGGTGGTTAAGGTACTGGACTCACACATAGCCAGTTACGATTTGAGTGCTGAACCTGGCGGCTTGCTTCTCACTTTCTCTCTCTCTCTCATCAAGTTAAAAAAAATGATGAATAAAATTAAGTAAAATAGGGGCTGGCAGGTGGCATGGTGGTAAGGACACTGGACTCTCACATGGCCGATTGCAGTTCAAGTCCCGGACTGGTGGCTTACTTTCTCATTTTATCTTTCTCATTCTCGATCTCACTCCATCCCTCTCTGATCAAATAAAAATAAATAAATAAAGTTAAATAAATTATTCTCTAATATTTTTAAATAAGTACATTTTTTTCTTAAATATCACATTGTTTCACTTGCAGACCAATGAAAGGCAACACTTCCTAATATCTATAGGCCAATTGGATATCTTATGTAAAGTGTCTGGTTAAATCTTTGGTTCACTTCTTATCATGGGTTTTCTTTTTCATTTTGTCTTGAAGAAGTTCTTAGGACTTCTTTTCCTTTTCTTTTTCTTTCTTTCTTTCTTTTTTTTTTTAATCTGCTAGAGGACACATTTGTAACCTGAGAGAGACAGAGAGGGAAAATGAGCAAAAGCACCTACCATGGAGGTTGGCCACACAGCAATCCCTTCTCCATTTTCTTAGGATTTGGGGCATGCATGCATATGTACCCAACATGTTTTTCAAGCCTCTGGGTCTGGGATTTGAACTTCTCAGACGGGCATGTGGGATTCAGCCACCTCAACATCATGACACTGGCTGGCCCTTTAATGCATATTTTACTTAGAATATTTTCAGCTTACAGTGGGTTTATCAGGATGTGTTCCTATGGTAAGTTGAGGAATATCTGTATAGTCTAATTTATCATTTTTAAGTGCCTTTTCTGTTCTCTGCAAGTCTGAAGATAGCAAAATACTGCCATATGTATTTTTCTAATATCTCTATTATTTTATGTTTGGATCTATAGTCTATCAGGATTATATTTTTACGTATGATGAAATATTAATTTTTTCCCACATGGAAATTCAATTGATCCAGCATCATTTGTTGAAACTGCCATTTTATCTCTGTTGCACTGTCACCCTGATCATCAGTCCTAGTGACAAGATATTTGTAGGTTCTACTCTTCATCCTTTTCCATTGTTTTATTTTTGTCTATTGTAGCACAGTATTACACTGTCTTAATTGCTGTAGTTTGGTAGTCAGTTTTAACATAAATTGTCCAGGTTTGTTTACCTTAAGTAATTTATTTATACACACACACACACACACACACACACTCTGTCTCTTCTTGGACTATGGGATTGCATTTTTATCTACAGATCAGTTTGAAGAGAACTGAAATCTTTGTAATATCAAGAATACTGATTTAAAAACAGGGTATATCCTCCCATGGGTTTAGGGGTTCTTTGATTACTCTCAGAAATGTTCTTTTCTGGGGAACCAGCAGTTAGCGTAATGGCTATGTCGCTGGACTCCCACGTAGTCGACCGCGGTTTGCGTCCCGGACCCGATGGCTTAAAACTCACGCTGGGCGCGTGTGCGTGCGTGCCCAAGATCCCGAGAGGAGAATGGAGGAGAAGGGATTGTGGCATGACCATCCCCCCTGGGGGGTGATTTCTTACTTTCTGTCTCTATGTCTCTCTCTGTCAGTCTGGCGAGCGTATGCGCCCTATAGCAAAAAAAACCTCTCCAAAAAAAAAAAAAAAAAGTTCCGTTTTGTACTTTTCAGGTTTCAGCTGCTTAGAAATATATACAATTTGGAATGCAAGGTTGGTTCAACATAAGCAAAACCATAAATGTAATACACCATATTAACAGGAAGAAAGATTAAAACCGTGTGGTCATATAAATTGATGCAGAAAAAGCACTTGATAAGATACAACACCCCTTCATGATCAAGACTTTCAGCAAAATCGGCATAGAGGGGTCATTTCTCAACACAATAAAAGCTATCTATGAAAAATCCATAGCGAACGTCCTCCTCAATGGAGAAAAGCTGAAAGCTTTTCCACTAAAAACGGGTACAAGACAAGGATGCCCACTTTCTCCACTCCTCTTCAATATAGTACTAGAAGTCCTGGCCAACACAATCAGAAAAGAGGAAAAAATAAAAGGCATTCAATAGGAAAAGAAAAGGTGAAACTCTCTCTATTTGCAGATAACATGATTGTATACATAGAAGACCCAATGGTTTCCATGAAAAAAATTTCTGGAAGTAATACATGAATACAGTAAAGTTGCAAGATACAAAATTAATAACCAGAAATCTATAGTATTTCTATATACAAACAACAGGCAGACTGAGATGAACTGAAAATAGTTGTTCCATTTACCATAGCCACAAAAAGTATAAGATATTTAGGGATAAATATAATCAAAGAAGTTAAAGACCTCCACAAGGAAAACTATGAGAAGATAAAAAAAGAAATTGAAAATGACACGAAAAAGTGGAAGGATATCCCATGTTCCTGGATTGGAAGAATTAATATAATCAAAATGGTAATTCTACCAAAATTAATCTACATATTTAATGCAATGCCAACCAAAGTACCAGACACATTCTTCACAGATCTAGGAAAGACAATCATAAAGTTTGGAATCATAAAAGATGCAGTATTGCCAAAGCAATCCTGCTCAAGAAGAGTAGAGTGGGTGGCATCTCACTCCCTGACCCAAAAGTATACTACAAAGCTGTGGTAATCAAAACAGCATGGTACTGGCACAGAAACAGACACATGGACCAATGGAACAGAATAGAGTCCCCAGAAATAAATTCCCAAACATACAATCAACTGATTTTTGACAAGGGATACCAGTCAATCTAATGGGAAAAGGAAAACCTCTTCAACAAATGGTGCTGGAAAAACTGGATTTTCACTTGGAGAAAGATGAATTTGAACCCATACCTCTCACCTCTGATAAAAATCAAGTCAAGGTGGATGAAAGACCTAAATCTAAGACCTCAAACTACCCCCAAAGCACAGTCGATAATCCCCAAAATAGACAAGTGGGATTACATCAGACTAAGAAGTTTCTGCATGGCAAAAGACACAGTGATTAGTGTGAATAGACAGCCCTCAGGATGGGAAAATATTTTTGTAAACTACGCGTTAGATAAGGGATTGATAACCAGAATTCACAAGGAACTCAAGCTGCTGCTCTGAAAAAAGACATCAATCCTATTAAAAGATGGGAGAACGAGTTGAAAAAAAAAAAACACTCTCTAAAGATGACATACAAATAGCTAAAAGGCATATGAAAAAATGTTCAACATCCCTCATTGTAAGGGAAATGCAGATCAAAACAACAATGAGAAGATGCCACCTAAACCCAGTCAGAATGACTAAGATTAAAAAAAAAAAAAAAAAAAAAAGCACACACACACAAAAAAAAGGATAAGCACTGGCAGGGGGTGGTGTGTGAAAGGGAAACTCTTACACTGCTGATGGGAACGTAAATTGGTCCAGCCACTGTAGAGAACAATTTAGAGATTACTCAAAAGTCTACAAATAGAACTACCATATGATCAAGCAATCCCGCTCCTTGGTATCTACCCAAAGGACAGAGGAACACTTAATTGGAAAAGTGCTTGCACATTGATGTTTATTGCGGCACTATTCACAATTGCTAAGTCATGGAAACAACCCAAATGCCCATGAACAGATCAATGGATAGAAAAACTGTGGCACATATATTCTATGGAATACTATTCAGCCATTAAAAAAAAATTCCTGGCTTTTGACATGAAGTGGATGAATATGGAAGAATTACTGTTGAGGGAAGCAAGTCAGGCTATGAAGGAGAGGCATTGTATGTCCCCACTTAATACACACTGAGTGTCCGCACTCTATGACTGAAACTATTGACCAAAGGATATAGAAACACAGTATATAGATGTAAATACCTGATATAGTGTGTGTGTGAACGAGGAGGGTCTGAGGAAGAACATTTAGAAGAAAAATAGAGAGGCAAAGCACTAATGGCACAAAGAAATGTGGTATCATCTGTTGAAGATATTTTGTAGATTTATCAACTGGACTAGGGAGAAATGTTCACCTGTTGAAATATCCATTTTGTAAGACAAATAATAATGTAATTGAATGTATAAAAGAAAATAAAATGAAAAAAATAAAAAAAGAAATATATACAATTTATTGTTCAACTTGTGCTTAGATCAGTGGATCCTAAAGTTGGCAAGTAGTAGTAGAGTTTTTAAATCATGTTGATCTCTAGACCCTAGCTCAGACCTAGCACATCAGTATCTCTGGGAATAGTTCTATAGGAGTTTACAGAGCCTGCCAGATTCCATGGCACCTTTAGGTGGAAGTGAAAAATGGTGTGATCTTTGTGCAGAACGGTTTGGCAAATTCTTTAAATACCCAATAAAATACCTGTTGTCCCTGTAGTTTGTAGGGAATTAACTTATGTGAATTACTTTACATGTGTACCTTTATAAAAAACATAAATATATATGTGAATATTTATTAAAGCAAGGTTTATAATAAAATAGATCAAGCTATCTTAATTTCTATCAATGAAACATATATCAAATAAATTATACTACTTACATATGGTGGAATACTAGGTAACTTTTAAAAGTGATAATCTGTAAGTATCAAAATGGAAAGCTATCTACGGTAATTAAAGTATTAAAAAACAATGAAGCAGAAAATTTGGTATTCTATAAGCCAATATGGTCAAAATGTGTACTTTCACACATGCATTCCACATTAACATCCACATACATAAAGACTGCTGCATAACTGACTCTGAAGCGTCCCTGCTTCCTGCACCCCCTACATTAAAGTCATTTATCTAAATTATGTAAGTGAGCAGAAGGGCAATCAGTGAGTCAGAGTCAAATCATATGAAACCCAAGATGATTCTAGAGGGAATACCTGGGGGCGTTGCCTGTGAAGTATCCAACATTATGGTGCAAGAACCTAGCGTGATGAATTTTTAGTGGTTAGGACAGGAATGATGTGGTAGAATTGGCTGGTTCTTTGTATATTCATTTGTGGCAGACTGAGAACACAAAATTATTTGTTAGTTAGTTATTTTTTGGAGAGGTTTTTGCTATAGGGCATGTACACTCCCCAGAAAGAGAGGGAGACAGAGAGACAGAGAGACAGAAAGCGAGAAATCAGCCCCCGGAGGGGATGGCCATGCCATAATCCCTTCTCCTTCATTCTCCTCTTGGGATCTTGGGCATGCATGCACACACACCCGGCATGAGTTTAAGCCACCAGGTCTGGGACTCGAACTGCGGTTGACTACAAGGGTGTCCAGCGACATAGCCAGTTTGCATTTTACAAGCTATAATGATACACCATTACTGAATTATTAAGTAAATAAATAAACAAACAAACAATTGGGGAAAAAAAAAGTAGCTGTGGGGTCAGCAGGTGGTGTGGCAGTTAAGGCACTGGACAACCATATTGCCAACCACAGTTTGCGTCCCAGACCTGACAGCTTGCTTTGTCACTTTCTCTTTCTCCCTCTCTCACTCGCAGTTGACTACATGGGAGTTCAGCGACATAGCTGTTATGACAACTGCTGGTCCCACAAAATTATTTTTAATTTACATATTTCTGTATTCTCTTCCCATTTGTAATAAGCTGGCATCATTTAAATGTTAAATTACTCTTTGAACCACCTTAGTGATTATTAAGCATACAATTTAATAGCATTAAATACCTCCAAAATGTGAGACCATCACCACTGTCCATCTCTAGAAATTCTTCATCATCCCATTAAACAATAACTTCCTATTTCCCCTGACCCAGAGCCTCTGATTATTTCTGTCTCCAGGAATGTACCCATTCTAGATATTTCGTATAAGTAAAATCATACATTTGTCCAACTTAATTTGCTATAATATTTCAAGGTTTGTATATATCGTAGCATATACATAAGCATTTAAAATAAATATTTGAAGCATTTAATAAACATGGTAAAAATGTCCAAGTTGATTTTGATGTATAGCCAAGTTTGAGACCACTGCATTAGAAGCCTTTCAAAAGTATGAGTGATGTTTTCATCTGAGTCATTTTGCTCCTTAATCTACTACTGAAAGTCCTTAGTTCTGTCTATAACTTCCTTAGATGCTCAGTTTAAACATCAAGTCTTCCTGGGTCAGCAGGTGGCATAGTGGTTAAGGCACTGGACTTCCACATAGCCGACTATGGTAGCCCCGGAACTGAGGACTTGAAAATCACACTGGGTGTGTTTGTGTGTGCTTGCCCCAAATTCCAGGAGGACAATGAAGGAGAAGGGATTGTGGTGTGATCATCTCCCCTGGGGGATGATTTTTTTTCTTTTTCTTTTTAAAAATCATTTATTTATTTATTTTTACATTTTCCCATAAACATTTACTTTACATATCAAAAAAGTTTTGCTCATACTCCATAGTTCTTGATGGTTAATAACTTCCAAAATTTCAGAAAACTGAGTTTTAAAGATAATGTTCAAAATATTTGTTATAGTTTTCCTTGTGACTCTATAACAACAGAGACAGTATGACTTTAGATATTTTTGGGAAAATATTTAAATGTCAACTACTCAAACTATTGAAAAGCAAATGCCCAGTATACAACTCACACACAAAACTTCTCAATTCAGCCTTGCCTATCAAATATTCTGAGATATACCATCTACTAGCAAAGATCAGTCTCTTTTTCTTCCTTCAAAGTCTTCCTCAAGATAATCCTGTGGTTGTGGTTGCTCTTTTGCAATCTCTACTGATTACAATGCTGGACTGGAAAAGTCCATGTTATTTAATAGTACAAATTCTTTCATATAGCTTCTCTAATACTCTCTGCCAGACTGAACTGTTTATGGTGCCAGGACATCTTTCTGAGAGCTTCTGTTGGCTTACTTGAAATCTTAGTTCCATCCTTTTCTGGTTAATCTTTGGATATGATATTCCAGTCAAAGCCCTGTCCAATAACAAGTATTTCCAATTTCTGAGTCAATGTAACAGGTATTATTGAACTTCTGCAAATAACCCTTCTGGCGTAAAATAAGAATACTCCCAAATATTTCCAATTCCAGAGGGGTCAGGAAGAGAGAAAAGTTTATATTTCCATTTAAAGAAATAAACAAATAAGAAGAAAAAATATTTTAACAATTTGCTGAACCTATCAACAGCTCAAAAGAAAGCAACATCGTTAAATTGGGAAAACAAAGCATAGCTTAAAAAAATCAGTAATAATATAATTAAAAGTTATAAAATTCTACTTCACCAGTTCAATCTTATGTTCAATCTCTCTTCTGTTGAATATGCAGTGTCACTGTGGTCCAATCTTTCCGTTTAAATCTGGAAGTTAACATTCAAGGTTATTATTGTAATTTCTTGTCCCTATTATTAAGTTTGGTAATTTTCTTGGTTACTTTTTGTTCTCTTATTTCTGTATGTGTTTCTTTAGTTTTCCTGGTAGAGCATTCCTTTAAGAACTTCTTGAATAGTGGGTCTGGTATTGGCAAATTCTTTCAGGTCTTATTTATCTGAGAATGTTTTTATCCTTTTTTTTTTTCCGTATGAAGGATAATCTCACTGGGTATAGTATTCTTGGTTGAAACTGGTTTTCACTTAACACTTTGAATATATGTTCCCATACTTCCTTGCTTGCATTTTTTCTTATGAGAGATCTGAGGTTAGCCTGATTAGATAACCTTTATAAGTAACCTGATGTTTCTCTCTTGCCAATTTGAGTATCTTGTTTTTGTGGATTTTGCCAATCTGGCTACGATGTGCCTTAGAGATCTTCTTGGGTTGATTCTATTTGGGGTCCTTTGTATTTCTTGGATCTGAGTATTTGAATGCCTCTCTAGATTTGGAAAGTTTTCTTCCAAGATTTCATGGAATAGATAATGAATGTCCTTATTAGTTTCTTCATCTTCTGGGATACCGATTATCTGGGTGTTTGGGCGCATAATGGTATCTAGTATTTCTCGCATAGTATTCTCTTTTTTGTGTGTTAGTCTCTCAGGTTTTTTTGGTGTTCTTTTTTCCTAGGCAGGGGTTTTTGCCTTCAACACCTGAGATTCTATCTTCTGCATGAACTAATCTGCTTTTAATACTTTTGAGGGACATTTCTATTTCCTGTATTATGGCCTTCATCTCTTACAGCTCCATTAGATTCTTTTTTATGGTGTGTATTTCCTCTTTCAGATCATGCAAGAACTTCCTCACCTCCTGGAACTCGTTCTCTCTTTTCTCCTACATCTTCTGGAGTTCATTGTCTCTCAGCTCTTGTGTCTCGTTTAGTTTTGTCACTATGAATATTCTGAAATATCTATTGGACATTTCCACGAGTTCCCCTGTACTGTCTGTAGATGATGAAGGACCATTTTTTTCCCCTGGTGGAGAAATAATTTCTTGGCTTCTCATATTTCTTGTGCCTCTGAGGTAGTTTCTGGTCATTCTATCTCTCCTCAACTATGCTTTGCAACGTGGTATCCTCAAAAAGAGGTTATGAGTTTAGATGTATAAAAAGAAGTGTTTTCCTTGTCTATTTCGGGGGTCTGGAAGGTGTTGTTTAGAGTATAGCTTCCCTGAACACGCCAGGACACACCTCAGATTTAAAATGGTTTCTTATCTGAGTATTTTGGGGTCTCTTGGAAAATGATTTCTCACTTTCCCTCT
Organism: Tupaia belangeri chinensis; assembly: GCF_000334495.1. NCBI lineage: Eukaryota > Metazoa > Chordata > Mammalia > Scandentia > Tupaiidae > Tupaia > Tupaia belangeri. Next base: position 693,006 of record NW_006159941.1, on the reverse strand, counting down.
CACTGTATCTCTCCAGCGAGAACACATGCCCTATAGCAAAACCTTGAAAAACAAACAAACAAAACAAAACACAACTGTTTTGTGAAGCCTTCTTAGACATTCCAGATACAAAGATTTTCCATTATCTAAATGTTTTTAACTAAGAGCTCCATGGGTCCACCATAATGTTTTGGTTTGTAGTCTGTAAATTTATTTATTTATTAGAGAGATTTTTTGCTATAGGGCATATGTGCTTGCCAAAGAAACAGAGAGAGACAGAGAGACAGAAAGCAAGAAATCACCCTCTGGGGGAATGGCTACACTGCAATCCCTTCTCCTCCATTCTCCTCTCTGGATCTTGAACTCACACACACACAAACACATACACCCTGTGTGAGTTTCAAGTCACTGGGTCTGGGACTTGAGCTGTGGTTGACAATGTGGGAGTCTAGTGATGTAACCATTACACCATCTGCTGGGTCTCTGTAAAAAAAATTTTTTTAGAGTTTTTTTTTTTTTTGGAAAGATTTTTGCTATAGGGCGTGTATGCTCGCCAGAACGACAGAGAGAGACAGAGAGACAGAAAGTGAGAAATTCCACCCCAGGGGTGTGATTTCACACCACAATCCCTTCCCCTCCATTCTCCTCTCAGGATGGGCCCAGTGTTAGTTTAAGCTGCCAGGTCCAGGACTTGAACTGTGATCAACTACTTGGGAGTCCAGCAACAAACCCATTATGTCAACTGCTGGTCCGTCTTTTTTTTTTTTTTCCCTATATAGTATGTGCACTTGTCAAAGAGATGAGAGAGAGAGAGAGAGAGAGAGAGAACATGAGAAATCACTCCCAGGGGGGATGGCCACTCCTCAGTCCCTTCTCATCCACTCCCCTTTCAGGATTTGGGACATGCACGCACAAGCACTTGACATGAGTTTTAAGCCACTGGGTCTATTTCTCAAACAGCGGTCAACTGCATGGGAGTCCAGTGATGTAATCATTAGGCCATCATTTGGTCTCAAATTTAAAAATTCTTGAGCTATTAGGTTGTCTGAAAAGTCAAGGCTCATTTTTGCATTGGAAAATAAGAGAAAAAACACACTGCAACTTTTCTGATGACCCTGTATAATTTACAAAGTTAAATATTCTTAGGACCAAGTTGTCCTGATATCAGGATACCTGCCTTCTCTTGAAAAGTGGAACACCTGACACCCTGAGCCAGCATTCCTACATGGAAACTACTGGTCAGAAGTGAGAAGCAGCTTTTATAGGCCATGTTCTTTTCATTGGACACAGTCCCCACCACTCTCTAGTACCTCCCTAGTCTAAGGATAAATACCTGATTACCTGTGTTTGTTTCACATTTTTCTTACAGTACTTTCTAATCTCCTACCACTATCGAAAGAGAAAAATGCTTTTAAAGAGGCCTCAGAGATTTATGTTATCGTCAGTCATTTATGTTACCTACCTCCTTGTTGGCATTCGAGTTTGTAAGCCCTGATTAATTTATTCCTGGGCATTTAGGGATATGTCACATCTTTCTCGTTACGCTCCGAGTTCCTCATGGTAGATGCATTAGGTCATCAGAAAAGTCATGATGTGTTTTTCTATGTTTTTCGATGCAAAGATGCACCATGACTTTCACAACGACCCAATAGAAAGTATAAATGGCTCTAACTGACTAGCAGGTCATTCTGTTTCATGCTTAATTTTTACAGCCATTTTAAGACTCCATTTCTGAAATAGTTTTAGACATCTGTTCTTTCTCCAGCTCTGTTCTTCCTCTGTCTCATCTGTGAAGCCCCATCTGTTCTTTATAATACAGATTCAGTATAAGGAGGTGGGGTCTTCACAAAGTTCATGGAACATGTGTATCATGCAAAGCAAAATAAATGTAGATTTTAACATTTTCTTGCACAATATACTTGTACTTTTTGTCGTAGCTGTCCGGTTTTTGCCATAGTGTGCAGGTGCTCACCGGAGAGAGAGAGGGGGGAAAAGTGAGAAATCACTAAATGGCACCCAGAGGAAACGGCCTCACCTGCAATCCCTTGTCCTCCAGTCTGCTCTTGGAATTTGGGGCATCTATGCACACACACCTGGCCTGATCTTCAAGTCTCCAGGTCGGGGACTCAAGCATGTACTCACTCATGTGGGATCCAGTACCTTAACAACCACTCCACCTGTTGGTCCGTAAACTTGTACTTTAATTCCATTTTTTTTTTTTCTGTGAACTTATTGGAGTTCCCTTGTGTTATTCTAGGGTTCTTCTCAAATAATCTGCCCTGTCTCGGGCCTGAAGCCTTCAACTCCATCTGCTGCTGAAGTTCAAATCACTCACTCGTGGCTTTCGTGTTAGCAGCACCCAGCTCCTCCCACAGCCCCCTCACTTCCCATAGACTCATGCCTCTCCAGGCACCGAAACAGCACCTAGCCCAGGGCTCTGCACACAGTGTGTCTTCAGCACGTGTTGAAAGATTACATATCAAAGGGAACTGTTTTCCTAGCATTCAATTCTCTTTAAAGTCTGTTTATACAAGGCTGTTTAGGCCAGTCTGTTGTTTTTTCTGATTCCTGCATTTTCCTTTGTTTTTCATGGAACATGTAGCCCTGATTTCCTGTCAAGCTTTGCAAATAAATATCAAGGTCAGGGGCTGGAAGCATTTCTGGAGCTATCGTGGCACCTCTTGATTCCACTGGGCCAAGAAAATGCTTTCAACCCCAGAGGGCAGAAGTTTTTCAAAACAAGACTGTTCCAATAAGGGTGTGGGCTTCCTCATTTACTGGGTCCCCCTCCTGCTTGTATTTTCACTGCTTGGGGAAGAATGAACATTCTGAGAAACCTTCAGTGTTTTTGAACCAGGAAGCAGGCTAGTAATGGGGCCTGTGTTGATTTCTCAGTGAGAGGCTCCTACAGACCTGGGCACAGGGAGGTGAGGGGTTACCTTTCTGCATGGCCAGGGCATCACCAGAGCCTCTTCCCACTCAGACACTGCCTGCTGCTGCCCTGCTCCCCCACAGGCTGTCTGGACTTTGAGCCCTGGGTGGGTGGGTGCATGTCCAGACCTCCAGCACATCCTGGTCAAGGTGAGTGTTCAATGATTAGTCCTTTTCAGTTTTCAGGATTTTCTTTCTCTTTTTTTAAGAAATTAAATTTTTATTATATAATACTTAATTTGATTTCTGTTTACATAAAGAAAATGAATCTTTCTCATACATAAAGTTAAAGTAGCTTAGAAAATGGTACCGTACTTATTTCATTGTTCCATTTGTTAAAGGGACTAACTTTTTCTCTTCACATTTAATCACTGCCCATCTTTACAGTGCACAACATGGTTTTCTGAGCTATATTTTAGGTTTTCACAATAGGATGAGTGTATGAGAGACAGAGAAAGGGAAAGTGAGAAATCACCTCCCCAGGAGGATAGCCATGTAACAATCCCCTCTCCTCCATTCTCCTCTCTGTATTTTGGGCATATACATACATGTGCCTGGAGTGATTTTCAAGCCTCTGGGTCTGGGACTTGAACCATAGAGAGTCATGTCAGAATCCAGTGTCTTAACTACCATGTCACCTGCTGGTCCCATGATTAGTCCTTCTTAATGTCCAGCCTGACACCACAAACTTCCCTCTTTCCTTGTCCACATTCTCTGCCTTAGTTTTCCCTCCTTTCTTTCTTTTCTTCTCCTCCTTTTAATAGCATTGCTGCTTGTGGACAGCCGGCTTGGTGCTTGTGAACAAGGCAGGGCTGGGGGCCCAGGGCAACAGGGCCTGTGCTAGGGACCTCCAGCAGGCTCTGGAGAGACGTGGCCCTTGGGATCACCCCCGCTAAGGGAGATGTGAGAAATGAGTGTTCTTTGTTTTCTTTCTTTCTTTTTTTTTTTCTTTTTTGAGAGGTTTTTGCTATAGGGTGCGTGTGCTTGCCAGAAAGACAGAGAGAGACAGACAGAAAACGAGAAATCACTACCCAGGGGGGATGGCCATGCTGCAATCCTTTCTCCTCCATTCTCCTCTCGGGATCTTGGGCATACACACACGTGCATCCGGTGTGAGTTTAAGCCACCGAGTCCAGGACTCGAACTGCGGTCAACTATGTGGGAGTCCAGTGACATAGCCATTACGCTAACTGCTAGTCCCCCAAATGCGTGTTCTTGAGAGTCTGTTCCAAGGTCCTGCCCAGGGATCATGGGGCCTGAGCTGACCACCAGGCCCTTTTAGTAACGACTTGAGGGTGAGGGCACATAAGCAGGGCCATCACAGGGAGGGTGTGGTGTACTCACAATCTCCTCAGCCTGCCCCTGCTCCCCAATTTGGAAAAAAAAAAAAGTGGAATTTAAAAAAAAAAGTTATATGAAAAGGGCATCAGTCTGATCCCTATACTTTCTGGAGACAACACATTTCAGTGCAACACACACACACACACATTCACACCCAGTGACATATAAAATTACTTCCAGACAGCTGCACCTTCCATCCAGTTCTGGAATAGTGGGAAGATTAAGAATAAAGCGGCACCTTCCCTCCACCCCCCAACTTCATTATACACAATTCTGTACATAGCTGGACCCAGTCAGTTCTTTCCAGTGCTGGATGGGGAGGAGGGAACATGGGGATCATGGAAGCCACCCCAGCCACTCATGACTAGCTTTCGTTTGGGACACCTGCTAAGTTGGTTCCCTGATTCTGTCCCCAGAGCTGCCTCTGGACCAACCATCAGTACATCGTGTGTTGGTTACTGTCACCACCTCCCACCTCTGTCTCCTAGCTTCCAGTGTCTATAAAATATTAATCCAATAAAAATACATCTGATTCTATCACCCCCAAGTTAACATTAATGGATGGCTTATTTTTCATGATCGATAAACCCTAAACTCCTGAGTCTCTGAGATGTCCCCCAAATTCTAGGAACTTCTGGCTTACTGAGAGAGAGAAAACAGACGTGTCTTGAACATACAAAAATGATAAATGGTGGGAAGTGTGAGGAAGGGAAGAAATGAGGGCTCCGTGAGAGACGTAGAGAGTAGGGTTTTTATTGGCAAGTAGCTGTCTCTTTTAGAGTGGTCAGGAGGGCTTGTGGAGCATGTGGTATGAGATCTGAAAGGTGATGAGAAAAAGAAAAGACAGTGATGGGAAGAGTCTCCCAGGCAGAGAGCAAATGCAAGGCCTTGAACTGGAGTTGCTCTTAGGACTCTGGAGAACCAATGAGAGGCTAGTGTAGCAAAAGTTTAGAGTGAAGAATGAATGGGCCGCTGCTGTGAGGTGGGTAGTGGTTAATCACATGGCACACTCAAGGAACTGGAGTTTTTTCTGTTTGTTTTTGTATTTTTTAAGTCTAGAAGCAAGAGTAAGAGGCAGTACTATTTGGATAGGATTACATTTTTATAAAGTTCATTTATTTCTTCTGAGAGAGAGACACCCAGCAGAGTTTTCATGCCGTGATCCCCTCCAGTCTCAACCAGGTCAGATCACAGGCTCATCCTAGCTCCATACGCTCAGGGAGGCCTCAGGACCTGAGCCCAGGATCGTTCCTGTGTGGGTTGCTTCATTCCCCTTGCATTTCCACCACGTAGGGTTATATTTTAGAGCAGTCCTTCAGGCTGTCATGTAGGTAACAGGTTAGAATGAGGAGACAAGGGCTGGGAGAGCAGCTGGGAGTTTTTCCAAGAGCTCTGTGAAGGATGCCAGTGCCATGGAGGAGGTGACAGTGAGCAGAGGACTGAGTGGAGAGGTGTTGTGTGGACAGTGGTGAGACTTTGTCAAGAACTGGAAGAAGGGCTGGAGAGAGAAGAAGAAGCATTAAGAATGCCTGCTGAGTACTGGCCGTGTGGCTTGAGCCAATGGGCCACTGGCTGGGTCACTTTGGGGAGGACTGAGTTTAGGAACCTATCAGCATCTCATTCTTCTGTTCTTTCATTAAGGAAAATGTCAACTCCTCAATGAGATTTCTCTTTCCCCAGGCAATACTCATTGTTATCCCCTCTAGCATAAGTTAAAATTCTTTGCAACCCTTGTCTCCCTAGATTATAGATGTCCTTGAAATTTAGTGCAGCCCTCGTTTCAGCTGTCTTTTATCACTTGTCTGTTTCCTGGCTAGATGGCCAGTCTCTAGACAGCCCTGACAGCAGGCAGAACTATTCACTCCCAGTAGGCACTCCCCAGCTGTTAAATGGAGTTGAGTTGGAGTCATACAGATCTCAAGGACATGGGTACAGTGAACAGGGAGCCAGAATGGACTGGAAAAGCAAGGCCAGGCGAAGCACTGGGAAGCCCAGTTTACAAGTTGCCAGTCATGTTGGGAGGGGGTGGAGGTGATGGGAAATGGAGCCTTCTCATACATATATCTGGCACAAAGCTATGGTTGCAGCTCAACCTTCATACCAGGCAAATCAAACAAGCATCTTGGGTGGCAGGGGGCAGGGGGGTTGGAACATGAGTGTTTTTCAAAGCTCCCAGCCAATTTCAACAGAAAGCTGACAGTAAACCATTGACATAAACAGAGTAGAATGTGCACGCCATCTTTCTTTTATGGAGGAGCCCAGAATTCACTGAGGAGCCCTGCCTCATGGAAAACACAGAAGGGGAGGGGAGGAGGCGTCAGGGACAGCGCCGACATTATGTTGGGTGGTGCCAACACAGAAGATATGAGGTCGTTCATCTCTTTTACACCTGCCAGGCCCTCTGTCCTCTTTGTCCTTGGGTTTTTCTGTGGAGCCATGGTAGAAGATGGGGCAGGTCATGGAATGCCTGTGGCTGAGAGACTCCCACCTCAGCCAACTGGAGGGGACCTGTTTTCAGGGTTGTCACTCTAGCTATTGTTCCAAGAAGCACCTCCACCCCAATCCAAGTATCCCCCTAAACCAGAACCTCCACATGACTGAGCAGACATGGGGTGTGTTCTCCCCAAGGGCTTTCCTTTGGCAAGGCATCCATTTTTCTTCTGTTGCCAATAAAAGTCCCCAGCACTGTTCTTTCTCCCTCGCTACCTTCGATTGCTTCTGACAGAGTTTGCCAGTGAGCTAAGGTCAGGATTTCCTTTTTACAAACAACCTGCTTTCAGTCAGTGGGGCCAGAGGTTTCCTAAATTACAAACCCTCTCATTTCTTCTGCCACAAGTCATCCTGTCAGTTCGTATAATCGCACAGAACGGAGGGAAATTGGAAGGTTCAGAGACACTGAAAGAAAGAAGTGCTCTTTCTACTTGATGCTTTTGGATCATCGGAAAATCATCCTAAGCAGGACGGACAGGACTGTTCAGTTGAAGCTTTTGTAGCATGTAGGGAAGGTGCCTATGTCTGGGAGGAAATAACAAATCTTGAATGAATGTGCAGTGTCTGTCATCTCTCCATTCTGTTAAGCAAATGGCCACCTTTATGCCCATTTGAATTGGGAAGCATCCATGCCGTATGCAGATACTTTGAAAAGCAAATGTAAAGAGTTATGAAATGTGTGTGTGTTTGTTTTGACATCTGTAAATGCTCATTACAACACAAATTTTAAACCAAACTCTGAAAGAGTGACATAGGTTTGAGGGCTCAAGGTGGAAAAAAAACAAATGACACGCAGACATCAGTGGAAAATTGTACTAACTGCGGACAGGACGCCAGATATGCCTTGAAAACTGGAAGGGGACACCTAAGCTCGCCCCGTTACTTAGCAATAGATCAGGGATGCAAGGCCACCTCTTCCTGGCCTGAGAGCTCCTAATCTTTTCGTGACTCTGCGTTGTTGCCAAGATGAGGAGTTGGGGTTGTGCCTTTGCCTTATGTTACTGTGACACTCCTCCCACCCCCACACACCATTTAACCCTACTTTGTAAATTGTAAAATAAAAGGGACTCAGCTAGGTGCTACTTAGAACTACCATGTTAAGTGTAGCTCAGTGTAGAAGCATCCCACAGACAGTGAAGACTTCATGTGCTAATGCAAGTGCCTAAATGCATGATCTCAATCCTTTCTTTTCTTTTTATCTTTTTTCTTTTCCAAAGTGTGAGTGTGAGGGAAAATGACAAAACACACCCCCCTCCCACACACACAATGGGGTGTGGTCATAACCACAATCTGTTCTCCTCCATTACTCCCACCTCTGGGGATTTGGGGCATGCTTACACATTTGCCTAGAGTGTTTCTCAAGCTGCCAGGTCCAGGACTTGAACTGTTCAGTCAGCCATGTGGTATCTAGCTGCTTGCATCACCAGGCCATGGGCTGGCCCATACTCTTTTCTTTCTCTCATGCAGGAGGAACAGTTGTGCTCATGTGTAGTAAAAGCATAGCCTGACCCTTTACTCTGATAAATGACCATAAATGCTTTGACCCCCTCTCATGGCCATGCCACCCTCAGTCTCAGTCCTGTAGCCCATGGCTCTCTTTGTCATCCCTTCCCCTTACCCAGCTCACTGCACAGCTCACTCTAAGCCACTCTTCTGCTCCTTCCTGTTCCCTGCTCTGCTCGGCCAGCTCCCCCCAAGTCTTCAAGTCTCAGCCAGATTCAGTCCTCCAGGAGAGCATATTCTGCCTGCCCAGGCCAGTTCCACCCCTCACCTCCATCTGAAGTATTCATTGAGCTCTTTCTAAAAAGCAGTGAATTCTTTCACAGCCACTGTCCCAGTGCTGAGGTCAAGGACCACCTTGTTCAGCTTGCTTTTGCCAACAGGCCAGAACAATGCAGTGCACTTCGTAGGACCTGTGCACTCAAGGAGCTGGTTCTTTAGTTGGGAAGAAAAAAGTTTTGTGTAAAAATTTAGCCAGAGTAATAGTAGACATTAGAGAACCTGCCAGGCAGTACCCCAAGCACTTTGCAGACCTTATTTTGTTCTCGTAAGAACCCTCTCAAGTAGATATTATTGTTTTTCCCTGTTTACAGATGGGAAAACTAAGGCAAAGAGAAGTTACACCACCTGGCCTGCTATCATGGGGGAGTTGGGATTCTAGACAGTCTGGCCACATAACTAGGAACTCAGGATCCTACCCAGTGGGCTGTCCTGTGTACAGTGGTGTTGAGAGCCTCTGCCTTCGGGGCGTGTAGATTCCTTATGTCTCCGTATTCACTCCATCCAATCTATCGCCCAGTCCTGTCAAGGCCGTCATGGAAAACAAACCCAGCCTTCCTTTGCTAATTCGGATCTGACCACTGCTCGCTTGGGCTGCTCTGATAGACTAATCGTTGTTCTCCACATCTCTTGCTCTTCTGTAGTTCAATCTCCACCCAGCAGCTAGAGTGATCATTTCAGAGTGAATTGGATTGGGCCACAGCCCTGCATAAAACCCTCAGTGGCCTCCTATTTCACTTAGAATAGGTTTGGACGGTCTTCTTTCCATGACCTAAAGGTCTCCTGGTCTCCCGCCCTTTACAATGTCATCTCCTTCTCCTCTTGGCCCCGTGGGTGTAGTTTTCATGCCTAGAATCTAGAAAATAGATTGTTCTGTTTGAGGGCCTGTGCCTGCATGTGCTGTCTCTGGTCTTCACATGCCGTAGTCAGGTCTCGTCTCAGTCATCTCCGTTCTGCTCATTCTATCCAAGAAAGCTTATGTCTGTCACTTGCCCATGTTCTATTTTCCACAAAGAACCTCTCTGACCTGAATGTATTTCATTTTCTCACTCACTCATGGGCTCAGTGAGTCTTTATTGAATGGAATATGAACTGCCAATAAAGGTGTAAACAGGGGGTGGGAGACGTTTAAGAGAAGGAGCAAACACTGCATGCCACAGTGGAAAGAAGGCTCTGCAGAAGAGGGATTGGAGCTGGGTGTGGTTTGCGTGCATGGAGGGTGCAGAGGCCACTGGTGACACTACAAGTGCCTAAATGCACTATCCATATTCTTTCTTTTCTATCTTTTCTTTTCCAGAGTGTGAGCATGTGCACTGGAGACAAAGAGGGAAAACAAGAAAGCACATCTACTCCTCCACAGTGGGGCATGGTCATAACCACAATCTCTTCTCCTCCATTACTTCCTCCTTTGAGGATTTTGAGCACCCTTACACATGTGCTTGGCACACTCACAGGCCAGAATGCTTACGGGGGCGTCGGTCCATTGAGGAGCCTAGTACACTAGCCTGGTGTGCCAAGGATTGGCTTTCTGCAGTAATGAGAGATCATGCTAAGAAGGTAGAGACTGTATTTAGAGGTTCTGGAATACTGGGGGAGGGGATCTGAGCTTTAATCCATGGTCAAAAGGAGGCCTTTTTTTTTCCACTTTGACCAGAGGGAGTCATGTGAGAAGTGGTACTTTAGAAAATTCATCTTTTCATACTTTCTTCATCTGAGACCCAAAAATCCCTTTACCTCTCCCTCCATGTCTCTTTAAAGATCTTCCCTAAACTCTTTATTCTTGGGATGTCTGAGTGTGCACTGATAGACACTTCATTAATTCATGCTTAGCCCAGGGTGTGCATATGAAATACACATGGGCCTGACAAATGGGCTGGACGGCTGCGTGTTTGGTTCTCCTGTGTTTGTATGCATGAATACTGTGTTTCTAAG
>NW_006159941.1:661599-682468 GCF_000334495.1 Tupaia belangeri chinensis | reverse complement strand
GCCATTTTATAGCTCTCTGTCAGTAGTGAATCTGGGCAAATTGTAGAGGTACATGTCATAAACATTCTTTACTGATGAAACTGCATTATATTGCTGTCTTTTGGGTTTTCAAGTAGCTAAATCTATGCTCTTCCCTCCCAGATACTTAGTTAAATCCTGTTCATAGATAACTTTGAGTGAGGGTCCAATGTATGTAGTTTTGAGGAAAGGAAAGAGCTTTTCCAGTCATCAGTTCTTATAATGATCAAAGAAACAGCTGTCACCCTTCTAGAACAATCCTCTCAAGGACTGATAAAGGCATTGCTGCAATCACACAATCTCCTTCTGCTGGACTGTGAATATTTTAATACAATCAAGAGCCTATTTCATAGAACCAAGAAAGTAGAAGATGCTACTGACATTCAAGCTTACAGTACTTCACAAATCAATTTTATTAATTTAAACACAAAACTGATGAGGAAAAATTCTGTACACAATTGCGGACACAACACACCTTTATACAGTAAGGCCAAGATAAACTTTGTCTTTTCAGTCTGCAGGGTACAAAAACGTGAAAGGTTAAAAAAATTGTCATCTTCTGTTTGTGTCAGGCAAAGACAGAAAACAACAAACCCTAACTCAATTGTTAAACAGTTTGGAGAATTCACCAATGACTCATTCTAGCAGCAGCATAAAACTTCAGGAAAAGATGGAATAGTTCTTTAGCTACTCTGGGTCAAAGCTGGTATTTTTTCTCAACACAATATGAAAGAAAATTCATCCCAGGAGTAATTTCATGACAACAGGAAGCTTTAGAAGAGAGAAACTCATGCCCAGACATTTTTGGAGAAACTTTCTTGTACGACAGGGATGACAATTTTTATTTCCCAGATTTATGCTTGCCATGTAATATATAATATAGGTAAAAAGTAATATTTCCTTAGTGCTGATGACTGGGCCACGTCCACTATTAGCAATGGATTTTCCTCTGGGCAGAGAGGAGGATAGACTATGAAGCAGAAACTAATGCAAAGGTTTTCTGCTTTCCAGATACATGCTAATGTCCTACTTTACCTCAACAACAAAATGCAGACACAGTAAGAATTCCGAGCACATGGAGACTTTGCTAGTGTCCAATTCATGAACTGTTTTTATTAATAAAATATATCTATCATCTATACTCTTTCTGGGAAGAAACATTTGAATAATCTTTTTTTTTTTCAAGTAGTTACATATAATACATTAGTCTTGCAATGTAAAAGGTGGTAAGAGAATTGTTAAATTACTTAAGAAACTGCTCTGGGTTTGTTTTGATGTTGTTTTGTTTGTTTGTTTGTTTTTTAAATCAGGGCCCTCCTAAATGTATTTTAAGATTTCAGATTGAAGAACTGAAGGAAAAAAAATTTGGAAAACAAAATCCTTATTGACACTTAACATCCATGCTTTTGGTCTTGACAACATTATCTAAAAAAACAACAACAACAACAAAAAAATCCATTATCTACATATTTATACCCAACACTTGAGTAAGGCACTGCACTTGAGTTTGGGCAGAGAATGCCTCACTCTGCTCTCAAGGCATTGCTACCTCTTGATATCATTTTTCTAAACAATATGTAAAAGAATCATTATTACAAATTTACACCAAAAATTCTTTCTGTACATGATTGTCTCAGTGATGTACATATTACACGTTTAAATTAGACATACTTTAAACTACTTTGCAATGTGCTAAAATCAAAGTACTTGCCATATCAGGAGGCAAAGGCCTTCAATCACTTATTTCTTATGCTATTATCTTTTTCAATTATTTGATGTCAAAAAAGTCTGGGTGAATTGTACGGTATGTAAATTATACCTCCATAAAGCTGTTTTTTTTTTTTTTTTAAAAAAAAGTCTGTTCATAAATAAGTAGAGATGTACAGATTACCCTGGGTATGAGACACCAAAAAGTAAACCTTCTTTACAAGAAAATTCCTCCACTGATATTCAAGAAACACATTTCAGTCTGTGTTGTGCAATCAAGTTTGCTGTATTGGAGAAGCTGTTTACATCACATTGAAAAATGCTAAAAACTGAAGCATTTCCAGGTCCTTTCTTCACAGGTTTGAACCATGTAGTTAATCTGGCAAAGACACATCCCTCTGTGCTAGAACATTCTGATGGCTTATTTTCATTGAATTCACAGTACTAGAGTCAACAGCTGTTCTGAAGAAACAGACATGGCCCTCCCTGTGCCACAAGGACAGAAGGCAAGACCAACAGCAGTTGCATGTCCGTATGTTGAAATCGCTCAGTTCTGGAGTCCAGGGCTGACATGAGACTTGGGCCTGTTGGATTTGTCCCTTGTTGCAGGGCAGTTGTGTGGTTTCAAAGTGCCATGCAGAGGTTACAGGTACTCCAGTTCCAAGGCATGATGTAAGGCCATGAGGTCCGAGTGGCTGGAGATCCTCCAGAAGGGCATAGCGTGCTGCGGGGAACAGAGAGCCATGGTGAGGACAGACAGCATGTCCGGCACAAGCCCTCCGGATGCTTTCTCGAATCCACTCGAGTGCTCAGCCCTTTTACATATACTGTGCAAACAGCCAGTTAACATCTTAACATTACATATCCAAGCTTAAACTTCCCCTAAGAATACTGAGCTTTTAAGTGTAATCTAGAGTCTGTTTCTTCTAAGAAGGTAGTGAATGTTTTTAAACTAGATCTACTCTGTGATTTGAATGCTGTTTCTAGACTTTAAATAAAACAGGTGCAATTAAGGAAGCTTTGCTGAAAATTGCTGCCTTTCAAAATCTATATTCAGTGAACTTTAATGTTGAAAAGAAATTTTAAATAATTACTTAAACTTATTTTAATTTTACTAGAGATGGACAGAATGAGAGATAGAGAGAGAGGGAAAGTAGTAAAGCAAGTCTCCAGGTCTGGGACTCAAACCACAATTGGCCATGTGGGAGTCCAGCACCCTTAACCCCCACTTCACTTGCCGGTCCCAATGTTTAAAAAGTTTAAATGCTTGTATTTTAGGAGTTTAAACAGTTTTCCTTAGATGCGAGTATTTTACATTTTTCCCAAACGACCTGGGCTTATGTATGAAGCAACATTTTTTCTATTTATTTTCATCAATTTTGTTTCATGCAGATCTTAAAATAGCTTCAATGAACAGAAAAAATTATCAATGAACAGGTCTTTTGTTGTTATTGTTTGCAGTTAAACTATTGATATAAAAATCTAGTTTAAATTATGGGATGTGTATGAAACCTGTGAATAAACCAAAGATGAGGAAAGTAGGAAGAACAGGTTACCTCATCCATGAAGGGTAAAAACACAATGCTAAAGTTTCACTGCTCAAAAGCACTATAATAAATACTTATGCTTCAACAGTTTTTTTTTTAAAAAAAAAAAAAACAAAAATCATCTTTCAGAGGAAAATTCTGTTTAGCCCATAGATAATAGGTTTTACACACACACATACAATAATATGGAGGTCAGAAGAATTTGCAATTGTAGTTCTAAAGCATTTGGGAAAATTTTCAGACTAAGAAGAAGCTGGCATGGAAGCAAACAGTAGAAGTGTGTGTGTGGGTGTGTATTATCCTGCAGATAACAGTACAAGCTACTCAATATTTTGATACAATCACATAGCTATTATCTACTGGGATGCCAAGTATTTAGTTATTAAGAATGTCCTTGTCTCAAATCATGTAGTACATTTTTTGAGAGACTTTTTGCTATAGGGTACATGCACTTGTTAGAGAGACTGAGAGAAAGTGAGAACCCCCCCACATACTCCCCGCCCAGGGAGGATGGTCAAGCCAAAATCTCTTCTCCTCTATTCTTCTCTCAGGATTTTGGACATGCATGCACATGTGTCCAGTGTGAGTTTCAAGTTGCCAGGTCCAGGACTCAAACTACAGTCAGCCATGTGAGAATCCAGTGCCTTAACCACTATGCCACCTGCTGGTCTCAATATATCACATTCTAGTATCAAATATAGACCTTTATAGATTCAATTCTATTGGGTTGACTGAAAAGTCATGACAATTTTTCTATGTAAAAACGAGTCAAGACTTTTTTGTCAACCCAATATTTTGGAATATCGATTGCATATACCTTTGTTATCCTACAATAACAGATTAGTCTAGAGATGAGTATTAAAGTATTATAGAAGGATGCTTTTCTTGGCAACCTCGGATGGTAAGATTTACCATTGCATTAATTTACTCAGAAATGATTTGTTGGTTTACAGGCATGCTGTGCTATTGTAGAAAATCTAGAGATGTAGACAGACCTGGCTTGCCCTCTCAGTCAGTGGGTGAGAAGCAGAAAATACAATCATGAGTGTTCATCTCTGTGTTGCAAGAGGAGTATGAGGAAAGCAAATACATTTACCTAGAAAATGAAAGAAATGCCCATAGAGAGAGAATAGTTGAGCTAGATATGAAAAAAGGAGCATTCAGAAGAACACTCATATGACTATGTGGGTTGGGGGACAAAGATTGAAGGAAAAATTTATTTTACCATACAGGCTGAGTGTGAGAAAGAAGACATGGTTGGTGACATGACTGGCTGCTGGTGTCAGACGGTGTGTGACCTGATAAGCCCTGTTAAGGGGTTTATTAATAATAATGACAATTATAATTTATTAGGTATTATGTCAAGAAATATGCTAAGCAACCCAGAAATAGATAGGTGCTATTATCACTATTTTGCTGATGAAAACACTAAGGCTTAGAGAAGGAGCAGAGAGGTTTAAATAATAACTGGAAAGGAGTGAATTCTGTATACTCTAATGCCTTCTAATTGTTTTCCATGGTCTTTTTATTCAGTCATGTAAATTAAGAGCACTATGGCACAGTAAACACACACACACACACACACACACACACGTGATCACTCATCTATGCTCTGCTAGGTAAGTGACACTGGAAAATTTGAGTGACTATGATTTATAGATCTGAGTTTGGGAAGATGTTTGATCAGTTACAATGCAGAAAATCTTCCTTTTATTTTCTTTTTAGAAAAGAAATTTATGCATATTGTAAAATGTAGGACCATATAAAGAAATACAAATCATGGGGCCAGCAGGTGGCATAGTAGTTAAGGTGCTGGACTTCCACATGGACAATCGTGGTTCAAGTCTCTGACCTGGCAGCTTGAAACTCATGCCAGGCATGTGTGCATGCATGCCAAAAATCCTGAGAGGAGAATGGAGAAGATTGGTGGCCACCCCCACTCCCCAGGGTTGATTTCTTTCTCTCTCTCCATCTGTGTCTCTCCAGTGCGCGCACGTGCGCACACACACACACACACACACACACACACACACACACACACATATATATATATATATATATAGGAGAGGTTTTCACTATAGGGCGCGTGTGCTCCCCCGACAGACACAGAGAGACAGAGAGACAGAAAGCAAGAAATCACCCCCCAGAGGGGGTGGTCACACCACAATCCCTTCTCCTCCATTCTCCTCTGAGATCTTGGGCACGCATGCATACGCGCCTGGTGTGAGTTTTAAGCCACCGGGTCTGGGATGTGAACCGCGGTCGACTACGTGGGAGTCCAGCGACATAGCCATTATGCTAACTGCTGGTTCCTGCGCACACATATTTTATAGCAAAAATCTAACCCCCAAAAAAGAAATACAAATAACTTAACTTGTACATGAAAATAATCATCATAAACACTTCTCTAAATTTTCATATACAAAAACACTCAAATATACTTGAAAGTGTTTATTTACCATTCAGCATCCTATTACTATTACTATTTGAAAATAATAGTGAATGATTTTCTTTGAAGTATGCAAATATTCAACTATACTCTTTAGTATCTATTTTAAGTCTTTTCTTATTTCTAACTATCTTGTGATTTTTTTAGTTTATTACACTTACCAGTGATTTATTGCTTTTCTCCAAAGCTCCTTCTCCTCAAAACTCAATAAATGGGGATATAGAGTATTTCTGTTGATCTGGCATACCATTATTTTAGGATGTAACAAAGGATGCTGAAGGCTCATCAAAAATACATATAAAAATATTTGTGAGAGGTGGATGCTTTTTTTCAGAGTAGGTTCAGGGTTTAAAGTCAGACACATTCTTTATAAACTTGAAAGCTACTGGTGCACTCAGCAAATCATGTATTGAAGAATGCAGTAAGTAGGAGAAAAATTGAAAAGGAAACTAAAAATATCCAATTAATTCTCCAGTACACTGTTAAAGTGTAAACTCAGGATTTAATTCTTTAGTAAATAAAGAACTGGTTCAATGGCTGTGCGTCTCACTTCTATAGCTGTAGGGGTTGATGCCAGCCTAGAGCACACTGAAACTGTTTTTCTTTTAAATCATACTCTCATGCATCACTATCTGGAAAAGTGAGATTATCCACGAAGAGTCCCGAATTGCCTTGTTTATTGGCACTGAAATGCTAATGCTTTGGTCTTCCTATTAGAGTATTAACAAGAACCATATGGTCCGGCAGCCCCCTGACACAATGGTGAGAGGGCCATTCTTCTGAGCAAACATGCCCAAGGTTCTACAATGAGAATGGGCAGACGCTGGGGACACTCCCGTAAGAGGTCAGCAGCTCTATCTTCAGCATTGTCTTACAACATGAAGGTAGTGATGTCTGCACAATCCGCATCTCATTCTCACAAAAGTACTGGGCTTCTCTACGAAACGTGTGTTTAATGCGAAGTGGGTGGTTATAAGAGGATAGGTGACTCAAACTCCTGTTAACAAATAATTAGAACTAATGGCACTATCATAAGATTTCCCCTAATTAAGCACATATGAAGATTTTATGCATTTAAAAATTGGGATAAGTGAGTGCAGGGTAAACTGCTTTTGGCTAATCATATGGTATGATTCTAGCCACAAGAATACCTATTTCTTATATGAAATCAGAGAAATAGTGGCAGAAGAGGGAAAAAAGCATATGTTACAAGGAGGAAACCGGGTTAGAATCTCAGTTCTGAAAGTCACTATGTGACCTTCGATTATGGCAGAGTCTCCCTGGAGTGCTTGTTTCTTATCTATAAAATGAGGGCTTATGGGCCAGCCAGGTGGGATCGTGGTTAAGGTACTGGACTCCCACATGGCTGACTGTGGCTTGAGCCTGGATGCAGTGGGCTGAAAATCATGCTGGGTGTGTGTGTGTGCATACCCAAAATTCTGAGAGGAGAGTAGAGGAGAAGGGACTGAGGGGTGGACATCCCTCTTGCAAGATGATTTCTCACTTTCCCTCTCTCTCTCCTGCAAGCACACACTCCCTATGGCAAAAACCTAAAACTATAAGTAAATGAAGGTTTAGGGCAATGTCTCAGGTTTACCTCAAGGTTTAGTAAAGTCTGTGTGACTGTATTGCTATCCCCTGTATAGCACTGTAGTTAATATGAATATTTAATATATGACACTCAAAAGCTCTTGTTCCACTGCCAAGGACTGAACCTGATGAAACAATTTCATTACTATGTAAGGCAGTGTGAAATTAAGAACCATAATGATGGATGTAGAGAAGAGCTCAGCGTAAGCTAGAGAGGATAAACTGGCCTCATGCTGAATTAAAGAATGGGCAAAACTGGAGAGGTAAATTGGCAGTTAGAGACTCCCAGTTAGGAGGAGTAAATAGGGAGGAAGCGATAAGGCTGGAAAGATGTGTTTATTTCAGAGGTATTAAGAAAGGTTTGGGAGCCAGTAGGTGGTATAGTGGTTAAGGCCCTGGACTCCCACATGGTTGACCATGGCTCCAGTCCCAGAACCGGTGGCTTGAAACTCACTCAGGGTGCATACGCGTATGTGCCCAAAATCCTGAGAGAAGAATGGAGAAGGGATTGCGTTGTGGCCCCTACCCGCCAACACCACCAGAAGATGATTTTTCTCTCTGTGTGTCTCTGGTGAGTGCACATGACCTTATAGCAAACAAGTCTCTAAAGAAAAATAAAACAAAAAACAAACAGGGACCAGCGAATGGCATAAAGGTTACATCACTGGACTCTCATGTAGTTAACCACAGTTTGAGTCCCAGAACAGGTGACGTAAAATTCACACCGGACGTGTATGTTTGCATGCCCAGGATCCAAGAGGAGATTGGAGTAGATGAGACTGCAGTGGCCATCCTCCCTGGGGAGATGATTTCTCATCTTTCTGGCAAGCACACACACCCTACAGCAAAAATCTCTCTTAAAAACAAACAAACAAAAACAAAGTAAAAAAACAAAGCTAGGTTTATCAAAGTAGAAGCACTTGGAATATCTAAGGAGTTGAGCTTTTAATTTTGTAAATGACAGGGAAGGAAGCCTAACACTACCTCAATGTCTGGAGACACCGAGAAGAGGTATTTTAAGCAATTAAGAACAGTAGCCAAGAAATGAGGAGTTGAAGGTGTCTGCCCTGGGGCACAAAGCCAAGCAGTGTGATGGTGGAACTGGAGTATGAAGAGAGTCTGAGAAACACAGCATGAAGACAGAATTCATGCCACTTGGTGGTAAGTAGGAGCGAGAGAACACCAAAATAAGTTTGAGTGGCCATTTACTTGTATTCACGTAAGTATACCTTGGAACACCCAGAGAATATTCTTTCAGGTTACTGGAGCCCTGGGACAAGACAAAACAAAACAAAAAACTCAGCTACCTATAAATCGTAATAGAAATGATAGCTGTTACTGTGTGTGTGTAGTTTATCAAGATTAGGGATATATTAATAAAAGTGGGTAACAGAGTCTAATTAATACATATTTTGAGGTCTTTAGAACCACAATATCGCCTAATGAAGACATAATGATACATCCTTCCCGCTCTCTTGCCTACAGGAACAAATGCCCCTTGTCTTTTACCCCTTCCAGTTATACACATCAGTTGTATAAAAAGCTAGGTACATAAATACTCACGGAAACTGAATTTGGCCAAATGATTAAAAATGCATTAATGAAACCTTCAAACATCGAACAGCACAGATCCTCTGACCAAGTATTGCACTTCTAGGAATTTTTCCCACACAGTCCCATGTGCATGAACAGCATAAAGACTGGTCCCTGAAGGACTGTCTGTAATTGTAAATACTGGGAACCACCCTGCATGTCCAGCCCCAGGGCTTGGTAAAATGACAGCCTATGCACACAGCGGGATACTGATGCAGTCCCTTAAAGGGTTGGACCGATACGGAGTGACTACCAGGAGAAAGGGAAAAGAGTAGGGACAGAAACAAGCGCGTCGGTACCGTGAGCGTGGAGAAGTAAACGTGTCTGTGCTTTCACATGCGTACACCATCTCCAGAACGTTTGCACATGAAGGTGCAAATACTTCGCCAAGTGTCAGAGAAGAGCTCTCAGGAGCCAGATTATTCTAAAGACTCACTATGAAACTTTGGCACGACACTGTTCTTTCATTGTTTGTCCCTCTGCTTCTCTTCCAGACAGAAGTGAGCTCTTTAAGGCCAAAGATGAAATCCAGTTCAAGACTGGCAAATAGTAAGAGACCATTAAGTATTAATGAGTGATTTTATAGTAATAAAGTTCATGGTAAGTCCCACTCAAAGCGAAAAACAAAAGGTTGCATTATACTTTCATTTTTTGCAAAAAAGCTTGTATTTTTCCCTTGAACAAGCTTAGAATCAGGCAGTATTAATCCAATTCTCAGCTTCCACTTGGATTTCAGCAAGTTTTGGTGTGGACATTTAAAATGAACATATTTAGATGAAGCCATTGTCATTATGCAAGACACTGGATGTTTGCCATTTTCCTATTGTGTTATTCACAAAGAGATTTATTTTAAACAGTTCTTAGAAAAGTAAAGTTGGTTTAGCAATAGTACTTTACAGTACAAAGAAAATGTCAATGTACAGGGGACTATTACATTTTTACTTTTAATAATCATCATATCTCTACATAATGATTTTCACTCAATTCATGTTATAGTAGGAAAACAAAGATTTTTATGGTGAAAATGAAAGCCTGGGGGGGACCAGCAGTTAGTGTAATGGGTATGTTGTTGGACTCCCATGTAGCCAACTGTGGTTCAAGTCCCAGACCTGGTGGCTTAAACTCATGCTGGGTGCATGTGCGTGTGTGCGCGTGCCTAAGATCCTGAGAGGAGAATGGAGAAAAAGTGATAGCAGCATGGCCATCCCCCCTGGGAGGGTGATTTCTCACTTTCTATCTCTCTGTCTTTCTGGCAAGTGCATGTGCCCTCTAGCAAAAGCCTAAAAAAAAATAAAAAAAAAATAAAAAAAAGAAAATGAAAGCCTGATAGATCTTTTGGACAAAAGATATGTCAAAGGAAGATTTTCATAGCTAGATGGTTTCTGACATTCTCCTTAGCGTGGCCTTTCTCAGAACAAAGAGGCATTCTCAGAAAACTCTTGCAAGAAGGCCTCCTAACTTTTTCCCTTTAAAGGGGGTGTTTTGTTATGATAAAAATTACAGAGTTAAATTACTGATGAAAGCCTTTAGACTACATTGGCCAAAAGAATAAGGATGACAGAATAGACTTCAACTGATCATGAATGAAATAAGCAACTGGTAGAATTTACATGTGGTGTTTTGTTTCTGGGCTTAAAAAAAAAGCATTTCTAGCAAAAGAACATAGTTTAGGGAGATGAAAGACATCTCTACAGGGAAAAGAGGAGTGCTGTACTGCATTTTAAAAGGACACAGGAAACTGAGAGACAAGCTATATGGTCCAAATCAGTTCTGAAAGAATGCAAAATGTTTTAATTTTGCAAAACGTCTTAGTGCTCAAAGGGACAGAACCTCACTATTAATTTTATTTCACAATCTAAATTTCTCAGGAACCAAAGTATATATCCAAAGATGTATCAGAACTAATGATGTGTTTTTAAAATTTTATACCGTTGTAATCATGAATATAAAATGGGAAAGGATACATTGTTATACCTACTTAAGGAAAGAAAAATTACACTTTGTTCTAAAAATCTTTTAAATGTGTAGAACTTTTGTTGGAAATCAAATCACATTTAAGATCTATAAACAAAGTTTACAGTCGGGCTACTTTCTGTTTTCCTCATCTGTAAAATGGGTGGAGAGTCCATCTTCATACGCTTGTGAGAATTTAATATCTAGGAATGCCTAGGAGAGACTGGATATAAGAAGTCAGTAATTCTTAGTCCTCATTATGATCATGAATCCTTTCACTACCTCTTCATTTACTGTAGCTTGAGTTCTTATACACAATTTTAAAATGGGATATTGCTGACATACAGCCTTCTCCCCCTTAAGGACTCTCTAGCTGTGTGCAGAACTGCACCTCACCTATTGTACGTGATTAGATTCTGGTCTCTTTACTCAGACATGAAATACTGCTATTCATATACCAGTGCACTTAAAAAGGACAAAAGTTCTCCTTCAGTAAAGCTGGAAAACAATAACATTTGAATCTTTTGCAAGATTATTAGGATTCTGAAGCATCTATTTTACATACATACACACACACATACACACACACACACACACACACACACAGAGGCAGGTCACAGGGTGCAAAGAGTTTCTTCTGTTTGCAACAGATAGATTTGGACTGTTACACAGTCAAGAAATTCATAGGGATGTTCCCTGCAGGTGACTGCTGATTTGCTTTTTGTGTGTGTTCCATAAAACAAGAATAATGTGTCCAAAAATAAACAGTGGAAACGACTTGAACTGCTCTTCAAAGACAGCAAATACTCCAGTCCTATTAATAATTTCAATTCTAAAATCAAACCAAGCGTTACTTTATCTTTTTCTATACTTCAAAGAAACATAGCTATCAGAAAAGTTTGGAAAAGGAAAACAGAACTTTGAAATCTGGATAGAGGCCCAAAGGATTTTTCTTGGCCTATTACAAGCTACAAAGGTACATGTTAGCATCTTTCTCCTGAAATTAAACTTTTTGGTGAGTACCAGAGGGAAAAGAACCAATTTGGAGGCAGATTTACACCTTGGCCCAGGGCCACAGTGGCGTGAAACACTGTTCCTCAGGTCCACACTGCTCAGAGGTGCAAATGTGTTCCTTGCCCCCTGACCACTAACTAGGAGGTCCTGAGTAGAAACAGCCTGGGAGTTCCAGATCCTTTCACCAGAGGATGACTTGGGTCTGGATTCCCACCAATGCTCTTTAACTCTCCAGAACCTAGTTCTGGGAATTCTAATGTGGACTGGGAAACACTGTATTTTTTATAAAAGTCCAAAGGACTAACAGATGACTGGCGACGACGGTGGTTGGTCACTGGTGAAGCAGGAAGGTCAGAACTAGTGCTGACGTGGCAAATTGCTTTGCAGGAAGCAGGAGCAGACCTGAGGAGTGTATGAGTTTCCACCAGCACCAAGCACACTCTGGGCGCATTCTGTATCTGTGGGTGTCAGCGAAATCAGTTATTGTGTGTAGAATTAGGGTCAGTGCCTATGCTTTCTATGGGAATTCAGAGATACCGAAAGTAAATTATGATATCAGAAATCTCTGGGAAGGCTGGCCACACGTCATCCTTGATGCTCACTGTGGCATCTGTAGCCCGGCTATGCCCCATT
Organism: Tupaia belangeri chinensis; assembly: GCF_000334495.1. NCBI lineage: Eukaryota > Metazoa > Chordata > Mammalia > Scandentia > Tupaiidae > Tupaia > Tupaia belangeri. The sequence goes on along the minus strand of NW_006159941.1, from coordinate 669,964 downwards.
TCTGGTGTATCCTAGAATATCCACGAGGAGCTGAATCACACCCCTGAGTATGTGGAAATGGGAGGGAAGACTTATGCTATTGGTTAATCTCCTAAAATACTGAATGCTCTTCAGATCCAAGAAACATTCATAACGAATATGATCATGCCAACATTTAGGGGGTTATAAGAAAAGCAGTTCAACCACCTAAGCAAAATAAGATCCCTACCTCTCAGAATCTCACTTTTTATTGCTGAAGCTAGCACAAACACAAATAACTAATACATATGAGGGGATTTCACAAATTTGGGGAACAAAGTACGAATTAATCTTGGTACAAAGAAATTTTGAAATTCATAATATGCCTTTCCATGAACTTTTTGAAGACCCCCCCCACACACACACACATATCAGTTTTTGGTACATGTAATTTCCATATCTGAACTAAATCTAATTCTCCAAATAGCCCTCTAATTTAGGTACTAGTACTATTGCCACTTACTGACAAGAGAAAAAAAGAAATAAAAGAGTTAAATAACCTGGTCACAGAACAGGTAAGTGGCAGGCCCATAACTCTGGCTGCCTGGTTCAAGAACTGAAGCTACTGAGGCCATGAGGTGGCATCATGGCCAACTGAGGTTTGAGCCCTGACCCAGTGGCTTGAGAGTCATGTCATGTGCATGCCCAAAGTACTGAGAGGAGAAGGGATTGTGGCACGGCCATGCTTCTCTCTAGTGAGCACATACATCCTGTGGCAAAAACCTAAGAAAGGGTCTGGCAGGTGGCGTAGTGACTGAGGTGTGGAACTCCCACTTGGCCAGCCATGGTTCAAGTTCTGGACTTGGCAGCTTGCTTTCTCACTTTCTGTCTCTCTCTGGTTAAAATCGAAAAACAATGATAATAAATGAAATCATTAAAAAAAAAAACTAAGAAAAAAGTCCAAGCTATTTACCACTACAGCTCCTCCAACCAAAGTACATGTGAGGCTGCTATACTTGAGCTTGTAAAAACAGAGGTAAATCGGGGACCAGTGGATGGTATAATGGTTATGTCGCTGGACTCCCAATGTAGCTGACCGTGGTTTAAGTCCTAGACCCAGCAGCTTAAAATTCACACTGGGTGTGTGTGCGTGCATGCCCAAAATCCAGAGAAGAGAATGGAGGAGACGGGACTGCAGCGTTGCCATCCCCCCTGAGGGGTGATTTCTCACTTTCTGTCCCTGTTTCTCTGGTGAGCGCATATGCCGTATAACAAAAACCTCTTTAAAAAAAAAAAAAAGTGGTACATGAACGGAGTTTGGAAAAATGGAGATGACAGTGATAGACCATTGGAAAAAAAGCTCATTCCAAGGAGAGGTGACAGCAGAGAAAAAGGTACACAGGTATGGTGCATGCTCAAAGTAAGGTCAGCAGCTGCCTTGATGGCAGTGCAGGTGCAGGAAGAGAAAGATCGAACTGGCAGGCTGCACCAGACGGTGAAGACCCTCAGTGCTGCCTACACCAGGGCGTGCTGCTCCTCTCCTTTCACGAATGCAGCATCATGGGCGTGGAAAATACTTTTGTTAAGAGAAGTTGATAAACCTACTCTTGCAGGGATTCAGAAAATAAAATGCTTACAGTCTGGCCCATTACCTCTTTCTCACTGAGAAGTAGGGCCAGAATTCTCTAGGGTAACAGTAACAAACACTTTTTATCTTGCAAGAAGGCTCTGACCAACTGGTAGAGGCTTTCTAAACTGAAGTTTGGAAGGTTCTTAGGCTGCCTCCAGGCTCAGGGAACAAGAGTTGAACCACCTGACAAGACCTGCCAAGGGGGCAGACAGGAGCAAGCTGGCCCGACTATGGAAGATGTGTCGTCTCTGTTCCAGAAGGCGTTGTACCAAGCATTCCTTTCTGCCCTTAGCCCCCCAGATCTATAGTCTGTGAAGCCCAACCACCAGTGATCCTTGAGCTTGGGTGCACCACTTTCAAAATGATCACTTCGTAGTTACTGAATCCCACTCTGCCCTTTGTTGGGGCAAATGGTTTTGCACACATTCCTAGTCCGTTTCACAGAAATGGAACTTGTTTACGTGATCCAGTTACAAGAATTTGGAAGACTATGAAAAAGGAACCACACAATTCTCACTTTCCATGCCGCAATCCCTTCTTTTCTCTCTCCCTCTCTCTCATCAAATTAAAAAATAAAGTAATTCTAAAAATAAAAAATAAAGAAGGAATAGCAACAGCACAAGGTGCACCATCAAGGCATGCTCACCTTTTTTGCTCCTTGTTCCTCTTCCACACCATCTCCTATGACCACATACACCACTTTTCTTCCAAACCTTTGAATTATCCTCTCAAAACAGCTCTCCTTTCCTGGTAAACAAAAATACAGTGTAGAAAATGTAAAGTTCAGGTAACTCCGTGATAGAACTTGCACTTTTTATGTAAAATGCCTTTCTTTGGTCCTTCTGATTCGACTCTATCCCACTTGTGCAACTGAGAGAAGAGTGTTTTTATGCTGCCTGGGCAGTATGTGGAACAGCACAGCAGATTAAAAATTGCAAATTAATTTAGCAACGTGTGCCTTCTCCCTGAGAAATTAAATACTCTGTTCCCAAGGACTCATTTTTTGAAAAGTTGAATCTAGTCAGTTATATATCTGAAGTCCTGCAATTGGAGGGAAAAAGTGTTGCTTAGAGTAGTATTTTTTCTTCCTACATGCTGAGACTAAGCAAAGACATGAAATTCAGGTAATGTTATTTGAACTTTACTTAAAAAAGAAAAACAAAAAACAAAAATCCTGTGTCATGGACCAGCCCATAACATGGTGGCTAATGTGATTGACTCCCACAAGGCCAACCACACAGTCTTAGGCCCAGTGGGGTGAGGAACACGTGCACTCATGCCCAAAATCCTGAAAGGAGAGAGGGAGAGCTTACAGCACAATCATTCTCCATGGAATTACTTTTTTACTTTCCCTCTCTGTCTCTCTAGCAAGCATCATCTAGTAAAATTAAAAATAAAAAATTAAAAAATAAAGGTTGTTCATATGATACAAACTCTAAATATTCAATACAAAGGCTACTTAGAAGATAAAAATAACTGAACTTGTTCGTTTTTTTTTGTTTTTGGAGAGGTTTTTGCTATATGGTACGTGTGCTCCCCAGAAAGACAAATGGAGACAGAGACAGAAAGCAAGAAATCACTCCCTAGGAGCGACGGCCATGCTGCAATTCCTTCTCCTCCATTCTCCTCTTGGGATCCTGGGCACGCACGCACACACACCTGGCATGAGTTTAAGCCACCGGGTCCAGGACTTGAACCACAGTCAACTACATGGGAGTCCAGCGACATAGCTATTACGCTAACTGCTGGACCCTGAATTTGGTTTTGTTACAACAAGAAAAAAAAAAAAATTCTTTTAATCAGTTTTTTCATCTGATTTTAAGTTGAATTAAAAATCCCCAGAGCGGGAACCAGCAGTTAGCGTAATGGCTATGTCACTGGACTCCCATGTAGTCGACCGCGGTTCGCGTCCTGGACCCGGTGGCTTAAAAGTCACTCCGGGCACGTGTGTGTGCGTGCCCAAGATCCCGAGAGGACAATGGAGAAGGGATTTCGGCATGACCATGCCCCCTGTGTGTTGATTTCTCGCTTTCTGTCTCTATGTCTCTCTCTGTCTGGCTGGCGAGCGCACACGCCCTATAGCGAAAACCTCTCCAAAAAAAAGAAAAAAAAATTCCCAGAGCCTAATATGTTTACTTGGCATATTCTCATTAAACTCCTCCTAAAATTAATGTCAGGTAATTTGATGTACTACAGTGAGATCACGCCTGTGTTACTGAGACAGCTAATGTTCAATAAAACACTTTCCTAGAGGAAAAGTGGGATGAAAGTAATAGGATACCTTTATCTGTCTATTATCTTGCCCATGTCATGGCTCGGTTTGGGCTCCTGTGGTAGCTACACTGTCAGCACATCCCTGCAATTAATGTGGGCCTTGTTTCTTCTTAGAGAAGAAACTGGTGTTCCAAGTCGTGGGTTGCCAATAGGGTCATTTTAATGGACAATGGGACAGTTTATAGTTTTCAAATGTGAATGGTTGGGCAGGGCCTGCACCTCTTTCAAATAAGGATCAGATATACACATGAACAAATTGCTTGTTTGCTTAAACAAATGTCTGCTTTATATTTGTATTTTGCACTAAAATCTCTAGTTTGCATCTGACTGAATGAAATAGAACTAGCCTTATTCAAAGGATGTAATTTCAATGCTTCTTTAGTTGTCCACCAAACTGTGAAATATTAAAACACTTTAGGAAACAGATATAAAGTATAGTTTTCACTGTACAAACACAGCAATCGTTTACACGTCATGAAATGTTTTTTCCCCTCCTTACAGGGAAATGTTCAAGTGTTTTTGCAAAGTTTCTTTCTCATGGAAAAATGAAGGTAAGTATTTTTTCAAGGTAAATGAAGGTGAGATTGTGATGGACCAAGGGAAAAAAAAAAGCTTATATACTATCATCTTCTATAGCTTTCATTATAGAGTTGGGGTCATGTAGAAATTTTTCACAATGAAGATTGAAATAATGAAACTGACTTTTAGAAGTTAATTAGAAAACCAATCTTTCATATAAAGTATTCATTATGATGACTCCATTTTGTCTGAAAGAGCACCACAGTTCTGCTAAATGAGATTCCAGTCATCTATGACTAGAATTTTTGTCCACAATGAGAATCCCTGAATTTTCTGCATCAATCCCCATATACGTCTCATTTGATGGCAAAAATAGTAATAGCTACTACTATGTATTAGTAATAGTAATAGCTATGATCCTAGTTTTTCCTAATTAAAAATAAGGAAAAGTGGGGCCGGCAGGTGGCATAGTGGTTAAGGGTGCTGAACTCCCACATGGCTGACTGCAGTTTGAGTTCTAGACCCGGTACCTTGCTTTCTCACTTGCTTCCTCTCTCTCTCTCTCTTTCTCTCTCTGGCCTTCTCTGGTCAAATCTAAATAAATAAATAAATAACGTTAAATAAAATAACTCTTTTAAATAAACAGGGAAAAGTGAGATCTTACTAGTGGGTTTGAAATCATTTTTAGCACCAAAAATGTTTTTCCTAATTTTTATGCTGTACTGAAAAATTAAAGTCCAATATTTCAAACAAAATTCCCATTAAAAATACTTAATGCTTATTGGTTTGTTAATTTCTACTTAATTTCTAATTACTACTTTCAAAATTTTCAAGATTAAACATCAAGGAACATGATATGTAATACACTACTTATACATTTCTTCTGGGAAGCTAAGCACTACTCCTTTTGTATTACATGCTTCTTTGGAATTTGTTCCAACTTTCATGTGCCAATAAACCTTTACCAGCATCCCTGCTTACAGAACACAATATAATTCCTCTTTACTGATTCAGATGAAAATAGGATTAACACATTAATTAATGTAAACTGACTGCTATTTTTATGCAACATGAAAGTATATAAAAACTCTGGTTATATGAGCTACTAAGAATATTTTTCAGTTAGCGTCCATTATTCTCAAATACCAGATACGTATTTGAAGAGAGAAATTTTTTCTATAAGGCGTTCACACTTACTAGAGAGACAGAGAGGGTAAGTGAGAAATCACTCATCCCAGGGGGATGACCACACCAAAATCCCTTTTCCTCCATTCTCCTCCAGGATTTTGGGCATGCACACACATGCACTCAGTGTTAGTTTCAAGCCACCAGGTCTGGGACTTGAACCACGGTTAGCCAGTGTCTTAACCATTAAGTCACCTGCTGACTCCCCCCCCCATAAGATCTTTAAAGTCAACATTGATAAGTTCAAACTTGATTTCCCCATTATTAATTATTGTACCTACTACCAACCCAAGTGCTGAAAAGAAATCTCTGTGTCAGCATTCTTCAAAATTAACAGCTATTGATTCATACATTTGATTTAACAAACATTTAGTAAGTGCCTACTATGGGCTGGACATTGTAGCTACAAGGATGATCAAGAGAAGCACAGCACTCAAGATTATTACAGTCTGTTGGAGAAGTCATAATATGAACAAATAATTATATGAGTAATTCTTTAGTGATCATTTAGTAAACACTTTGTAGTAAAAATAAAAGTATAAAAGTGAAGGCAGATGAAAATTAGACCTACAGAGATTCTATTTTTGCATCTTTTTTAAAAAGATAGAGTTTAGCAGCTAAATCCAGCTCTCTCCTTACTTACTAGGATATTAGACTTATAAAAATAAATTCATCTCTCTAGAGTAATGTACAAGGTCATTTATGACTAGACCTTATCTACCTCACCAGCTTCATCTTCTCATGAGCATAATACACTAGTGACCTAGGCAACTCACAACTCTTTTCAGTAGGACTTGTTATTAGAACTCTGACCCTCTCCTCTCACTAGCCTATCTGTCTAGTAAATTTTTACTTGCCTTTCTATACCCAGCTAAAATGTCATTCCACTGACATTTGCTCTCTCCCTCCTCTTAGGTTGGAGTGAATGCTTCCTCAGCCATGCACACAACAGCAAGATGATCTAGGGTATGGAAAGGAGTCTGGACCTTGGAATCAAAGAGACCTATGGCTTGAACTTCAGTTTTATTAACTATTGACTTGAACAATTTATTTACTTAAGCTTCTGAGCTACAATTTCCTCATTTGGAAAATGGAAAGACTGTAAAGGTTAATGATAATATGTAAAATGCTTAGTATGGTTCTGAGCATCAAATAGATACTAATAAATGCCTATTTACATGCTTTTCTATCATGTTATTTAGATACCTACTTCCCCTGAGAATAAGAGCCATGTCTTCTGTTTTTCTTACTTCTACTGTCTTGGTTTATATTCTCAATGAATTTTATATTAGTCTTTCTACCACCCCAACTATGTTTTCTTCTTACAAGAAGCTTATATTTTTTTGTATCCCTATAACAAAAATGTTAATAAAATGTTGAAAAAAATTTTCTAGTAATAATAAAGCTGTTATTTGCACGGTTTCATTTCTACTTTATACAATTCTACAATCCTGTTCATTTTAATTTATAAAATATTTTTTGCTAATGTTGTCTAAAAGAATAAAAATAAGATGGCAAACCAGAATTGATGCTAAGTTATAATCTATAAAATGCCCAGGTCTTAGTGTTAGCTAGTACATTAAAATTTTATGACTTCAGCTACATGAATTATGCTTCATATTGCCCTTGATGTCTAAAGTCAATTTTGAAAATGAAATTGATTACTTTTTTTATTTTTGTACTACCTAACTTTCTGGGGGGGAGGAGGGAAAGGGTCATTTACTACTTAGTGCCTTTAATTTTTACTAGCCTAAAGGAAAAGGGTTGATTTATTTTTAAAAAATATAATAAAGGCTGAGAACCAGCAGTTAGCATAATGGCTATGTCGCTGGACTCCCACGTAGTCGACTGCGGTTCGTGTCCCGGACCCGGTGGCTTAAAACTCACGCCGGGTGCGTGTGTGTGCGTGTCCAAGATCCCGAGAGGAGAATGGAGGAGAAGGGATTGTGGCGTGACCATCCCCCCGGGGGGTGATTTCTCGCTTTCTGTCTCTATGTCTCTCTCTGTCTGTCTGGCGAGTGCACACGCCCTACAGTGAAAATCTCTCCAAAAAAAAAAAAAATATATATATATAAAATAAAGGCTTACCTATTTTAGTTGCACTGTAAATATTTTCTATTGGAAATACAATTCCTAACCCATATAGCAGGACTTTGGCCAATGCTGGGATGAGCTGTGTAGTTGTTACTAAAATATTCACACAGTTTGTCCTATGAGAACAGAAAGAAATCAAGACTGTTAAAAAATAAATCTCCAAAATGAACAAGCATGAGCAGTGCCCATTTCTCAGCAAAGGCCACACAGAGAGCCTCACCGGGAGTGAATAAGAGAGAGTGCTTTCAGGGCCAAGGTCAGCCAAGAATCTGTCAGGGCTTCGATCTCAGCCCTCAACTGCAACCAGGCTTCTCTCTTTGCCGGACCAAGGAGACCTGTGAATTTAAAAGCACATGATGAACTACTTCCTTACCAACATGGCCGTTCAGCTTTATAAATCATCAACATGGAATAGTACTATTAACATCACCTCAAGCTTTAGACTATACAAACTACTATTTCTTAGTTAACACGTATTTATTTAGTAACACAAGGACAATCTACTAATTTCCCAACTCTCACATCCCTTATTCTGGTAATAGATCTGATCTTTCTTTCTTTTTGGGGGGAAGACTATTCTCCCTGATGCCTTCAACCATGTACTTTGAGCAAAGCTGACCCCACCTTCTAGCTCTATTGGTAGGCAAAAGACCTTGGCTTTGCTGGTGAATGTCAGTCTTGGAACTTTCTTTGAATCTATAGGGA
>NW_006159941.1:612285-661469 GCF_000334495.1 Tupaia belangeri chinensis | reverse complement strand
AAAGATGTATCTCCTTCCCCTAATGGAGGTGTTTAACTGGTAAAATATGAACACAGAGCTACCTGTCATTTTGACACCCCTTGGGAGGGACTGTCCTAGAATGATCCACCCCAAGAAAGCACAGTCTTTCCTGATGGCATCATTTGAGCATCTGGATATAGTCATACTGGAAACTGTCACCCTTCAACTTTTCATTATGGCCAACATATATATTCCCTTTTGCATTGAAGCCATTTTGAAACACAATCAAGAGATCCAAACCAATATAAGCATCTACCCAGCAGAGGGAGTTTAACAATCCATCTCCTGATTTGGGAAAGGGTTGCTAATCCCCTTTAGTTGGAAGGACAACTGAATGTTAAAGAGGTCAAGAAACTTGCCCCAGGTCACGCCACTGAGTAACAGATCCAGGGCAAGACTAGACTAGCTAGAACAGCTGGCTCTGGTCTAATATTTCTGTCACTAAATCATGGCAGAGTAATTGCTGGTTAGATGAAACTGCCCTAAAAAAAATACTATTGTATACAAAATGGTGTAATGTAAAAGTATGAGTCACATTTTAGAATTTTATCTAGTCTGTCTTACCTAACCTACAGATATTGACAATAGTCACTTGCCTCCAACATTATTTTTGTAGGTGTTGTAGATCTCTTTTACTCGTCTGTAGCGAAAGGCCAACTTTCTCATCCAGTCCACTCCGCCCCGTACACCAGTTGCCAGGCATAAATTAGCACTGGTTGCTGCAGCAGGAAAGCCATCTGTTCCAAAGTTATATGTGCTATTTAGATGCAAGAAAAGCCCAAAGTTAACTGAACAGAAAGTTCTTCTTAATTAGCTGAGCAATCAAACTATAAAAGGAAGATGACCACATCACATTTCAGTGTGCTCACCTAAGGTCTTGTCCATTATCATCTGAAGAAACATCGTCTATATGGACTTGATCGCATTCCTAAAATGCAATTTAAACAATACATATAAAGAATTTAAAAGCATCTATTTTTTTAAAAAAAATTAAAACCACACACCTATTAAAAAAGAATCTTAATTGGAGTGTTCTTCAACTATGTCAATCAGTAGGTGGCAGTCTTGTTAAAATGACATTTTTATCTACTTAGTGTCCTCTTTTACTATAAGAAATAAGCAATGTCATTAACAACTACTGTTATTCAACTTCAGAAAACACATTTTTGTGTTCAGAAAGGAAAGTGACTGAAAACAATTAGCATATGTGTTCCATAAACCTCAGGTACCTAAAGACATCATGCTGCTCAGAGCTGATTCAGTCAGTGCCTGAGCATAACTGAAACCAGACATTTTGGTAAATGTAACATGCTAGAAAAATTAAACCTGATGCTAACTGCCAATGAAATTATGACCTCTGATTGCTGTCGAGCCACACACCAACACAGCCTGAGGCCAGAGTACTGAGGAGCCCAGACGAAAAATCTGTTACTGGTTTGCCATGTATTTGAGAGATGTGAGTTCTGTTCTTTGTGTGTGTGTGTGTGTGTGTGTACACATGCATGTGTGTACGTGAGTGCTAAGGACAAAAAAAGCATAGAAGACTTGAAAACCTAAATAAAAATGATCAAACCACGTGTATTTTTTTTTTAAACTTTTTAACTGTCATTCCAATTGTGGACTAAAGCTCCATTGAACCGAGTTAATGTTTATGCACCTGTTTGCAAAGGAGCATCCACACATCTCCCTGCTGTATCCCACCCCTTAGGACAGTTGTGCAAAGAACAGGCACATGATAAACATTTGTTGAACAAACGAAAACATACTAATTTGGAGATAGAAGAGGTCTCCAGTCCAGAAACAAGGAAAACACATCTGGCATGCTTTCATATTTCAGTCATGTTGCTCTCTCTGTAGTCAAGCTCTAAATACCTCCAGAGGCCTTTATTATACTTATTTCCATTTAAGTTTCAGCTAAAAATTATTATTAAAAGAAATTGCCAGGCGCACATCCTGTATTTTGAAAGGTTCTTCTGTCTAAAGCTCTGGTCATGTTTCAGATAGAGTTCATTTGACACAGGCCAGCCTATCTCCATAGCACTGGGCATTCCATTTTGTAACCAAGATGATATATGGAAAACACTGCAGTTAAAGGAGGTATATTTTTATGTTGCCGGTTCCTTCTGAACAAATTCTTCTCTCTCCATGGATTTGTGAGGAAGGGAGCAGGAGATAGAAGTGAAAAGAAACTCAAACCAGCTGTTCTTTAACAGAATTAAAATCGTGACCCCCCAACCTCTTCTCCAAAGCATCTATTTTCCAGGCGGCTCTCTCCCAGCAAGCAGCAAGTTCCAAGGAGGAAAAGACTTTGACCTTGTAACCTGCCCCTGCTCTCCTGAGGTCTATAACCTCAGATAAGAAAAAAGGAAAAGCAAGTCTAGGAGCCCTCACAGGCCGACGGTGGATTCAACATGTTAGAAACAGGCCATTCTTGGAAAACGCAGTTCAGAATGTCTCGGAGTTACTCATTTCATCTTATTTTAAGAAAATGAACGACAGTTGCTTTTGTTCTCGACAACGTACTTGTTCTAGGTTTAAAAGCTACTCAATCACAAGTAGATAATTCTGATATGTAACTAGAATTGAGATTGTTATTGTTGGTAAACTGTTTTATGGTGTTTGTGGGTAGGAGAAAAAAAAAAAAAGGAAAAAAAAGAAAAGGCCACAGTGCCATGGAGAGATTCTCTTCCTGAGAAGAAAAACAAAACAAAACAAAACAAAACAAAAACAAACAAACAGAAAAAGGGGAAGAAGTTCAGGAATTAGAAGAGCAATACATTAAAAAGAATTTAATCCAAGAAAAGCAAAGCTGACCTAAAATTACCTGGTTAAGGGCAGGAAGAGTTCCTTGGGAAAGCAGGGTGTTAAGATGCTTTTCTCAAACTAATTTAGTTCTAAATCTCCATTCCAGAGAAGCCGGTTATCTTCAACTGCTGCCAGGGACCCATCAGGGCGATTGTTCCTCTACATCCTGTATTTGTTTTCTCCTGCCAGCTCTGTTTAAGCCCTTTTGTTCTCAGGCAGACGCTCACATTTGAAGTATTACTGTTCAATATCTTGCTTAGGTTTGCTCTAATTAAGTGTCAACAGCGTCAAGCTCTTCCCTGCAGATAGGGACCTCACTTCACAGTGATTTGACTAAAGCAGTTTGGGGTAGTGGCAACAGGGAAATCCTCCTTTATCAGGAGAATTTTTGTAGGATGATTCTAATGAAAAGTAATTCAAAACACAAGAGTACTTTAAAAAGGGCCTAATTAGCACTTTCAGGAATGAAAGAAAAAAAATGAAAAGTGTGTTTATGGAATTGTTGCTTATCTCACATAAAGAGCAGTAGAAAAATATTATATTGCACAAACTTCAAATGCATGAAATATAGACTGAAGATTTATTACCTGTAGTTTTATTTATGAGCTTATACATATTGACGTAAGTGTTGCGAGAAATTAATTTTTAATTTCAAAAATTTTAATGAGAAACAGTAATAGCTATCGCTTTTGTTTTTTTCTTTAGGTTTTTGTCATAGGGTGTATGTTTTTGCCAGAGAGAGACAGAGGGAAAGTGAGAAATCACCCACCAGAAGGGATGGCCACACTGCAATCCCTTCTCCTCCATTCTCCTCTCAGGATCTTGAGCATGCATGCATATTTGCCTGGCATAATTTTCATGCTGCCAGGTCTGAGACTTGAACTGCAGTGGGCCATATGGGAGTCCAGTGCCTTAGTCACCATGCCACCTACTGGCTCCATAATAGCTATCTTGATGCTTGCCTATTAAAAACTTTAATTCCTAAAAGAATGGGAAATAAATATCACAGCATTCCATAGCAGCGCTGCATAATGTGTTAGCTTGTTTTCAGTGTATTCACTCCCACATGGGAAACTGTAGTTACCTTCATTCAGATATCCTGCAACTCCATCTCCTCTCGCTTTCCAGGAGCGAGCCATCTAGCTTTTCGTTTGTCTTAAAAGCCTAATCTTATGTTTCCATTTTTTGCCTTCTAGGCTTGGACTTTATTTTTTCATTTCCAAATTTGTTCTAATACGAGAAAACTAGGTAACTAATTTTTTTTTTTTTTTTTTTTTTTTTTTTTTTTTTTTTTTTTTTTTTTTGGAGAAAAAAGAGAAGCAGAGCCTGATGTACAAGTCCCTGGCTTTAGGCAGAAGGGGCTCTAGACCCACTGAAACAATAGGCACAAAAGTTAAAGCACCTCTGGAAGACTACAGATGCAGAAGACAAAAAAAGGAAGTTGAATACATTTCTTGGTACCAAAATACATTCCTAAAGATCTTAATTTGCTGCTTAATACATAGAGTGCAGAACATACAGAGTTCCATAAGAAAACAAGTTTGTATTCCAAAAACACATCAAATGTGCTAAGAATGTACTTTTGAAATAAACTTCCAAAAAGTATGTGATAGGGTTTTAAGAGATGAAATCATTACTAATTCCAAGCCTTGGGACAGTATTCACATTTCCAGGGGCCACTGCAAGTTCCTATTTTATCCAATAATCTGTCGTGTACTGCTTGAGGGGCCCAAGGTACGCCAGCTATGTTTGAGTATCTGGCATGGGACCCCACTGTGGGGTCAAGATGGTAATTCTAAGGACTCTCAATAGAGTTTCACTTACATCCACAGCAGCTTAACAACATGGCCATTCATTCATGTGTATGTCAGATGCTCTATTAAGAGGCTTACTGTTTCATGTTTTGTTCCACATGCTAAAGACACAGCATTTAACACAACACAAATCCTCACGACCTCAGCAGTAACATGCTAGTGGGGGAGACACACGAGAAAACATGCAGAACATAGAGAATGTGGAATCGTGAGAGTGCTAAGGAGTGAAAGCACAGCAGGCAGGGGGAAACGTTAATATCCCCTTGTGGGTTTTGGGAAACGTGGATTTCAGGGACAGAGCCCTCCAGACAAGAAAGAGAGGCACTTCAAAGGTCCTGAGGCACAGGAGGACCTGGGGAGGAGTCTGGGAGGAGGAGAGCTGTCTGGGTTTGCAGGGCAGGTCCCTTTGCCAGGGAGCAGTGGATGAGTTATCAGTCTTGACTTCAACACACCTACAGTCTAGCGGGAAATAGAGAATTATCCATCTTCGTGATAAATTAATCACAATTGTGGCTAGAGCTGCAGAACCTACCTGAGACCTAAATGAACATCTTGCTGATGGCCGAGTTCTACTTAGGCCTAGAGGGTTGCAAAAATCAGGACTGAAACTGTATTTCCCTAGATCAGGGAGCTTCCGCAAGTTCCACCGCTTTCCCTGTAACTGACACAATCAAATGGGTAAGTGGTGGAATGCCATAGGCAGTTCCTAACTATTGAACTGTGGGGATAGGAACAAAACAGGTTTTGGATCCCAGGCTGTCCAAGCTGGACTTCTTCCTCGGAATGACTGTGGGGCCGGGTGGGGCACTTACTGGATAAGCCTTCCTTCTCTTTAGGAAATGGCCTGAATTTGGAGATGCAAAGGAACTCTGTGGGGGCCAGATGGTGGTGCAAAGGTAAGACCTACATGAGAACGGTCCTGGGTTCTTATCCAGGGATATCCCTGAGTACTATGGACACACGTATGTTCTCCATCTGGGCTGGGTGGGATGGAGGTGCTTGTCTTTCTCTCCCTCTTTCTCTGCCTCTGTCTCTTGATCTCGTATAAGAAATAAATTTTAAAATTTTTAAAAAAGATAAATGAAAGGAATTTTATGGACTTAGTGAGTAGGTCCCAGAAAGGTGAGAAGGAAGACTCTTATAGACTCTGTTTCTCTTACCCTCAAAACACTGATGTGAAAACTGGTATAGGAGCTGGGAAAGAATGGGAGGAGGAGTTATTTTTTTTGTTACTGGCTTTACAAAGGACTGTTGAAATTAGCAACATGTTTTGCAAAAGGGCTCAGTAACAAGTCAAGAGTAGAACAGTATATAATTATAATTAATATTTTTGTTTAACCAGTATGTATACATACACATACACATACACATACACACACACACACACACACACACACACACACACACACATCCATCCAATGGCATAAATAGATTCTCAGGAGGAATTGAGGCCAATGCAAGGTGAGATTGTGATTACCCTTCACTACGAAAAGTGTACAGTTGATTACCAAATTTGAGTATTGCTAGAGAATTCAGCCCCTATTTTCATCCTGAGGCTGGTCCTTCCTTTTTCTTTTTTTGTCTTTATATATATATTTTTTTGCCTAAGAGAGGTTTTTCTTATAGGCGTGTGCACTCACCGGAGAGACAGAGAGAGAAAGAGAGAGAAAGCAAGAAATCAACCCCACCAAGGAAGGATGGTCATGCTGCAATCCCTTCTCCTCCATTCTCCTCTGGGATTTTGTGCATGCACGAACATACACCCGGTGTGAATTTTAAACCACTTAGTCTGAGACTCAAACTGTGGTTGACTACATGGGTGTCCAGCGACATAACCACTATGTCATCTGCTGGTCCTTTTTCAAAGGCCCTAATGCACAAGGGATAATCAACCCTTGGTAATGACTCCAAAAGTATCATCTATTCACACTTCATATCCTTGCAGAGTACCTTCTTCCTTCCTCCGAAGAACTGGTCCTCAGACTTGTGGGATCCCTGCTCTGACTCATACAGACTCCTATTTCTTATTAACTGTGTGGTGGACATGCAAGTGTATTTAATATTCTAATCCATTTAACAGAGGGGGAAAATGAAGGCACAGAAAAAATAATGTAAGGTAAATGTCGAGATAAATATATATTTTTTATTTACTAATTTATTTATTCCATGAGAGACACAGAAAGGAGGAAGGAAGGAAGAGACAGGTACCCCCAAACAGAACCTTCATACTCCCGTCCACCCCTGGTCTCAGCCAGCCTGGATCATGGGCACGCGTGTGCATACCCGGTAAGCAACCGGGGTCAGGGGCTTGCCATGTGGGTCCAGCTGTGTTACCAGTACTCTGCTGCCTAGCCCTGATGCTGTGTTTCTGACCCCCAATTCAGTTTCTTCCCAGTTTCCCTCCATTTTATATAATACAAAGCCTGCTGTCCCTATTGGTCATGACTTAGGTCCTCTGTGGTCATCAATCGTATTGAAACAAGTCCCTCCCCTTTGTCTGCTGCATTCTGATCTGTGCCCAGCAGTTGTGACCATGGCCCCTCTCCCACTCTGGCACTCGGATATGGGCCCTCCACCCTCCAGAACAAGCCCCAACCCTTCAGGTAACTACCAGGCCTTCACACGACTGGCACACGAGAGGGAAATTGTTCTGGAAGGAGAGAGACTGCAGTAACGGTCTCACCAGGGATGGAGGGCACAGAGTGCAACTGTAGGCAGTGAAAGCAGGTCATATTGACTCAGCATGTCCTAAGTGGGAGGTTTGAGGTCCAGGAACATGGAGTGACCAAGGGCAGACAGCAAGAATCAGAGGTGCAGAGGGAGCTCACGGGTTCTAGCCCATGCCTCTCGTCCAACGAGACAGGCTCTTGCCATCATCATTCAGATAAATACCACAAACCAAACAGCCAGAGTTCACCCTTGTCCAGCTTCCCTTTATGTGACATGGCCTAGGCTTCACAGAGGAGTTAAATAAATAAAATGAGCAAGCTTCAATTACGACTGGCCCTCAGCTCTCAAGACTTCTAAGCGCTCATGGAGCTGGATTATAAAACACCCCCTTGGATGTCCAGGGCAAACTGCCAACGCATGAGGCAGCTGAATGCCAGTTCTGGTGTCGGGATGAGGCAGAAAGCCACATGGGAGCGATCTCACAGCCACACGGCAAACGCGCGTTTGCTTTTAGAACTCTAGTTGCACTCTTATTCCGCCTTTTTGGTCCTTTCTGTCGTTATTCTTGGCATTGTGACTCAAGCTGACCTTTTTCTGCTCCATCATCATCATCTCTGGCCTTCTTGGGCTGGGCCACAGACATGCTCTGTTGGACCAAGCCCCGGGAATAACTTCGATTCTGTGATTCTGTACAGGGACTCATATGCAAAATATTAAGTTATGGCAGAATTTTTCTGCAAATATTTATTCTGCTTTGATACTGTAGTGGTTGTACTTTCCCCCCAAGCCTTTCCCTTGTACCATAATTATGTAAAAATATACCAGACGATTCAAGCTAGTTTAGGAAAATTAATAAAAAAGAATTAAGACATTCACAATGGGTCTTATTCTCTGTGCCAAGAAGTGTGACGTGGTAGCCAGCACATTGGTGCACTATACTTCTGAACAGAAACCTAAAAACACAAACTCAGAGCAACCTGAAGTCTTTGAATAAACAGAGACTCTGAGAAGACTTGGAGGCAGTTTGCATGTTATGAGAAGAACAATATGAAAAAGTTACCAGTGTGTCTTTGGAGAAGTTGAGTTATACAAGTCCACATTCCACTGATCAAGGCCATATTTGCTCCATGCTTCAAATTCACCATGAGAAAACTAACACCATACTGCCAACTAATTGTTTCAATACCTTCCTCTATAAAGTAAAAATAGAAGGGAAAAGCATCCCGAAAGAACTAGCTATTTCATTGTGTCTTTACATCTGCATGCTTGTTGAGACCAGCTGGAGTTTGGCCAAGGCAGAGGAAATGATCCTTGTCTTCTCCATCCCCTCCTATCTGTCATTAGGCAATTATATCCAGGGCTCTGACAATATAGACACTTCCTTAATACATCTAACATAGCCAAGTCACTGAAAAGTAAGTCCTCTTATTTCTAATCATGAAAATCTTCATATAAGGTACAGAGATGGTTCTAGAACTGTAGAAGAGAGAAGTTCATAAAATGTATGAAAGCTTACTTTTGATGAGTGATCAACAGTACTAAAAATAAATAAATAAAAAGGTACATCTATCCCCCCCTCTCTTTTCCTATGGACCTATTTACACTGTTCTCTTTCTCACAGAAAATCTAAATTGTCCAGATCACCGTACAGGATGGCTGATGTTTGAATGCCAGAGATTTCTAAGGAATAGTCTCCATATTGGCTTTTGGAAATAACTCCTGACTCTCTTGATATTTTGATAAAGTCTTTGGAACAATAAGGTGAGGTGGGGCATCCTTGAACTTCTCTAGGATTCAGAAGTTCTAAGGATGGGGAGGGGTCATTCATCAAGAAATGGGACAACTGATTGGAAAGATTTGCAGAACCCTGCTTCTAATTATCTGACAACTAGATTTGGTATGTCAAGTCCAGACTCCACGTTAAGAAATTCTGTCCAAGAGTTAGTGAATTTGCAGAAATAAGGTTTTTATTTACCTATTTCTCTCTGTAGAAAGGAGACCAGCAGTTAGCGTAATGGCTATGTCACTGGACTCCCATGTAGTCAACCGCGTTTTGAGTCCCGGACCCAGTGGCTTAGACTCACATCTTGCGTGTGTGTGTGTGTGTGTGTGTGTGTGTGTGTGCCCAAGATCCCGAGAGGAGAATGGAGAAGGGATTGCAGCATGGCCATCCTCCCTGGAGGGTGATTTCTCACTCTCTGTCTCTCTCTGTCTCTCTGGCTAGTGCATGCGCCCTATAGCAAAAACCTCTCTAAAAGGAAAAAAAAGAAAAAAAAAAAAAAAAAAAAGAAAGGAGACTGTCCAGTTGTCCTCCTGTGTATTTCTACTTCCTGATGTGGCATGACATGATTCCAGTGTGCTTTCTAAAAGTGCATCTAAGTCCTCACTGCCCTTTCGAATGGACAGATGGAGAATGAAGGGCTAAGGGCTTCCAGGTGCCTTCTGCCCAGCAGCATGGACTCCCACCAAAACCCTAGGCACTGGTCACAGGGACAAGCAGGCTGTCAGATCTTCACCCTCTTCACGCTGGCACTCGCTGCTGGGATCTGTCACTCTGGCCAGGTGCCTTTGGCAACCTGCATATTTTTCTTGCTTCCCCATCATACGGCTTCCTTGCAGAAGAAAAATGTGCTGAGTACCTGTTTTGGGGCACAGGGGGTGAGGAACGAAGGGAGTTTGGAAACGCCTCATCCTGTTTGACCATTTGGGGAATTGCACATGTCTGAACAAATGTATCTTTCAGTTTCTTCTCTAAATTCTCTATTCAGCCTCCCTTGGGCACCAATATGTATTTTAAGTCAGTATTCAAATATCAATGTCTATTTTAATTGGAATGGGATGACAAAACTATATAAGTCAATGGGAAAAGACAGAATTTCAAATTTCAGAAAATTAAAAAGAAATTTCAACATCTTTTGAAGCGGATTATAAGATCCAACTTGTGTAGACGCACCCTGCTTTTAACTAGTGTTCTTACTTACAACAACAGTGTTTTTACATATGTAATGATACAATAACCTTTTGAGATGAGCTAAGCAGGAGAGAATTATATTTACACTGTCTAGGAAACCTAGGTGCTTATATTCAAAACCCAATATTTGATGACGGCAGTTTCAATATTAGCTATTTTGATTTGATTCTGTTTATACTGATACTTATAAAATATTTAGAGAAGGAAGACTTCACTGAAAGTGACTGGAGATGACTTGTTAAAGTCAAAGATAAATTTAAGTGTTTAAGCTATGTGCTGGGGAATTATTGCTGTATATAATTATTTTATTATATGTTAGAGTTCAGTGATAGTTAAGGTAAATAGTTAAGATCCTTACATCAAAGTTGCCAGGACTTCCAAACTCACTGTTATTAACTAAAGATGAAAATGTGTTTTTTAATAATTTAGTATTTTCTTATAATAGCAATTCCTTTGAAAAATGTGCTAATTAAAAAATAAGTCATCACGAGACTACTATTTGAGCGTGTGGTTCACAGAATGCCAAAGAAATCACGTGAAGCTCGACAGTTCTTTGTGAGCACAGTGTGAAAAAATATGATACGTCAGTTTCACTGTGTGGAGTTTCTTCTTTCTCACCAGCAATACTTTCTTTACCACATGATTCTATTAAATAAATATGTCTTTATTCACACTCTCAAGTTAGGGTGAGGAAAAGAAAGTTCATGGAGTGAAAGCCAGGAAGAACTGAAAATAAACTTTGACAGCAAAATGGATTTAGAGTTGTTCAGCACTGTGTGTCCGAGGTAATGGACTACGTTAATGATAATTACAGCATGCATTACATGTGATCAAATGATATCAATATTTGTGATTTTCTTTCATGTTTAAAGTTAAATATACAATGAATTCTTTACAGGTAGGCCCACAAGATCTACCTTTGAATGGTTAACTTACGTTCCGTACAATGTAACAAGGTATTTTAGTACCCTCTGTGCTCCAGCATTGATACCACGTACAAAGCTTATGTTCAAATACACGGCTTCATTTATAGTTTGGTTAATATAAGAGAATGTGGCATTAGATTTGTGTAGGAAGCAGTTCTCTCCTCTCTCTCTCTCTCTCTCTCTGTCTCCAGCGAGTGTACGTGCCCTATAGCAAAAAAATCTCTCTAAAAAAATTTTTTTAAAAAAGGAAAACTCAGCCTACGTCTAATACAAATGTCACTCTTTTGAGTGCCGACTCAGAACTGCTCTGAAGAATAAGCCTTTTTTTGAACTGATTTCTCAATTTTCAATGGGCTTGCTCATCATTTTAGCAAACATAATTTGTCACTGGCAACAGTCAGCGTTCTTTGTAACTCTGGTCTCCTTCCTTTTAGATCTGTTATCCCTGCTGAGAGCATCTCCTAAAGAAGAATTTTTCATAGTGACACCACCTCTAGGCTTGCTGTGCATAATCACACTCTCATAAAAATCATTCTTTTTATTGCAAACTTGCTGCCAGAGCATGGAAAAAATGTCCAGGAGACTTTTTTTTTTTCCCTTTGCCGCCAACACTTGCTTTTAACCCTCACTGCAATTTGAAGAAAATGTATCACCTACTGACTTATTTACAGAGCACTTAACTAGTGGCTATAGTTTAAATGGAAACCTTCCCGTTTTGCTCATCTATAAAACAATGGACTACAAGCTGTAACAGCAAACAGGTCATATTTTAAGAAAATGTCCTCTCCTGCTCTACCCAGAGTCATTTTTCACTTTCTAAAATTACATGCAAAAAAATATACAAATAAATTCCTGTTTATCACCATCCCGTGTCTATAGATTCATTTTTATTTGACTGTTAACCATATGTCAATACAGTTTTTAAAGAAATGTTTTTAAATTGACCTTTTTAAGTGTCTTTGTGTGTGTGTGTGTGTGTGTGTCAGGGGAGTGGGATAAAGGTTTAAAAGAGACAAATTTATCAACTTCAGTTTATTTGTACAGACAAATAATTTTGAAATAGAAATATTCAAGTTTGTATAAAATAATGTCTGGTACAGAATAAATCAGGCTTAATAATACTCTTAGTTACTAAGTTAATAACAATTTTCCAAGCCTATTTTCTCTGCCATGCAATTATTACTGACTCCAGAAAGAAAAATATGCAGAACCGGACATCAGCACTTAAAAAAAAAACAAAAACCACACAGTTCCCCATGAGCTTCAGGAAGGGTTCTATCATCACCTCCCCTCACTGTCAGCCCCTTGAGGGGAGGTGAAGACCTCTCAGGGACGCTTTTTTCTTCCCCCCTCAAAATGTTCTCTCTTCCAATGTTCTCAATGGGTCTGAAATTTCATCTCAGAAAATCACCTCTCCTGAATCTCTTTTGTAAATAAGGATAAAATATTTAAGTTCCATTACCTTGGAATATACATTTCACCCAGTGAAGAAAGCCTATGTCCTAAATCATTAGGTGTGAACGAGGGAACTAGAACTGGTTTGAATAGAAGAGAAAACCTATTCCCATACTCGTATTCTCACTTCTTTGAAAACTACCCCTTGTGCTGGCCCTATGGCCTAGTGTTTAAGGGAGCTGGATCCCACATGGCTGACCACATGGTTCAAATTTCAGTCCCAAAGACTTGAAAAATATACTGGACATATGTGTGTGCATGCTTAAAATCCCCACAGGAGGGACAAATGGAGAAGAAGGGATTGTGGTGTGACCATGCCCCATGGGGGTGCTTTTTTTCTCTCTCCTCCTCTTTCTGTCTGTCTCTCTCTGGCAAATCCACATGCCCCCTGGCAATTAAAAAAAAAAAAAAGAAAGCAAGAAAAATAACTCTCTTCTCAAGAATTAAGCATTCAAAGCAATGAATAATCGTGTTTTGGTTAATTATATATTATGCAAGAAAAAATTATATATCATTGATGTAGCAAGAATATTGTATGTTATGACAATATTACTGTAAAATACAGAGGTTACATATTCTGCATTCTTTTGCATGCTCTTTAAAAAGTTATGAAAAATGGGACTAGCAGTTGGTGTAATGGCTATGTTCCTGGACTCCCCCTCCCATGTAGTCGACCGTGGTACGAGTCCCAGATTTGGTGGCTTAAACTCACGCCAGCCATGTGTGCGTGCGTACGTGCTCGAGATCCTGAGAGGAGAAAGGAGAAGGGATTGCAGCGTGGCCATCCTCCCTTGGGGGTGGGGGTGATTTCTCGCTTTCTGTTTCTCTGTCTCTGTCTTTCTGATGAGCGCACATGCCCTATAGCAAACAAAAACTCTCCAAAAAAAAAAAAAAGTTATGAAAAACAATGCATGAATTTCAAATTTTATTTTCAGCAAAATAAATCTGTATTTCAATGCCATTTTTGACCTATTTTTAAGTACCTTTTTAAAAAATTCTTTTTTCCCTAGCAATCAAATAATGATAACTAAACATTTATTCATAGTCCAGGTACCAAGCACACAAAAAGCCATGAGATGCAAATATTGCCCGTAAGGCTTTATAAACACAGGGACTGGCTAGAGAGTACAGGGAACTGTCACTATGATTTTTCTCTTGGAGAAAATATTAGATTCTTGCAAGGCCCTTTTTTTCCCAACCCACCTTGTGTAGCACTTCCAGATACAGATTTCTAAAAGTGGGTTTTTTCCTACTAAAAAATACAATCTCCAATGTAGAGTATACACTTCATGCAGTGGAGTGGAGGGACAGGTAAAGTGTTTCACTTCCTTTTCTGCCTGTCTTTCTCAGGAGATACATCGGAAAAATTAAGTTAGAAACATTTATATCCTGATAAAACTGAGCATTCAATGGGCATGATAATGAGCCCCTGCATTTATCAGTGTGGCCTGTGTGCTGCCATGAGCCGCATGCTCCTGCCTGGCTAGTCTGAATCTGCCTGGACAGCACTCCACACCCTTCTCCAAACAAATGTTTCTCCTGCTTGCTGGCAGGCCTTCTTCGTTCCAGGCAGTGCCGCTGGGTTTAACTTTCATTGGTTTCATCCCTTTCTCCATCCCTGGTGTTCTCTCTGCAACCACTGTCTGAACGCCAGTAGATGCCATTTTCATTCTTTTATTTTATTTTTGCTATCGGGCACACGTACTCACCAGAGAAAGAGAGAGGGAAAATATTTCACTTTGTGCATGTGTGACATTTCTTTTAGCCAAACGACTGATGGATAGTTTCTAATATATTTTTTTAAGCTGTTAACTTTCGTAGAGCAACAACTTTGTCTGTGATTACAGTTCTTCACCTCTGGGGGATGATTTCTCTCTCGTCTCCACTCAGGATTTTAGGCATGCACACACAGGTGCCTAGTGTAGTTTCCAACCTATCAGGTTTGGGACTCTAACCGTGCACTCAGTCACGAGGAATCCAAACACTTTAACCATCACGCCACCTGGCTGGCAAGCAAGTGAAGACTTCACATAATTCAAAAAAGTTCATGGAAAATGGGGTTACAGTATGAATTTATTTTAGTGCTCCCCAAATGAAAGGTATAAGTTGTTTTGTTT
Source organism: Tupaia belangeri chinensis (assembly GCF_000334495.1). Classification (NCBI taxonomy): domain Eukaryota; kingdom Metazoa; phylum Chordata; class Mammalia; order Scandentia; family Tupaiidae; genus Tupaia; species Tupaia belangeri. The sequence goes on along the minus strand of NW_006159941.1, from coordinate 646,690 downwards.
TGTTTTGTTTTGTTTTTGTTACAACATAGATTTTCCATGAATTCTGCTTTTTTTTTTTTTTTTTTTTTTGTTATAACATAGATTTTCCATGAATTCTGTGAAGACCCTTTGTACCTTCTGTATGGTGCTCTATCACATAATAAGCCTTTGAAGGAAATCATCTTTTATGTGGCTTTTTCTCCCTCTCTACTGTCTACAATGAACTAAGCATATCCAAGTCACTGAAAGAAACCATCCAGATAACCTGATTTGACAGAATTTATCTGATTAACAGAATTTAAGTATGAAAAAAATATATGATCTAACCAGAAGTTTCACTGATAATATTTTTGGATTTTGTTGCTGAAATATCAAAGTTTGTGGTTTCATGGAAACTGACTTATGTTATCTGAGTAGAGAATGATAGATGCTCATGTGGATTCTTGCAATAATGAAAAACATATAAAAGAAATCAACTCCAATTCCATATCTCATACGCCCCCACTATTAACATCCTTTCCATCTTTCCTACCCTTCTACTCACTCATTTATCCAAAGCTCTCCCTATTTCTCATAGAGCTCACATAATGTAGGGAACACACACAAAAGCAGGTAAAAATACATACGTGTTTATAGCTAATGCCCCCAATGTGTAACAGATCTTTCGTTAAGAGATATTGTTGCTGTAGAGCACATGCGCTCACTGGAGAGACAGAGACAAACAGTAAGTGAGAAATTGTCCTCTCTGCCCCAGGGAGCCACACTGCAATCCCTTCTCCACCATTTTCCTCTTGGGATTTCTTTTTCTGGAGAGGTTTTTGCTATAGGGCGTGTGCGCTTGCCAGAAAGACAGAAAGAGACAGAGAGACAGGAAGTGAGAAATCATCCCTGGGGGCATGGCCACGCCGCAATCCCTTCTCCTCCTTTCTCCTCTCGGGATCTTGGGCACGCACGCACACACACCCAGCGTGAGTTTAAGCCACCGGGTCTGGGACTCAAACTGCGGTCGACTATGTGGGAGTCCAGCGACATAGTCATTACGCTAACTGCTGGTCTCTCACAATTCTATTTTAAGCATCAAAAATAATGCTTCCACTGTGATTGTTCACTATAGATGCTTATATGAACGATCACTGCAATGGACAGGCTAGACCAGATCTATCATGCTCATTGATCGTTTCAGGCTATATTTTTTGTGTTTTCCTTAACTAATAAAAAATTAAAACTTTGCCAGAGGGTTCATGTGCTTGTCAGAGAGAGACAGAGAAAGAGAGAGAGGGGAAGTAAGAAAGCACTCCCCATGAAGGATGGTCAGGCTCCTTTATCTCTCCCCACCTCTAAGATTTTGCTACTGGGTCCAGGACTCAAACTGGACAGTCAGCTAACACAGCAGCATTAACCACTAGGTCACTGGCTGGCCCCAACTACTGTTTTTAATCACTCAGATTTCTCAATTATTCATTGTCATTTTTCTGCTTAGAAACTCTTCAGTAAGTTAGTTCTTCAGTAAGACTTTTGATGTCCCCTCATCTTCCTGATACCCCATAAGTTTCCTCTGCTGCTTTACTTATTTACAACCCCCACCCCTACACCCTGACCTATCAGACAGTAAACTCCTTAAGAGCAGGAGTACCTTCCACTGGCAGACCATAATTTATAGCTGAAGGTTAAGATAATTCAATGGTTTCTTATCTCAACTTAAATCAAGATTTAACACTTCCTGCATATTTTAGAAAAGCCCTTTTGTGAATTTCCATAAGGCCTTGGCCAATAATGATGAGGATAATTTCTGATGATGATCACCTGAACAGGCATGGGATTGTAACTCTTAATGATCCCTATTTGCCATGTAAAATTCAAATCCTTTTTCTTATATCGTAAAGTCAATGTTTTAGTTACTACATTAACAAAAAATAGTATTTCACTAACCCTCTACGTGTTCTTATTACATACATACCGAAACACTTTGTATTTCAACTGCTAGTTTTCCAAGTTTATTTCTTTGCATGATAGAAATATCTGACCTCCCAAGGCCAGGAGAATGGCATGATATGTGTGGAAAAACATCTCCAACGGGAAAGGATGAGCTCTTAGACATTAAGAGTTCCCTTTTACTCTCTGACAAAATGCAAGATCCGAAAGAAAAAGCACCCCAGTGTTAAGTGTTATAGATGCCTTTTTTTCTTTTACAGAAGATTAACTCTTAGTTCATCAATGGAAAAGACGTTATCTTTCTGAAGCTTTAGTGTAGATAATGCATTAGACATTATGTTAGAGATCTTGTTTACTTTGTTTTGGGGAAGATGGTAAAACATGAAGTGGTCACATCCGGTTTGGGGTGGCATGGAGAGGTCAAATAGTTGAGTATTGAAAATTTGACACTAGATGAAGACAATGGAGATTTTGAAGAACAGAAATTTCAAACTTTAAAATGAAGTAATGTTTTAGAGAGGAAAAGATTGTGGGCCCCTGCAACACACAGTATATTTGATATATATCTGTTAAACCTTACTTAAAGTGTGATTTTTGTGTTAAACGTATTGAAGTTTTAAGTGTTCCCTTAATCAGTGAAGAGCAAGCTTTATTTATTACCTAGTGCAGTTAATTGTATAATTTGATATCAGAAATTTTGGTATTAGAGCAATGGTTAAGCAGGCTACTGTATAATATAGAGAGAGTCTTAGAAGAAGACATGTGGGTATAAAAGTAGTCTCCTTTCAAATAAAAGTTATTTTCTTTGGAAATAAAAAAAGAAGGTAATTCTTCATCAATCACAGATGAAGAGGTGAACAAATACAGAGCAATAACCGAAAGCAACATCTTTCCGCTCTGTCCTGACCCTCCACCTGCCTTACAAAGAAGTAGCCCACAATGTCCAGTAAGAAGAATCCAGGATTTAGTCTTTCCTTAGCCGGCAGAATGCTGAACTAAGCCCAGATAGAGGGTCTATTGTAACTGCACTGAAACGGGAGAAGACTCGAGGGACTGCAACTTAAACACATTTTGGGGAAGTTGAAGTTACAGGTTCTCTCTTGCACTATTCAATCGGGGGGGTGGGGGTGGGAAGGCACCTTGAATTCCTTTCTCCACTAACCAAACTTCCTGTGAAGGTAACTGAGTAAAATCCGGCTTTATAAAATAGTTATGCTCTCCCAGATTGAACACTAGCATACACCTGTCAAAATCAAACATCTAAACTGAAAGTCTGTCATCACTGACACTGACAGGTCAATTTCACAGGATTTTTAAATAAACTGACAGCAATTTAATCAACTCTGCAGAAGGTGAAGTGGTATTTCCATTCTACAAGAAGGAAAGGCCTCCATTATGAAGGCACTTCCATGTGGCAGCTACTGGTCTGGGGGTTCCCCGTCCCACTGTTCCGTAACTCTCCAACATCCCTGTTGCCCTCTCCGAAGCTTGTTCGGGTTGACAGTGTGAAGCCACACACCAGCAGGAACATAGGGACGGAAGCCAGGTCTCTCTGCACTGCAGTGATCCTTCTTCCCTTGGCCCACACTGCTTCCTATTGGGTTGCTGGAAAAGTCATGACAGATCTTTTTTCTATGCAAAAATGCGTCATGACTTTTCTGACAATCCAACAGTTACTTCCTCCACAGAAGGAAGAGACAATGCAAAAGGAGGAGAATAGTTTCATGGACAGACTAATTAAGAGTCTGTTAAATGACCTGCAAAACCTAGAATGACCACTTTCGCCTTACGTATGTCAGCAATGCTCTGAATCAGGGATTTTCACATACATTCAGATTCTGTGTTTCTAAATGTAATTTTCTGCAAGGGACCACTACCCTAAGATAGCTCTTCTTTATTATGCAATACCCTCTTCCGGGAAATCTCAGCTGATTGCATGGAAGATGGCTTCCAGCTTGATTCTCTCTTCTGAGCTGGACTCTGCTCGTATGTGCAATGCATGCTGCAAATGCCACCTCTCAAATCCCAATTGGGCATCTTCCTTCCAAAACTCGCTCAGTCTCCTAGGCCTTCTATCTCTACCTTACTGTTCAAGCCAGAAACCCAGTTTCCTACACCTCTATCATGAATCCAGATTACCTTCTTAATAGCCTTCACATTTGCTTCTGCTGTCTCCACACACAAACCCTGGTGATGTCTCACCTAGATTATTGCCACCTCTTTTAACTGTACACGTATCTTCATGGTAAGGCTAAAAACTCTTTAAGGACCCCCCTCAGCATCAACAGAAAACCCAACTTCCTCAGCATATGGTGCAAAATATTTTGTGATCTGGCTCCCGTCTCCCTTTCTACCCCCGTATCTCACAAGAGCCCCACGTATGCCCCGTGCTTTACACCTCCTCCCACAGTTGCTGAACGCCACGCTCCCTCATGCTAAATGTTACTTCCACACTGGGCCCTGCAGCCACTACCCTTTGGAGCCTGTGACAGTCAGTGTGTATCTCCCCGCTGCAGCACTACACGATGAGATCATTGCTCTTTTCCTTTTTGGTCTCCACCTGGCCTCTTGGCTCACTGAGGACAGCAAGTGGGCTCCTCCCTTCCCCTGAGCACTTTGCCAGTGTTCATAATACAGCAAGCAGGAGCAAACTTACAGCAAAATACCTCCTTTTATCTCTAATGCAAGGGCTGCAAAAATCACATTTCTGCCTATTCAACAGCAAGAATTTATAAACATGTCTGTTTGTCTTCTGTCCACCTATCACATTTTCAAAACAGATTTTAGGTTGCTTGGGTAACTACAGTTTATTTTATTTTTAAGAGAGATTTTTGCTATGGGGTGTGTGCACTCCCCAGGGGGGATGGCCATGCTGAAATCCCTTCTCCATTTTCATCTTGGAATTTTGGGCATACCTGCACATGTGCCCAACATGAGTTTCAAGCCACTGCGTCTGGGACTTGAACTGTGGCCAACCATGTGGGAGCCCAACACTTTAACCACCATGCCACTTGGTGGCCATGATTAACTACAGTTTTAAGATGTAGAAACAAAGGTTTCAAAGAACATAAGAGGACTTCAAAAAGTTCACAGAAAAAAATGGAATTAAAGTGTAAGTTTATGGGACCAGCAGATGGTGTTAATGGTTATGTTGCTGAACTCCCACACAGTCGACTGTAGTTTGAGTCCCAGACTCAGTGGCTTAAATGTGACGCTGGACACCTGTGTGTGTGTGTGTGCACAAGATCCTGAGAGGAGAATGGAGGAGAAGAGGCTGCAGCACAGCCATCGCCCCAGGAGATGATTTCTTGCTGTCTCTCTCTCTCCCTGTGTCTCCAGTGACTACAAATGCCCTAGAGTAAAACTCTCTCTTAAAAAAAAAAAAAAAGAAACAAAAGAAAGTGTAAATTTTTATTGGTACAAGACAATTTTGAAATCTGTGCATATTTTTTATAAGACATATTTCCTTTTTTAAAATTTTGACAGAGGGCATGTACCCTTGCCAGAGATAAAGAAGGGAAGTGAGAAAGCACCGCCCTCCACGATGGGGGGTGGTAGTCATGCTACAATCCCTTTTTTATTTCTCCCTCCTGTCAGGATTTTGGGTACACATACACATACACATGTGTTCAGCCACATGGGACCCAGCTGCCTTAACCGTCTTGCCTCGGACTGGCCCCAAAAGACATACTTTCTGTGAACTTTCTGAAGACTACATTAGAGAAAGTACACCCAGTTACTGGGTTCTGCTTTAGTGCAATGCATGATCATAACAAGGTGCTACTCGCTTTCTTGATGTTGCTAAAGAGGAACAGCCCAGTCCTATGACACAGAAAGATTCTGCACAATGACCTTTGAACTGAGTTTCAACCTCGGCTCTAACACTACCTAATCAAGAGGCTTTGGGCAAAAACCACTTCACTTTGATTTCCCACATGGGTAACTGGATATAGTGATAAGACTGGAGTTACAGTGTAGATGGTGAACCAAAGTCATGAGAAAAGGCTTGCAGCTGCCTCCAGCTTCCCTAAGGGTGGCCCAGCAGCCTGAGCCAGTCAGCCAAGGGGGCCTGCTAACCTGGGCTGCACCCACGTGAGGATGCTAATGACTTCACATATGGCAACTCAGTTCCATGCTGCAAAACCACCAGCAAGTTCCACAAGCCATCCTTCAAAACATGAGGCTGGAGCATGACAAGTACAGGAATCAGCACAACTGAAGAAATATGTGTCTTTTCTTTTTTTTTTTGGAGAGATTTTCGCTATAGGGTGCGTGCGCTCACCAGAAAGACAGAGAGAGTCAGAGAGAAAAGCAAGAAATCACCCCCTGGGGGGATGGCCACGCTGCAATCCCTTATCCTCCATTCTCCTCTCGGGATCTTGGGCACGCACGCACACGCGCCCAATGTGAGTTTAAGCCATCAGGTCCGGGACTCAAACCATTGTCAGCTACATGGGAGTCCAGTGACATAGCCATTATGCTAACTGCTGGTCCCAAAATATGTGTCTTTTCGACATGAAGACAACATCTTAATTTTCTATAAAGGACTGCTGCACAGAGCGATGGGACCAGAAACAGCAGCTATGAACTGCTCACAGTACCCCTCCCCTCCTAGTGAACTGGGGTGCGAGGAAGACGGGCGTGAGGCAGGGCAAAGGAAGCACTGTGACGTGCCTGGAAGCACTGGCAGATCTTTTGGAGTTTCCAATGTAATTTCTTGGAAATTTCTACATGGAAATCTCTTAACTGCCTCACACCCTTCATTCCCTAGCCTGTCCTCCTTCTCCTTCCTCCATAGCCTTAGAGGGCTCGGCCTGGCTTGCAGAAGATACTCAATAGCTAAGACCAGCCATTTACACAGACTTCCTTAGTGCTTCAGAGGTCCCAGGGCTAGCTCTGGGCACTTAAGAAAGTCAACTTGTGATCGTCACACTGACCCCACAAGGTATCTCAACGTCCAGTTTTACAGGTTGGAAACTGAGGCCCAGAGAGAGTCCTCCTCATAAATGCATGAGTTCAAAAGTTTGACCTCTGGTACCTCTAGAATAATAATGATAATCAACCACATAAATAGAGCACTTTCAGTCAAGTTGCATAGTACCGTTATGATTATATTCAATATTTTTCTAATTAAAATCTTTTTGTCTACTTTTTCATATAAATGCCTTCTTTGTATTTTTAACCCCAAATTGGAACCACACTGCATATTACTTTATATCATAATTCTCTGACATAAACTGTGTTTTAACATTAAGGAGTTTGAAAATAGGAATATAAAAAAGGATAGCGTCAAAGTTTAACCTCTTGGACAATTTCCATTATTTTAAGGATTGTGATTAATCTTCATTTACCTTTAAATGAAGATTATAATTGAAAAATCTTTTTTTAAGAGAGATTTTTGCAATACGGTGTGTGTGCTCATTAGAGAGACAGAGACAGAGAGATAGAAATTGAGAAATTACCCTCCAGGGGGCAATGGCCACACTGTAATCCCTTCTCCTTCAGTCTCTTCTTGGGATTTTGGGCACACATGCACATACCCACGCACACAATTCAGCATGAGTTTCAAGTCTCTGGGTCTAGGACTTGAACGGTGGTTGACTATGTGGGAATTTACCAATGTAATGTAACCATTATGCCATCCGCTGGCTTCATAATTGAAGAATCTTATACATGAAAATTGCAAACTATAAAAGCAATAGTGCTCATTATAGCTATTAATTTCAAAAATTTGGAAAAAAATAAAGAAATTAAAGAAGTCACATGAGAACCTTCTATATATCAAATCCTGTTCAAGAGCTCAGGATTTAAGTGGACAAGTCACGGTCCTTGGCCTCAAGGAATCTCCTTGCGCAGGATAGAGAGAGGTAGAAAGTGATAATATAATAATACTCAAAGTTTTTAAAGTTTTTTTTTTTTGAGAGGTTTTTGCTATAGGGTGTGTGCGCGCGCTTACCAGAAAGACAGAGAGAGACAGAGAGACAGAAAGTGAGAAATCACCCCCTGGGGGGATAACGACACCACAATCTCTTCTCCTCCATTCTCCTTTTGGGATCTTGGGCATGCACACACATGCTCCCGGTATGAATTTAAGCCACTGGGTCCAAGACTCGAAGTGCGTTCGACTACATGGGAGTCCAGCAACATAGCCATTACGTCAACTGTTGGTCCCAATATTCAAAGTATTTTTACAGCAAGAACAGCCTCCTCTTACACTACCAAATACCACTTATCTACCTGTAGATTCTGTTTTTCTTCTTGTCTAAGACCAATCGTGTAACTTGTGATCTCAATCCCTTCTTCTCTTGCCACCCAAGGACTTCACTCCTGTAGGTGTTCTTTTTGCCACATGAGACATCTTTTCCTTTCTACTGAATTGTCCTCACCTGACATCCAAACTGCCTAAACATCTACTTCAAAACTAACCAACCAACCTCTCCATGGTTCTGTGATCCTTTCCACACCACCCTTTCTTTGCCTTCTGTCTCAGGGAAAGCACTCAATCCCTCCTTTCTCCCTTTGTTTCTAATCCTCTAACCCACTCCAGTCAGGCTTACGTCTTTCTACCAAATTGACATGGAGCTTTTCAGAGCTATTAACAGCCAGTGTCCTTACCATATCCAACAGACACTTCTGTCCTCATTTTGCTTGATTTGGGCCACAGTTAACAGAACAGTGTACCATTCCCTTATGTTCTAAGTTTCAGAGACTCCCAACATTTCACTTCCTACGATTGTCTCTTGAAAGCTCTTCTTTCTTGGTATGTATGTATGTATGTATATATGTACGTAGAGAGATTTTTGTTATAGTGCACATGTACTCGCCAGAGACAGAAAGCAATTACCCCCAAAGAGGATGGCCACACCACAACCCCTTCTTTTCCATTCTCCTCTGAGGATCTTGGGCACACACATGCCTAGTGTGAGTTTCAAGCTGCTGAGTCTAGCACTCAAATCGTGGTTGACCATGTGGGAGTTCAGTTCTTTAATCACCACATCACTCATTGGCTCCTTTCTTGGTCCTAGTTCTAACTGTGAGATGTCTAAGGCTCAGTCCTAGGCCTTCTTCCCCACTGATCTTATTCTCCTGCGTGATGCCATCTAGTCTCATGGCTTTATAATTTGCAAAACTGTCCTCTCTGATTCACCTTCTTCTTCTGAGATCCAAACCTATGCCTTCGTGCTGACACATCATCTCGAGTTGGTTGCTGAATAGGTATTTTCAACTGCTAAATGAAGACTATTTGAATCCAACCCCGCTACCCACCCGGAAGCCACTGTCCCTATGTCAGAAATGTGAGTGCACCCTTCCATCAGGTCCAAACCTAGGGGTTACCCTTGATCCTGCTTTCCTCTTCTTTCCCCGTGATCCATTAGCAAATCCTGCACTGCACTGTGTATCCTTCTCACCATGTCCAGAATTGCTCCAGCCTCAGCCCCACGCTAACGTCCTTCTCAGTGGCCATAACAGCCTCTACTTGTTCTCTCTCGTTCTGCTCTTGCTCCTGTTCTTCCTCACTTGATACTCAGACTGAGCTTTCAAAAGTGTCAGCACTTTTCTTTCATATCTATGTTTAAACTCTCCAAGGGCTTCCCACTGTAATTAGAAAAAGTAATTCCTTTACCATGTTCTCCCAGGCCGTCCATGATCTGTGCCCATTCACTCTTTCTCAGACACACTGGCCATCTCGTTTCTTTCTCAGGAGTGAAACTCATTCCCCCCTTAGGACATCTGTACTTGCCATTGCTCTTCTACCATATCGTTGCACCTGCTTCCCTCCCAATTTCCTGGTTTCTTCATAAATGTCTCCTCTTCATAGACATCTCTTCCTGAGGATCTTAGCTAAAGGTGCCCTACTTCAACTCATGCCTTATTCAATACTGCTTGATTTTCTGCATAGCACTGAACTTTTCCTAAAAATACACAAGTTACTTACATAGTCTTTATTTCCTCCTTCTCTTCTAGGGAACTAACTTCATAAAGATACAATCACTGCCGTATCCCTGGCAGCTAGAACTGTGCCTAGCACCTAATAGTTAACTGCTTCGATAAACAGGTACTGACTATTGAGCGGAGAAAATAAACAAAGTGTAATAAGACTACAGGATGAGCATCTCAGTTGTTTTTTTTTTTTTAATTGCCAGAGGGTGTGTGTGTAGCCAGAGAGTGACACAGAGAGAGGGAGAAGCAGAGGGAGAAGGGAAAATCATCACCAATGGGGCATGACTATGCTGCAATCCCTTCTCCATTTCTCCATCCTGTTGGGATTTGGGTCACATGTGCACATGTGCCCAGTGTGTTTTTTTAAGCCAAGAGAGCCAGAATTTGAACTGCGGCCAGCCACATGGGATCCAGCTCCCTTAACCACTAGCCTACAGGCCTACAGCAACTTAGTTTTGAAGCATCACAAAGAAACAGTATTTACAGTCCCACGGTCCACAAACAGCAGTGGAAAACTTGTTCATGTATGTCCCTCTAATATGTCATAGATACTGAAATTAAGACCATATACTATAATTTACTTTGCAAGCTTATTTTTGAACTAGAAGTTATACCACATTAGTTTTATAAAAATATGTATCTCTTTGGTGTTGAAAGTATGCTGTAAATGTTAACATTAAAGCTATTTTGTATCTTATAGCCATTTTTTAAAAAATTTGAAATGGACCCTAATTCCCTTATATACAGTAGCCTTAAAAATGATTTTCAAAGAAGATATTCTATAACTTATTTTATCATTAATCTATTATTTAATAGTTTTTAAAAGTTCTATAATTTCATGGTTAAAAAAACAAACAAACAAACAAACAAACAAACAAACAAACAGCACAGGGGGTTATATAGTTTGGAACTAAGCGGGCTTCTTCTGGGAAGCATCAGCCCTGAGTTAGAACCTGTCAGCAATTTAGCAACTGTGTAATCTCAAGCAATCTTTTCTTTTGTTTTGTTTTAACTTGCCAGAAAATGCAAGCACTTGCTGAAGAGAGAGGGAAAGTGAGAACACATTCCCATGGGGGATGGCCATGGTGCAATTTCTTCTCCTCCATTCTCTTCTCAGGGTATTGGGCCCACACACACACCTGGTGCACCTTTCAAGTCGCTCAGTCTGGGCCTGGAAGTGCACAGCTGGCCTTGTGGGATCCAGCCACCTCCACCTTCATGGCACTGGCTGACCCGGCAATCTTGGTTCTAACCATCTTAAGTTTTACTTGATCCCTCCATAAAATAAAGATAATAATGGTGCTACTATCTTAGAGATACCATGATACTAAATGGAAAGAGGTGTGTACAACCATTAGGACAAGTGTTCAATGGATGCATATTATTGGCTCAATTATCTATCTGTCTGCAATTCCATTTTATTATAACAGATGCTAAAAGTGCAATTATTATGTAAAAAGAACAGTACATTGTACTGTTCTGAGTACACATTATCAAACTGCTTTTCCAAAAAGTTATAGATCTGTACCCTTAGAATCAAGAACTAAGTAAACTCAAGTGTTCATCTTACTCTACTGTAGACCATGTCGTTGACTTTAAATCTTTGTCAATTTCATGATCAAGAGGCTAAATGCTTACTCTCTGATGTCATTAGGACTACTAGACATGAAATCCAATCTATTTATCTTCATGTATGCTGAAAATTTTAATGCTTTCTTCTTGACAATGTCTGTTCGTAGACTTTGCTCATTTCTTCTAATGAGTTTTTTATGTTTTCCTTAATGAGCTGCATTCATCTTATTTTATTAGTTACAAGCAAGTTGTTAGGTTTTGTCTTTTACATTATCTATGGCTTTTAAAAATATGTTTTTCTTCCAATTATAGAAGAGATAAGGATATGTAATAGAGAGTTTAGAATACATGGAATAATCCAAATAAACAAATCATAAAACCCCAAATACCAGACATAATCCATGTTATAATTCTTAAATATATCTTTCCATGTATTTGTTGTTTACCCATTTATTTATTCAACATACATATCCTGGTACTTTCTATAGGTAGGTCCTTCCTGTACTAGAGAAATAGTGAATATTGTATACATAAGACATAAAGTGTTCTAAACAGAATTGAGAGTAAAGAACATGTGTTTGTATATTTCTCAACATACTTTTTTATTTTAAAAAATGACAACTTAATGAATTTGTATGAACTGAACGCAGTGGTGCTTAATTCTTTGATCTTTAATTCAAATACTGTGTTTCTTGATTAAGAAATAAAATATGACCAGAATTCCATAATTTTTTGTAAGCAGGCACATTTGCTCACAGGAGAGGGGAAGGCAGAGGGTGCAAGGGGAAGAGAGAGAGCAAGAGAGAGGAAAAGCACTCCTTGTGGGCCATGATCATGTTGCAATCCCTTCTCCTCTATTCCTCCTTTCTTTCAGTTTTGAGCATCCACGCACATGTGCCCAGTAGCTCAAACAGTCTGGTCTGAGACTCCAATTATGCAGTTGGCCATGTGGGATTCAGCTGCCTTATCCACCACACCACCCACTGGTCCAGAACTGAGGGTTTTGATGTTATTCTTGTTAACTAGGAAATGAACAAGGTCAAGCAACCCACCCTACAACATAGGAAAGCAACATGGAGAAGGAAACAGGAATCAGTATTCCATTCTAAAATAACACAGCAGAACTCAATGTAGCACATACTCAGTAGTCGACAAGTGAAGAGTGCCCTGTGAAACACGGTCTAAGGGCCCAGTGGATCCCGCAACTGCAGACAGTATTGAATCCTATTTGCACCTCGTTTCATGGAGCTGATAACCAGAGGGCTAGTATGAGACTAAGGGGCAGGTGACACATACAGCATGGTTCTGCTGGACAAAGGATGATTTGAGTCCCTGGCAGAAGGAAGCAGGATGATAGGAGATTTTATCAGACTTCTAGAACGGCATGCAATTTAAACTTATGAATTGTTGTTTAAAGTTTGTATTATTTATTTATGATAGAGACCACACGTGCACAGCAGCGAGAAAGAGAGAAAGAAAAAGAGAGAGAGCAGCACCCTCCACAGGGCCTCCTTATGCTGTGATCCAGCTTCTCAGCTCATCAAGATCCTGGGAAGCACGTGGATGCTTGGAATGTTTTCGGGTCGACCTGAGGAATCCAGATCTGTGGTTGGCTTCCAGTTTGCTATTGACTGTGCCAACAGGCTGGAACAAAAACCTTTTTTCACTGCTTATTTCTGAAATTCCCCATTTAATATCTTCAGATCACAGCTGACCATAGATAACTGAAACTGCCATAAGCAAAGCCACAGAGGAGGGAGGACTACTTGTATCAGACAACATTCTGGGTGTTAAGAGCCATGAGGCATGCTACCAGGATGAAAAAAACTGCCATCATTTATGCGTTCTAAATGTATTAGGAGAAAAGAAAAAGTATCCCAAAGTCTATACACAGGGCTGAAAATGGCAAGTGGCACACAAAATCATATGTATATGCCTATGGGACCATTTGTGTTTGGAATGCAATTACTGACAAGCTCACGCACCTCCATGTAGCTATTCTTGGCTAGGGATAGGAAGAAGAGCAGAAAACAACTTGGGACTTTCTCAAAGTGTCTTCCTAGCAAGCACCCACAAAACCCTGTCACTGACCGTGGAGAATCAGGACTTCCAATATCCAAACAAAGGCTAGATATGGGGTTTCTTCTTCATTATTTATAGAGAATAGAGTACTTTCAAGGGAATTATATTTTCCCAACTCAAAAATTCTGGGACTTCTGGAACTGGCCCCATAGTACAGTGATTAAGAGAGCTGGATCCCATATGGCTGACACAATTAGAATCCCAGCCCCAGTAGCTTCAAAAACACACTAGAGGGACCAGCAGATGGTGTAATAATTATATTGTTGGACTTGCATGTAGTTGATTGTGGTACAAGTCCTGGTCCTGGTGGCTTAAAACTCATGCCAGGCACATGTGTGTGTAGACCCAAGATCCTGAGAGGGGAAGGGATTGTAGCACAACCTCCTCTCCGGGGGATAATTTCTCACTTTCTGTCTCTCTGGCACTCTCTGGCAAGTGCACATGCTCTATAGCAAAAATATCTCTTAAAAAAAAGAAAGAAAGAAAGAAAGAAAAAGAAAAGAAAACAAAAGAAAAGACAAACAAAACACACTAGATATGTGTGTGCCCCAAATCCTGAGAGGGTGAAGATATGGTGGAGGGACCAGCAGTTAGCGTAATGGCTATGTCACTGGACTCCCACGTAGTCAACCGCGGTGCACATCCCAGACCTGGTGGCTTAACCTCACGCCGGGCGCATGTGCGTGTGTGCCCAAGATCCCGAGAGGAGAATGGAGGAGAAGGGATTGCGGTATGGCCATCCCGCCTGGGGGGTGATTTCTCGCTTTCTGTCTCTCTGTTTCTCTCTGTCTGGCGAGTGCACGTGCCCTACATGCCCTATAACAAAAAGAAAAACTCTTAAAAAATTAAAAAATTTTAAAAAATTTTAATGAGATATGGTGGAGAAGAGATTGCAGCATGACCCTTTCTTACTAGGGGATGCTTTCTCCTCTCTCTCTCTTGAGTACGCACACCCTCTGACAATTAAAAAAAAAAGACTTCCGAATTAAATATTTTACCCATTGGAAGCATAAGAATTAAGTCGGCACGAAGTGCTTCACTTGACATTGAAGTTACTTAGTATTGATATAGCATACTTTGAAGAAAAATTCTTGTCATAACTAAAAATAATATATATATTTATATATATATTTATATAAATAATAATAGATGATAACCTAAGTTTTAAAGCATTAAAATATCATTGCAAGTTTAAAGACTGAATTAAACCAAAGGGTAAATTAATTTCTATGCTTTATAGGAAAAATCATTGGCACTCCCTTTAAATTATGGTGTTACCTAAATTGTGCCCACAACATCCTTTCCCTTGACTTCGATTCATCAAACTCAGACTCTAATGAGACCAAAACATTCTGACCCTAGCCTTTTCTGAATAGAAAAGGTGAAAACAAGGTTACAATGCTTAAAAATCAGATCTAGGACTGGAGTCTACATCATGGAAGGTCCCAGAAGGTGCTAGAAGTGTTCGTGTTGTCAATTCTGACACCACAGAATCCCCTGGTCTGGCCCGACTAAACAATTTACTAGGAGAGTGAATAGCAGTGATCCAGCACAGCATCACACTTAGCTGGGTGACCACGGTGTGTGCAATGGCTTCGCATGCCTGTATCTCATGGGAGACTGAAGGAGGGTGCCCACTACCCCTAACTCTAACGCCTGCAAGGGAGAAGTGAGACCTGAGACCAGAGGCCTGCTTCTGCAGACTCTAAAAGGCTGATGGCAAAGATGGCAACCATAACACCCACACAGTCATATCGCTTCACATGAGACAGAAAGAGAAAATTCAGTGTAAGCCCCCTTCCTTATTTTTATTTAGACTTACATCACCTATGTAAACTATTCTCTTTTAATTGGGAAACATCCAGCAGAACTGACCAGTGACAGTTAGACTGAAGCATGACCATCCACTCACTGAGGCCTTTCTTCACTCCGTTTGCTGTTTGCCTTTTAACAACCATTCAACAGACAGAACTGTCTTCCTCCAGTCCAGAAGTCATACTTTCTAAACAAGCCAGAAAAAACCTACAATTCCATGCGGTTATTCATAAAAATTAACTTCCATATAAGCATCACTATATTGTATGAGGAAACCTTGCCATAAAATGAGATGCGAGACATTAGAACAGCCAGAAGAACACTACAGAACTGAAGTCTAAATCTTTCTTCTGGAGTGGGAAAATATTATTTCCTACTATAATTATGTCTCTGTCACTCCCAATCTTTAAACATGTCAAACATTTTTAACAGTACAGAAAAACAAAATTTTTCCCTTTAATTTTTTTTCTGGAATGATACAATTAATGAAAATTGTGATTTTTTTTCAAATTAAAAAACATCACTAAGTGAGATGACAAACAAAACTCTTAAAATTAAGTTTGATTTTTTTTTTTTAGAATTCAATGAAGATATTCTATACTATTTGAAAAACTATATCCTGACTCTTTTAAATCATAGTCTAATACCCTCTTCAAACACCTGCTTTGATAACAGGAATGCTACCGAAAGCCCTTCCATGGTGTAGTTCATTATTCACAATGTCTGACTGAGTCCAAGAGTGAACTAACCAAATTAAACACAGGGACAGCTAGGAAAATTAAGACTTTAGAAGAAAACAAGGCTAACCATCAATAATTAGAGTTTAGAAATCACACTTTAAGCTTAACAAGGGATTGTTAAACACTTTGAAACGACTCGTACCCTAGACCTTAACAAGGTAAAACCATGTAATTTAAACATATTAAAATATTGACATCCCCTACTACCACTGCACATTGCTAACTCGAGCGTGAAATCGGGCATTACCACATCATTTCTGCCAGATGAGGTAATTTGGGTTTTCTTAAGAGCATTATGCAGTACACTTATTTTTGCCAGGAAATAATTTTACTTTTTACTTTGAAAGAAACTTACATTTGCAATGACCAGCCTCAGGTTTGTCGAATTACAAAAATATAAAAAGTAAAGATTAAAAATAATGGTAAGAACTAATTTATGTGAAAAGTATTGTGTAAAACTAGAACAAGTAAACAATTTTCAAAGACAGGCTAAAATGAATCTTTCATTTGTATTTGTGTTGATACCTTTATAATACTCTGATGTCAAATAATTTAAAATCAACTTACATGAGGATATCAGTTTAAACATTTTTCCATGATTGTTTGATATATCTGGTTGAATTATACTTTTACATCCTCTTCTACTTTACAACTTGCCCTCATTTCAAGAGTAGAATCTAATATTTCAATAACTGCATAAACTGCTAATTCTTTTTTTAAATTTGAATTTATAGAAAAACAACACTCACTGCATCCCTACACTATAACTTTAATGTATTTGTTTGAGTACTGCTTCAGTTTGTATATTGGTTAAGCAACCCTAGACCAAAATGCTTAACTCCAGAAGTGTTTCAGATTGTGGAGTTACTTTTGTTTTGTTTTTTCTTTTTTGGAATATTTGCATATACATAATGAGGTATCTTGGGGATGGAACCCAAGTCTAAACATGAGATTAATTTCTGTTTCATACAAACCTTATACACATAGCCTTAACGTAATGTACAATATTTTGATTTGACTGCAATCCATCACATGAGGTCAGGTGTGGAATTTTCCACGAGTCGCATCAGGTTGACATTCAAAAATCATTGGATTTTGTAGTATTTTGAATTTCAAATGCTCAGGTCAGGGTATGAGCAACCTGTACACACTTCGGTGTAAATGTAGCCAATAAAGAAATAAAAATTTGACTACATTACACCAAAACTGGCTTTAGAAGTTTTTTGGTCTATATTACATAAAGTCATTACTTTCCCTAACTTCATTTTTTAGCACTTCATAGGAAGTTTGGGATTTTTAAGAAGGCAGAGTTTATAATTAGCAAATTATTGCTAATTTCTTCTGTGTGGGTGCTATTAACACCTATTATCAATAAAAGCAACAAAGATATCCTGGAAAGATTATCAGCCTTGTCCATATCTTCTTGAAACAAATGAAAATTTAAGAAAAGAATTTTAACATACTAGTAAACACACTAGTAAAATAAAAAGTTTTTTGTGTTGCTCTCTTATGAAGTAAAATGCATAATAAATCAGAAACAACTTTTGAAACTAAACGTGATTCTTAAGCTTTTCTAAAGGTAATTCTGAACTTGTCACTTGGAATATTTTTACTTTAAAAACTAGTAATGCCTTACATGTAATTTCCTTGAGAAAAACACAGACTTTAAATGCAAAAAATAAATAAATTTGTATTTTACCCTTAAGCATCAAAATAAATATTTCACAAAGCGTTGGAAAAATATTAAAGCACATTTAAATAATTTTATTGCATTGGCAGTTGCCAATTCGTCTGTGAGTGGTTTCATTGCAGATGAAAAGAAATCAAAATACAGGACAGATGTTGAACAAACCACATTTAAGTTCTGTCACACACTGGCATTTTTCAAATGACTTTGGCTCATCTATTAAATAAGGTGCATTTTGCTTGATTTTGCAAAGGGAAACATCAGGAAATATTTAAAGGCCAATTGCTGCCAATTAACTCTGATCAGTGGAAGTTCTATTTGAATCTTTCAGATTCCTCTCTTGTCTGAAATAACATACATTTATAAAATCTAGCAAAGCAACAACCTGGCGATTAATGCTTTTTGGCAGCCCTTTCACAAGCTTGCTTAACAGCAGGATTTAAATAAACAACTGTCTCTATTAAGAAGGGAGTGAGATGGAGTTAGAGTTGTGTGTTCTCATAATGCAGATATGAAAAGCAGTATGCCTTATTGTTAAGAATGCCGTTAACCCAGGTCATCATGTTTGTCAGTACCCGTGACACATTTAGTAACCAGCTTGCCAACGTTTTTCCTGACATGTTAATGGACAAATAAGATCAGCAATTTGACATAAGAAATCCTGGCATCCCAGAGCAGGGATGCTACTGAAATGTCATCCAACCACGTGGACCTGCCAGCAAGATAAGATCCAACCCAGCAACGGACACAGACAGCCTGCACAAATATCAGGAGTTCTGTTATATTCTAAAGGTAATACATCCCCATGGTGAAACTAAGAAATCTATCGCTTCTGATCATCAACAAAGTTTAATGTTTAAGATCCTTTTTTTAAGCTTATTTATTTACTTCTTCCATGAGACTGGAAGACAGAGAAAGACAGACCATAACTAGTCTGCATGCCAGGATCCACTGCCAGCCAACCAAAGGTCATGGGTTTGTGTACCTGGGCCAGACATATCCAGGGAGACCCTGGGATGCAAACCCAGGACCTTCCCATAGGCCTCAGTACTGCAGGGTGTTGACTAATCACTTTACCACCGTGACTGACATAATATTCAAGATTCCTGTTATCAATTTTCAATCCTTACCAGTAGTCCCGTGGGATCTAATTTCAAAAAAACAATAGCCAACAGAAAGCAAAGCAAAACAGAAATACCATGAACATGAAATATTTGCCCATGATAATTACTTTATCTCATTATTGCAATTATATATGTTTAAAAATATCCCATTGTTATTTTTAAAACAAGTACCTATTTTCAGACATGCAATATGAAGTATGTATAAAAAACCAGAACTTACTTCCAAGTCATTAAAAAATAGATGTGTGTCGGCCAAGTTGAAAATCATTTCTTCCATTCGAAGTCCGAGGGAAACTGAAGTGGGTGGATCCTAAAAGGAGAATTTTACAGGTCAAGAATATACATACTTCAGATTCATGAAACAGGGTCACACAGAGAGGGAGTCAGTATCAGGAAAGGCCCATAGCAAGAGACAAAGACAGGGATTTGGGCTCTAGCTGCTTTTAAACATTTTAAAAAAAAGTTTTTAAAGGACCAGCAGTTAGCATAATGGCTATGTTGCTGGACTCCCACGTAGTCGACCACGGTTCAAGTCCTGGACCCGGTGGCTTAAACTCACACTGGGCGCGTGTGCATGCGTGTCCAAGATCCCTAGAGGAGAATGGAGGAGAAGGGATTGCAGCGTGGCCATCCCTCCTAGGGGGTGATTTCTCACTTTCTGTCTCTCTGTCTCTCTCTGTCTTTCTGGCGAGTGAATGAGCCCTATAGGAAAAGCCTCTCAAAAAAATTTTTTTTTAAAGTTTATTTCTTCTTTCAGAGAGAGAGAGAGAGAGAGAGAACCCCCAACTCTGCTGTGATCCAACCTCAGCTTTAGCCAGCTCACAGATCATGCATGCCCGGAGTACTCAGGGAAGTTTCCAGGTGCGAACTCAGAACCTTCCGTGTGAATCAGGCTCACAGAACACCATGTTTTACCACCACACCTGACCTTCCAACTGCTGTGGTGTGCATGGTTTATCCTTGTGCAAACTTGACTTACTTATTTTATAAAGCCCCAAATATCTCTGGTACTTTGCACAATGAAGACATAACACTGCCTAAAGTATTATGAAAAATAGAATATCAAGGATTACTGAAAAACATAAAGTGGAAGAAATCAAGTTTCCCATGTCTGTTGCAGGGGCAAGAAATTCAGTGAATCCCAAAGCCACCCACTGTTACTTGACACCGAAATCCATGGTGAGTATCTAGATGCAGTGCCACAAATAACAGAAAACAGATACAGTGTAGATTAATTTTAGAACGATAATAAATAGAAATTTTATTCTGGGTGGTGATGATGATGATGATTTGCATTTATTCAGGTTGCTGGCCAAACTTGACCATATTCAAAGTAGGAAGAAATGACTCTGACCACCTGGTACCATGTCCAGTTCACACAGCTGATCTTGACATTCATGTGACACTACCCAGGCACCTAGCAGCCAGAGGCAAGTACAGAGGCTTCTACCTAGTTTCAAGCCTTGGACACGAGTGAAGATGGCTCATCTGTCTCCCATGACCCATATCCTACCGACGTCTACTGCAACTGAAATGAACTTGGGGATATACAAATCTGTGCTGTTCTTACGGTGTTACTTCTTGTAACGTATAAAATCCAAGAAGCAGCATGGCTCATGGTTGAAGACCTTACCCAGTTAGTAAAGAAGAAAACAACTTCTAGAGTGAAAGTACGCTAGGCTTATGAGTTTTTGAAGGCTTTGTTGACATTCTAACATCAACTCTTTTATGCATGACATTTTAAATTTCTCCACAAAACAGAAATTTTGATATACTCTTTTATTATCACAGCACACCTGGAGAATTAGTACAGGAACTATCCCTATCATCATTTAACATAGGACATTGTAATTAGAAAAACTATGGCTTTATATAGACCCTGTACCATTACTATTTGAGTTTTAGAGTTGAGAACATAAAACCCAGAGAAAATCATGTTCTTACTATCCAATACTGCCCCATATACACTTTGTGCATTTTCTAAATTGCCTTCTAAACACACTGTCTTCATTCTGAATTGCATTACTTGCTGCGTCTTACTCCCTGCTCCCCAGGCATTTAAAGTCTATCATGCCCTTGGGAATCCTCCTTCAAGTCCCTTTTCCTGAGCTTTGGTGTGGCAGAAGGCAGTAAGAAATTGTTTACAAAGAGCTCACTTGGTGTCCTTAAATCGTTGGAGCCTGTTCATTTAATAAATAAGAGGGCTAGAAGGTAAACACAATGTTGTCACATCGAACTAATAAAAAAATACATATATGTATCTTATCTCTCAGTCTGGCACAATTGTATGTGCTTATACCCTAGGACAGAGCAGGGTCCTGAAAGTGGAGAAGGTGGTAGACTTGGTGCCTGCCACAGGCCAACCGGCTCAAGCCAGGGAGACAGAGCCAGCCCTGCCCACATCTCACCAGCAAGGCCCACCAGCTAGCTATCTTCCAGGAATCTTAGATGAACAAGAAGGCTTTGTAAAAAATGTTGGGTTACGTCCCTTGCCTCAATTCCCCTCCTGCCTATGCCTTCTCTGCCAGCTGACTAATGATGGAAAGGGGGATGAGACTTAGTATTGTCAAAAGTTGGGGATTAGATTAGCAAGAAGCAAAGCAAATACCACAGGATTTTTAATTTTTTATTTAAATAATTATTTTATTTAACTTTATTTATTTAAATTTGACCAGAGAGAGACAGAGGGAGAAAGTGTGCGTGTGTGTGTGAGAGAGAGAAAGAGAAAGAGAGAGAGAGAGACAGAGAGAGAGAGAAAGCCTTCAGGTCCAGGGACTTGAACCAGGGTTGGCCATGTAGGAGTCCAGTGCTCTTAACCACCATGCCCCACCCCAGGATTGTTAAGACCACAGAGCAGAAATAAAGAACCCAGGGTTCACTGACTGTCCAATTGCTGTGATGGGAGGGACAAATGAGAACAATCCCTTCAAATTTCCTGATTCACAGGTCTTACTATTTGTAAATGGTCTCTTTTTAACACCATCTGAAATCTGTGAAATTTTGTAGGTTGTAGAAGACTTAAAAACAGTTCACAAATAAGAAAAACTAACTCATTTTCTCTTGGTTTTGTAAAAAAAAAAATAAATTGTCCATTCACTAAGATTCTAAATATCAGTAAACATGGTGAGAAGCACATGCTCAAATATACCTTAGAGCAGAATTAACCAGGAGGGGAAGTTCCAACAGCTGTTTCTAAAACAAAACACCTGACTAAGGTGTTTACTCTCCCTAGTTCGGGCCAATAAAAATACACCAACTCGTCTCATAACCATGTCAATGAATCTTTTTATGTGGCAAGGGTGGAGACACACCACATTTAGTTAATTGCCAATTCTGGAATTTATGTGCCAGAGTATTGTTACTTTTGAGAAAGTATTATTCTTCTTCGATTTGGTTGTTTATATGATCATCAAAAGAATTACTCTGTTGTTTATTAATATATAGCAGACTTTCAGTTTGCTTCATAAATTACAGTAATGACTTGCTAGCTGGAATACTAATAAATTTTAAAGGCTTGTTCAATCTTGTAGTAAAATACAATGCAGATGTTGGCTTTATTCACCCTTTAATGCTATTCTCTTTTGTTATGAGCAGTTATTCCTTAATCGTTTTTATACCTGCCACTCCAGAGTATTGTTTTGAAACATTTCCTACACTAGAAGAACAATTTGACAGTTAACTGGAACAGAAAACTTTAAAACAGGAAGAAGTTCTGGTCAAAAGCAGTGGTTTTTAATCATCTATTAGTCACAATCCACAGTAAAAAATATATTTTACACCATGATCTAGTAATCTACCTTTGTCTCTCTCTCTCTCTCTTTTTAACTTTATTTCTTCCATAAGTTAGAGAGACAGGGAGAGAAGAGAGACCCAGACAGACAGCACTCCCGACAGGGCCCTAATTCTATGATCCATCCCCAGTTTTGGCCAGTCCTGGATCACAGGCACGCACAAGCTCGGTGAACTTGGGGAGACCTCCAGATGCAAACCCGGAACTTTCCACATGGATCAGCCCCATGGGGCATTGTGTTTAACTGTGTCACTGCCTGGTCCCCTTTCTCCTTCATTTTCATACATGAGCACTCACACACACTCCTGAACTGTTAGTTTAGCAAACCAGGACTTTACCCACTGCAGGGAATGCACTCTGATACCTTCTATTTCGTAGCCCTGTCATGATCTCCAGTTTGAAAGGCAGAGTTCTAGGGGACACCTACCCTTTGATTTTAGAGACAGGAACACAGAGTTCCAGCTGTGTGCTGTGATTCGCGCATGGTAACGGAGTTTGCAGGAGGCAAAGCCATCTCACCCTAAGTGTTTTATCTAAGAAGAAACTAGCAGAAGGACAGGCATGTAACCGTGTTCTTAGTTACATATATATTCTAGCAACTGGAGTTCTTCTCATATCAAAAACATGGGACTAGCAGATGGAGTAATGGTTATGTCACTGAACTCCCACATAGTTGACCGCAGTTCAAGTCCTGGACCTGATGGCTTAAAACTCATACCCGGGCACATGTGTGTGCGTGCCCATCCCACCAGGGGGTGATTCCTCACTTTCTGTTTCTTTGTCACTTTCTGTTTCCCTGGCAAGTGCATGCGTTCTATAGCAAAAAGCTCTCTAAACAAACAAAAGAATAGATTTTATTTTCCTATAGTAACAGATAATAGCTTAACACTTAAAATTTTCAAAACTGTCTGATACAAGTCAAATGTGACAAAAGCAATCATTGAACAAGGTAAATTACAGCTTGATGGCTCATTCTGCACATTTAGAAGGAAAAAAGACAGTCTTAGACCAAAACTGAGATGCTAAAATCACTACACCTTTGGTTTAATCTTATGTTTTCTGTAATAAGCAATTTCTTGCAATAACAATCCAAGAGCTACAGATATGAAATGTTTTTTCCCCCTACATTTCTTCTAAAAATAATGAGAGGTCACTTTTGAAAATTTTTTGGAGCTTTCCTGCTTTTAAGTAACAGCTTGTTTTAAGTCAATATTATTAATAACTGTTTCCATTCTTTTCTACACTTGAACCTTCTGTGGCTTTTGCCACTGCTGTCTACTTTCCTTCTGTCTACTTTCCTCCTTGATGTTTCTCTTTTTTTGGTATCTATGACATCATTAGTCTTTCCTATGCATCTTCCTAGAATCCGATCATCCTTTACCTACTTCTTAAATGACTCTTGTCCCTTGGAATTTGTTCTCATCCATTCTTCACTCTATTCATACTGCTTTGTCGGTCCAAATACACACCTTCACTCACCACCAGCTCATTGTCTGATAGATCTTAGATCCCATCTGTATAACAATGATGTATACATCATCTCTACTTGGATATCTCCCAGACTCTCTGAAATCCAATATACAGTAAGTTGGATTCATACTTCCTCTGTAAACCTGCTGTATTCCTTCTTTAAAAGAATGGCATCCTACCAACTCCAAACTGTGGCATCCTCCTAACGGTCTCTTTTTTATTCCCATGTCAACTTGGTCACTGACATTCTGCAACTTGGACCTGAGTTCAAGTTTTCTTTATCTTTTTTTTCATACCTCACTCCCCACCTCCAGCCAGAGATCTCCTCTGTAGTATGTGTAGTCATTTCTATCTCTGGGGTCTGTTTTTAGGGTGTCACTACACTGACTGTACTCTCCTCTCTCTTTTTGAAAACACACAAACACTTCATGACATACAGAAAACATGTAGATGTCTAAGTTCTAATTTTTTAAGTTTATTTCTTCCATAAGTGAGAGACACAGAGAAAGAGAGACAGAACCCACAACAGAATCCTGACACTCTGCTCCATCCCCACCTTCAACCAGCCCCAGATTATGGGTCTGCACATGCTCACTGGGCTGAGGGAGGGCTCCAGATGCAAACTGGGAACCTTCCCCTGTGAACAGCCTCACAGAGCATCACAATGTACTGCTGTGCTCTGTTACTGATGACTTTTCAAAATTCTTTTTGGTCATGAAATTCTTTCTTCAAAAGATAACAATACAGAGGTCTAATGTAAAGCAAAGTGGCTTTGGTGGGAGCTCCCACCCACAGATCTCAAGGAAAATGGAGGCAGGTTTTGTCCTCACAGGTTGCCCACCCTAATCACTGTGGTCTCTGGCTGCACCTGTGTGCTCCTATCCCCATCTTTGCACACAGCCTTTCCCTCATGGCTCCTCCACCAGCCCAGTGCCTCTTCTTTCCCACCTCTTCCTGCCTGGCCTGATCAGTCACTGGGTCCACAGCTGCATGTGTTCTCATCTAAGGATGGTGGAGGTTTAGCTTTAGAGCTTTTACTCCAGTTTTTTTTTTTCTTTTTTTCTTTTTCTAAGAGTTATGATTTAATTTCCTTTTGGCTTAAGAATTAAAATAGTTAACTGCAGAATTAAAAAGTGAATAATGGGATCAGTCATTGGTGTAATAGCTAATGTCAACTATGGTTTGAGTCCCAGAACCAGTGGCTTAAAATTTACATTGATCCCAAGAAGAGAATGGAGGAGAAGGGACTGTGGTGTGGGGGTGATTTCTCACTTTCTATCTGTCTTTCTGACAAGCTCACATGCCCTATAGCAAAAATATCTCTTAGAAACATGAATATTAATTCTCTGAAAATGCGTAACAGGGAACTTTGTGTTTCTACTTAGTATCTAGTGTTTTGTTTAGTTAGATTGTTTTGTTTTCTCTTTCTTTACAGCATTTAAACAACTGTCTTGACCTGCAGACTATAATTATTTATTTTCTTATCCTTATATAGTTTTATCTCTACATCTCTGGAACCCCAGCAATATGAGGGCATTGCCAGTTTGGTGGTGGAATAAATGAATGAGAAACAGTAAACAGAGTTTTTCAAATCATTTCAATTAAAAAAAAAGGGAACATACTGAATTTGAGCTTTAGTTAGTTGCTTGTGTTCAGTATCAGTTAAAAAAAAAAAGTCCTACTTACCTACTCTAGAAAAAAGAATTGGCACTTGACCTCTAAACTCATGTTGACATAACGTAGTATTAAGCATGTCCATTAGCAAATGTTATTTATCTGATTAAAGAGCAGCCTGTTGGTGGAATAGCTGCATACAAAGTCTTAATTTTTTCTGTTTAATGAAGTAGACAAAATTAACAGATTTTAGCAGGAAATTATTTTAAACTTGGTAGGAGTGATAATGAATATGGCAACATCTGACCTAATATGCACCATATTCATGCTAGGAAAGGCAATGTTGTACAATGTGAAGATATACAGTGATTAAATAGAGATCATTAAAAAAACATGGTAGGGGTATGCATTATAACTTTTGGTAAACTATATTCTTAGATGCTCTGAAATTTAGTTCTCTAGTAAATATTGAAGAGTATAGGGAAATACTCAAAAAGAGAAATTCAAAAAGAGAAACTATAATACAATTTTTTTTTTTGAGAGGTTTTTGCTATAGGGCTCGTGCGCTCACCAGAAAGACAGAGAGAGACAGAAAGCAAGGGGGTATGGCCACGCTGCAATCCCTTCTCCTCCATTCTCCTCTCAGGATCTTGGGCATGCACGCACATGTGCCCGGCGTGTGTTTAAGCCGCCGGGTCCAGGACTCGAATCGTGGTCGACTATGTAGGAATCCAGCGACATAGCCATTATGCTAACTGCTGGTTCCAATATAATAAAATCTTTTATCAGGTTTCTTATTTCATGAAGGAGCTGCAGAATTAAAAAGTGAATAATGGGATGAGTCGTTGGTGTAACAGCTAATGTCAACTATGGTTTGAGTCCCAGAACCAGTGGCTTAAAATTTACATTGGGTGTCTTATGCTCAGGAAATTCTTCTATTGGAGACTCCTTTTTCAGTTGCTCTACCCCAAAACAAAACACAATACACAAAATCCAAGAACTATGCATGCGTGTACACACCCACACACACACACGTGAAATTTAACCCACTCTGAAATTACTTGGATAGCATGTCCGATTGCAAATGTCTCCTTGAAGTCATGAAAGAAGGGAGAAAGCATTTGTTGCACTGCTAGGCTACCCTTGACTGTTTCACATCATAAACAAAGTGGTCTGGTGAACAGAAAGTAGTATTATGCAGAAAAATTAAGTAAGAGTAAAATCTGCTGAGTGTCTATAGACCCAGGCCAAAAACAATTGTTTTGCCTTTGTTCTTGTTTGAGTGATTATTTTTATAAGATTTTTGTTTTATTTTGGTTTTAATTAGCCAGAGGGAGTGTGTGCAAGAGAGAGAGAGAGAGAGAGAGAGAGGGAAATGAAAGAGAGGAGGAAAGGGGGAAAGAGGGGGAAAGTGGAGGGAAGTGGGAGGGAGGGGGAAAGAAGGGGAAGAGGGGGAAAGTGGAAAATCAACCCCTGGGGGTATGGCCATACCACAGTCCCTTCTCCTCGATTTTCCTTTCAAGATTTTGGGCACACACACATGAACCAGGCATGTGTTTTAAGCCACCAGGTCTGAGACTCAAAATGTGCAGTCAATAAATAGCAAAGTCAGAATTTAGCCATGAAGAGTCTAGCTGCCTTAACCACTATGCCACTGGTCAACCCAGATGAGTGATTTTTTATCCCATTACCTCAAGATAGTTTTCTGTTTTTAGGACACAGAACTGGCCAAGAGACCAAAATGATCATCATCCTATATGCCAGCATTATCCTTCGTCCACTGTTCCATCTTAACTGTCTCTTGATTTTATTTTTAAGCCTGATATTTGCTATACAGATTTTATGAAAACATTTCTAAAACAATGTATCTAGACAAAAGCAATGCATCTAAATACTGAAATACCAGAAAATATAAGAGCTAGAGAGATTCATGTCTGTTAGTCTTAAAGCTGTATGTCAGGTTTGACGTAAATAAAAGAAACGGATGTGTACAGATTGAAGTGGGTACTGGAGCCTCAGAGGACTAGGATGTGACTTCGTTTCCCTGTTTTGTTTCATAGATGAACTAGGACATTTGATAAACTTCAATGGTCAAAGTGTACTTTGTAGAAAGCACAACACATACGGCTTCAGAAATCTGATTTTGCTGAGATTCTCACATCAGACATTGCTGATCCTGCATGACTGCCACTTGCTTCCAACTTCTATCCAGGAACTCTCGTAGGGTGGTAAGTAAGGAAACTGCCTCGTAAAGAGAGTTTACAATAGTCAACCAGCCCAGCTCTTATTTCATTTTATTTAATATTCCAAGATCAGTCTTTCACTACATATCACAGAAATTAAGAAAGATCCTTTTAAAATAATTGGGCTTACAACTTGCAAACAAAGAATTCTTGCACAGGGGTAGAAAAACACTCAAAATGTACATTTTTGTATCGGCCATATAACAGGTTTTGTCATCACAGGCTCTCTACTGAAATTCTGACTGCTATTTATTGGCTGTGCAATGGTGGACAAGTTAAATTAAACTGTGGGCCTCAGGTCCCTCTACAGTAAAATGGGAATTAAATTTTGGTAGATTTCAATGGGTGAGATGTTAAGAATCTAGCCTGGCACCTAGTTATTAAGGGAGTTGGATCCAACAGGGCTGAATGTGGTTTGAATCCAGCATTGGTGGCTTGAGAAACATGCTGGGCACATGTGCAGATCCAAAACCCTAGCAAGATGGAGAGCTGGAGGACAAGGGATTGCAGCATGACCAAGTCCCATTGTGGAGTGCCTTCTCTCTTTCTGGCAAGCACAAACGTCCTCTGAGAATTCAATAAATAAGTCAATGAATAAATGAATGATGAATGAATACAATTCTGGACATGATACCATAGTAAGGTATAGTAGCTACTACTACTATGTTGTTGTTATTCCTATTGTTATTGCAACAATCCAGACATGGGACTCCATATATGACTCCCAAAAGATGCACCAACATTCTTCATCCATGTTGGGTATGAAGTGCAAAGTGTTTCAAGATAATAGTCACCCCCAAATGTCCACTATCTGACTTTCATTAAAAACAAGTGAAGGAACCAGCAGTTAGCATAATGGCTATGTTGCTGGACTCCCACGTAGTCGACTGCAGTTCGCGTCCCAGACCCGGTGGCTTAAAACTTATGCCGGGTGCATGTGCGTGCGTGCCCAAGATCCCAAGAGGAGAATGGAGGAGAAGGGATTGCGGCATGACTATCCTCCCTGGGGGGGGTGATTTCTCGCTTTCTGTCTCTATGTCTCTCTCTGTCTGTCTGGCAAGTGCACGTGCCCTATAGCGAAAAAACTTCTCCAAAAAAAAAAAAAAAAAAAAAAAAAAGAAAAAAAGGTTGTGGGGTTAAAAAAAAAAAAAAAAAAAAAAACAAGTGAAAGAATGACTGTGTGGTTTACTCCCCTACCTCTGCAGCATTGCTTTCTAGGATCTATGAGCTCAAAATGACCTTTTACTGCTGTTATTACATACAGCACTTTCCACAGAATTTTCACATAACTTCCTCCTGCCAATATTTTTGAAGTGATCATGACTCTTTCTTTTGTTTGTTTTGTTTTTTGTTGTAAACATTTATTTATTTGTTTTTAAAATTTATTTAACTTTATTTATTATTAAATTTGTTATAGGGTATGTGCAAAAGAGAGAAAGAGAGAGAGAGGAAAAGGAAAGAGAGGGAGGGAGAGAGGGAGAAAGAGAAAGAAAAGAGAGAGTAAGCCACCAGGTCTGGGACTTGAACCATAGTTGGCCATGTAGGAGTCCAGTGTCTTAACCACCAAGCCATCTGCAGGCCCACAGTGACCATATTTTAAGAGTCTCATCATCAGCAAAACTGATGTGAATGGATACTAAACTGAGACCATGAAGAGTGACCATTCCCAGAGGGGCTGCCATTGCTTCTCACAAAACATACCAACCAAGATTCCTGGACAGAGTAATTCTTATCCCCAAGAAAAATAACCCACATCTAGGAGGCAGACAGAAGAAGCCCATGCTCTGAAGATCTAAGAACCAGGGGAAGTCATCATTCAGATGGGATCCAGGAATTGCACCAAATCCATTGAAACCTAGAAGTAACTGCATAGCCAAGTGGACTGATCTTTGAATTATCATATACATCATTTATCCTTTAGTATTTAATCATTAAAAGTGAGACTGTATGATTAGAGACATAAGCATGCAAGTGCACGAGAGAAAGAGAGAGAAAGAGAGAGAGAGAGGGGGAGGGAGAGGGAGAGAGAGAGAGACCGACCAGACAGGTCCAGAACTCAGATCTTACACTCAGAGACTTGAGAAAACTCCTGTGGAGAAAATGCCTAAGGCTTTGCTCAATCCTCAAGTAGGATAGCTAAATCTACCTTGAAAGTTAGCCACTTACCATCCAGAATATCTATAGAGTAATCACAATAGTTGATTGACTTGAAACTACGGTTGATAAACAGAACTTCACTATGCTCTTGAAACATAATAAAGGAGTGTGGCACCTGCCTGGTTACTCAGCATGAGGTTACTCATGACTGGACTACAGTCAAAGCCTTGGTCAAGGAGATATAGTTAACATTGAAGAGTTATTCAACGAAAGGAGTTATTTCAGAAATTCTCAAAATTCAGAAAGTGGTTTAAATTTAATCTCAAAACCTTGCCTCATAAAAAATAGCTCTGGGCTAGTTATCTGCAACAGAAACTGTAAGCTGAGTTACCCCTGGCAGCAGATCTATATATATATCAGGTTGTGGGTAAAGTCATGAAGTATTTTCCTTTTTTCTATGCAAAAATGTGTCATGACTTTCTTAATGACCCAATACTTAATTCACTTAAGGGCTTTCTGGTTTAAAAAACTCTCAAAACTCTTGAGTTTTCTTAACTATCTCTGGACGGACATACACACACACAGATGTACAGGTTAAATAAGAACATCTGATAAAAGGCTGTTGAATAAGGCTTTCCAACAAGTACACTGAAGTTTTGAAAACCTTACAGGTATTTCTTGCTGAAAGGATACAGGTCAGATAAAAGAATATAAACAAAGACTCTCATAAACCCTACAGTAGA
This sequence comes from Tupaia belangeri chinensis, assembly GCF_000334495.1. Taxonomy (NCBI): domain Eukaryota; kingdom Metazoa; phylum Chordata; class Mammalia; order Scandentia; family Tupaiidae; genus Tupaia; species Tupaia belangeri. Next base: position 615,861 of record NW_006159941.1, on the reverse strand, counting down.
GAGAAATCTGGTTAATTACTACAGCAATTAGGTAATAATAATAAATTAAAGGTATCCAAATGTAAAGACAGAAGTACAACAATAACTTTTTGCAATGACAATTGTATATGCAGAACTCCAAGGATTACGTAAAAACTTTTAGAACTAATAAACAAATACATTGTAGTTGCACGATTAAAAAAATCAGTTGTGTTTCTAGACACTAATTATGACCAATCCAGGAATGAAATTAAGAAAACAACCTCATTTACAATAGCAACAGCAAAAGAAATCAAATACTTAGGAGAAAACTCAACCACGGAACATTTGCACACTGAAAACTACAAAACGATGTTGAAAGAAAAGACAAGTAAATGGAAAACTATCTCACGTTCATCAGTATAAGACTTAATATTGTGATTTCAATGCTACCCAAAATGATTTCAACATTTGATGTACTCCTTGTCAAACCTTCAATGGTGTTTTTTGCAAATACATGAAAATCCATCCTAAAATTTATATAGAATCTCAAGAGACCCAGAATAGCAAATACAATCCTGAAAAATAACCACAGTGGAGGTCTCACACTTCCCAATTTTGAAACTTACTACAAAGCCAGAGTAATTGAAATAATGTGGTTCTGGCATAAATACAAATGTATAGACTGATAGAATAGAATGGAAAGATAGAAATAAATCCTTGCATATACAGTTGTCAACTGATTTTTGACAAGGATGCAAAGATCATTCAATGGGGAATAAAGGGTGTTGGGAAAACTGAAAAAGTGATGTTAGCCCTTTGCCTTACACCATTAACAAAATCTAACTCTGAATACATCAAAGACTGTAAGAGCCAAACTATAAAATTCTTAGAAGAAAAGATTCATGACACTGGATTTGGCAATGATTTCTTAGAAATTACCCAAAAATCATTTGACATGACATAGATAACAAAAAGAAAACAGTAGATAGATTCAAATACATCAAATTAAAGAGTTATGTTCATCAAAGGACACAATTAACAGAATAAAGGGCAACCTACAGAATAGAAGAAAATATTTGCAAATCATGTATCTGACAAGAGGTTATATATATCAGAATATATAAAGAACTCCTACAACAACAAAATTCAACAACAAAATAACAAACAACCCTATTAAAAAGTGAGGGGAAAACTTGAATAGACATTTCTCTAGAGAACATATACACATGGTCAGTCTCAGTTCAGGTGTTAGACCTGGCAGTTTGAGGATCACACTGTGTATGTGCATGCCCCAGAGCACAAGAGGAGAAGAGACTGTGGTATGGCTGTTCCTCCTGGGGGCCGATTTCTCACTTTCCTTTTCTTTCTCTCTCTGGCAATGCATGTGCCCTATGACCAAAAAAAAAAAAAAATCCTTGGACATAACAGGGCAGTGGTAGGATGTGATAAAGATAAAACAAGATTGGCTAGGACTTGATATCTGTGAAAGCTAAAGAAGTTACATTGAATTACATTATGTAGTCCATCTATTTTTGTACATATTGGAAAATTTCTATAACAAAAAGTTAAAAAGATACAAAAATATTCATTAAAATTGGTTTTCATTTGAGATAAAACTGTGGAATAAAATTATTTATTTTGAAAAATTAAACCACACCACAACTGTAATTTTCAAATGCCCCCCAAAATTTAAAAGCCAAAACTGAAAAAGATTTACCAAGTTCTTCAACATATCGACTTTTTTAAAAGAATTATTTATTTAATTTTTATTTATTCAATTTATTTATTTATTTATTTATTTATTTATTTATTTATTTATTTAAATTTGATCAGAAAGACACAGAGAGAGAGCGTGAAAGAGGGAAAGTGAGAAAGCAAGCCACCAGGTCAGAGACTCGAACCGTGGTTGGTCATGTGGGAATCCAGCGCCCTTATCCACCACGCCACTTGCCGGCCCCAACATATCAACTTTTATTGAAGAGATGGCACTAGGATTTAATTGGGTAATCTGTACTCAGATGAAAATAAAGATTAGACAAACACGAGAATGTCTGTCACACACTGTTTTGCCTGTGCTAACTCTACTCATTTTTATCACATGGGAAGTTCTTTTCTAGGAACCCAGAGGAACTGCTATATTTATAATTGAAGCCACTATATCGTCATCTCTTACATTCAGGAACAGCAGTGTGGCACTACAATGTTGATCAGCTGCAAAGGAGAAATCCCAGTGTAATTTAAGAATAGTGGTAACCCTAGGAGCAGAAGCATCTCACTATGGGCCTCTGGCATTTACTTGTTGGTTGTACAGTTCCTGCAAATCCTAATCCCCCTCCTCCATACACACACACACAACCACACACCCAACCCTCAGTGCTAGTGTTACCATTTGACATCCTAACACTACATATCTCTTACTAGTTAAATGGCTGTAGCTACTGTGGAATGCCTGTGATGAATAATATAAAGGGTCTTTGTTTCTTTCTTAGCATTGTTATTCTTTTGGTGATTTTGCAGTTTCACTCTTAGTAGATTTAGAGCGGTATTAATTCTGAAGTCTTACCCCAATAGTGGACTGCTCCTGAAGAGTCATTCTTCTCTCACCAACAGCCTCTTTTATTAATTTATAAGCTCCCTGAAGGCAGGAGTTATGACTAAGCACCTCCTACACTACGATGTGTGTGTTCTATAAATTATGAAAGACTTTCTGAACCACTTGTTAATGTCAGGCCAGGAAATAAATCGTGCCTTAGGCAGGAGAAGGATGTGTAGGCAGGTGTGCATTCTGGAGTCTCGAGCCTGTATTACCTTGGAGGTCTTATGTGTGCAATCTGAGAGGGGTGCCATTCAGTACTGCAATTTTCTGAATTATTTCATGCATGTTTTTCATGACTATTGACCACAACGAAAACTACTCTATGATTAGAATGCTAAGGTGTGCTACTTGAGTATCATTTCTATTCTGACAAATTATTTTTCTTTCTTTTTTTTTAAAGAGAACCCCTCCCCCCCATAAGGCATGTGTGCTCACCAGAGAGAGAGAGAGAGAACAAGAAATCACTTTCCGGATGGATGGCCAGGCAGCAATTCCTTCTCCTTCAGTCTCCTCTTGGGATTTTGGGCACACACACATGCCCAGTGTGAGTTTCAAGCCTCCAGACTTGGGACTCAAACGCGGTTGGCCATGTGGGAGTCCAGCAACGTATCCATTATACCATCTGCTGATCCCATATTCTGACAAATTCTTCTGATGGTATCTTAAATTTTGGGTAGCCCTAATTTGGAGACCACATGGTATTATACGGGCTCATACTCAATAGGGAAAACAGTGTGGATTCACCCAGGTCTCAAGGGAAGAGGGGCCGTGGGTACATTGTTGCATGACTTTTGCTTTATTCTGGTGACTAGGTAGAAGTTCATAGAAGTTCAAACTTTCTTGGGAACCAGCAGTTAGCGTAATGGTTATGTCGCTGGACTCCCACGTAGTCGACCACGGTTCGCGTCCCGGACCCAGTGGCTTAAAACTTACGCCGGGTGCGTGTGCATGCGTGCGTGCTCAAGATCCTGAGAGGAGAATGGAGGAGAAGGGATTGCGGCGTGACCATCCCCCCGGGG
>NW_006159941.1:570012-611341 GCF_000334495.1 Tupaia belangeri chinensis | reverse complement strand
GAGGAGAAGGGATTGCGGCGTGACCATCCCCCCGGGGGGTGATTTCTCACTTTCTGTCTCTCTGTCTGTCTCTGTCTGGCGAGCGCACGTACGCTCTAGTGAAAAGCTCTTCAAAAAAAAAAAAAAAAGAAGTTCAAATTATCTTGTAGTCTATTTATATAGAGAGCTATTATAGTTACAATCTGAATTGTTAACTCTAGTATTTGTACATGATATTTGACCTTTACCTTGTATATAAGTACCATGACAAATGTTTTGAAGAGGGTAAAGAATTCTTTCAATTACACCTTTGTGTGTTGTAGCCATGTTCATGAAGCTGGATTACAGACATTGAGGAAAAGGGGTACAGGGACCTTGAAAAAGTATGTGGAAAAATGAAATGAAAGTGTCTATTTGGTGCAAAGAAGTTTGAATTTCACACACACTATTATATTTTCATTATACACATTTTCCATGAACTTCTTCAAGACACACAACTCCCCCCATGTAATCTAATTTTACCACTAGACAGCTGACACAAATCAAGTCACAGAGTTGCCTAGTGACTCTCCGCTGAACAAAGCTTGGAGAAAGGACTGGAATGTAGAGTTTATAGAGCTTTTTAAAGAAAACATAAAGCAGCCAAATATTCAATTTTACTGATAGTATTGCACAAGCATACATAACCTTTCCTGTAAATTCAGCAGCTTTGTTCCCACGACAACAAAACACTTTTTATAGCTGAGCTCTGTCTACAGCCAGCTGAGCCAGTGCCTTATCGCTGGCCACTGTTCATGTCCCCACATTCCACAGGCGCTAAAGAATACCGTCAGTCACCTGCGGACAAATTGGTATCCTTCACTTCCACTACTTCTCTTTGATCAGTCCTGAGTCCCATTTCTGGAGCTAACACCTTTAAACACATAACTTCTGTGAAACACACAAAATAATCACACTAGTCTCATAAAAGTCTCACAGTTCAGCCCACTGGAGAAAAAGTTATGCACTGAACAAAATGATCACAAATAACCAAGGACAAAATCAAATCTGCCTCACATAGCTTCGAATGACAATACAACCTATTTTTTAGTAGCACAGAGGAACTCCCCTTCCCACAGAATGAGGCTGCTTCAGAAATGATTTTCTTAGCTCATTTTTATTTGTTTTCTCAAAAATTCTACTGTTGGCTCAGAGTGTCCGTTGTCCTTTGAGACTCAAAATAAATGGAAAGTTGAAGGAAAACCTATTTATCTTTTGGGCTTTTAGAATGTTTTACTGAATATTCAAACAAAATATATTTTCTCCTTTTTCTAGAAGCCTTAAATCTAATCATTTATCTAAACCATTAAAAAAAAATCTAACCTTTTATATAACTGTTTTTAAAAGATACAACACAAGATTTTTAGTGTTGATTTCACAATGCCTCAAATGTCAAATATTACAGTAGATTCCGTGCAGTCCAAAAAGAATAAGCCATTTCGGTTTTATTGTAAGAAGCTAGCACTAAAATGATAATGAGGAAGCAGTTTCTCCTTCTTTATTGTTAAATACAACGGTAGCACATTAGGACAACTTTCTTCCTGGCTTTAGAGAAGCTCTGGCTCCCATCTACAGGGGCTGGTGCATTCTGCTCTGCTCTTTTTATTTTACCACCTTATTTTCCTAAACTGAAAGGCAAAAACTGTAACAGTAAAACAAAGCAAGCAAACAGAAGACAGTATAAATTAGCTAACTAAAATTCTTCGAATTCAGACACTTAAGAACTATTTTCATACTTAAGGCATTCTAACTTTAGAGAACTACAGCTTGCTGAGTTAGCCCTTGGGCTGTACAAAGCACCTACGATGTTAATGCCGCAGGATTTCTGAGCTGCTGAGTTTGTGTCTCGTGATCATGAAGAATTACAAGTGCACACGAGAAGAGGCGGTTGAGGGCCAGCAGGTGGCATGGTGGCTAAGGTGCTGGACTCCCACGTGGCTGGTCACTATTTTGGTCTTGGACCTAGTGGCTTGAAAATCACACCGGATAAGTGTGTGTGTTTAAGTGCCTAAAATCCCAGGAGAACTGAGAAGGGATTGTGGCATGGCCCTGCCCTGCAGCAGGGAAAGGGGTTGGTGATTTCTCACTCACCTCCACTCCTCTCATGAGTGCACATGCTCTGTGGCAGAATCCTTAAGAAAAAGAAAAAAAAAAGAAAAAAAAAGAGGAGGGAGTCGCAAAGCATTGTTTATTAGGAGAAGCTCCTGGCAAGAGAGGGATCCTAAAAGTGGGAAGCAACATGGGGCTCTGTCTGGGGTTTTTATCCTAGCTAGAAGGAACTTGTCCGTTCTTTTTCCCCAGAGGGGTCACCTGCTGAGTAAGTCAGGTTACACACTTTAGAGAACTAGTGGTCAATGATTGTTCAAGTCTTTGTCTGAGAGCTTTGGGCCATAAAGACCATTATCTTGTTTTCAGAATGTGGTGGGGGACCTGGAAGAAGCCATAATTGACATAATTGCTTCAAGTCTTGCTGCAATTCTATAACTATTTTAAACTTAGCTGCAAGCAGTAATATGTTGGTGCAGTTTCTTGTGAAACCTTGACCACAGGGACTCCATCTTTGGGCCTATGTCTTAACCACAAGGAGGATCCTTAACTCTTATTTCATTCTTACTAAAAACAAAAAATGTGGATTTCACTTTTTAATTATTCTCTACCATGTTACTATGTTCAATTTACAAGTACATTTAAAATATGTATCTCTTGTATCTCTCCTCTTTCAATGTATTTTCCCCCATCTGTCAACGGAAATAGCAGCACATCTTTCTTAGGATGCTGAGATACAGGATTTTTGTTTGTTTGTTTTAAGAATAAGAGACAAAGTTTGGAATTTAGTGAAAAGAGGTTTTCTTGTTTGTTTATTGTTGTTTTTTGTTTTTAAATTGTTCTGGCCCCAAAATGTGGGACATCTGGAAGTGGGGGGTTATATGTTATAGGTGAGTTTTACCATGTTTATGTTGGAGATTGGAAAGGGAGGTCTGTGTTTGAGGTTTTCCACATCTGTGAAATCAAAATCTACACGAACCTCGAGCAATTGTTATTGTTCTTTAGATCATCCAACAAAATATATCATGCTTTAAAAAAAATGCTTTTAAATAGTCATGGACTAGAAAGAGCAACTGGAAGACAGTCTAACCATTTCCAAAAGTGTAATATTGGATTGTTGGGGAAGTCATGATGTGTTTTTGCATTAAAAACAAACAAACAAACAAACAAACAAAAAAACACATCATGGGACCAGCAGATGACATAGTGGTTACACTGCTGGACACCCACATAGTCAACCATGGTTCAAGTCCCAGACCCAGCAGCTTGAAACTCACACCAGGTGCGTGTGTATGCCCAAAATCCTGAGAGGAGAGTGGAGGAGAAGGGATTGCAGCATGGCCATCTCCCATGGGGGGTGATTTCTCACTTTCTGTCAGTATCTCTCCCTCTGGTGAGTACACATACCCTATAGCAAAAAATCTCTCTCGAAAAAAAAAAAAAAAAAAAGATGCCATGACTTTCCTGAAGACCCAATTGCACCTCAGGATAGGAGACTTCCATGTTGAGTTTGAGCAATAAAAGATGAGGCTCCTAAACTGTCTATACTAATCCTACATGGGCAGCAAGGCCTCCGTTGGAACAAGGTCACTGTGAGTTGCAGTGACCTGGTCAAGTGGGATGCTCACAGGTGGAGCAGGTGCATGAGGATGTGCCTCTCCACGTGAAAATCTGAAGTGTGCTGAGATCAAGGACAAATCTTGGGGCTGTATCAATCAAATGACAGGAGAAATACCCATCTGGGGCTCCTTAAACAATCCCTTATTTAGAATGTTAGTATTACAGCCACAAACAGGGCCTGAATGTCATTTAAATTTCTCTCTATTCAGGATCTTTTGTTTGAGGGGAAAAAAAAAGAAGCTGAAAAACAGGACTGGGCACTCTGAATACAGAAGCAGTTTATTTTTAAAGCCCCATGCTGGCTGTTCACAAGGGAAGGATTAAGGATAAGCTTTGCAAAATAGCTCCCTTATCTGAGAGGAAAAAAAGTATGTGCCAAATTGTTGTTTCTTTTAAAAAATATTATTAAACATGTTATCCCAAGTATATGAAACATCTATGAGATCTCAGGGTCCTATTGTTTTTCTTCCTGTCTAAAGAGATCAAAAACCATCAATAGAATATCAAATCTTTTTCAAGTATATAAGACCCTATCACTGAACAATGGCATGGGAGTTCTGGGGGTTGGTTGCAGTTCTGGGGCCAATTAAGAAATAATCTGGATTACCATGAGAGAGTGTACACATATGAAAAATAAACCAGAGTTGAACACTGCCTGAATGATCTGGGAAAAAAAAAAATCTAAACTTATGGTAGGGCTAATCAGGTCATTTTTACTGATTAGATATGCGACACTTGACTGTGTTAATTTTCTTCTTACTTAAGAGACTCTCTTTCAACAGCATGAAAATAATACCCAAGGAGAGAATAAGAGAAAGAAAGAACACCATTCCAAAGATTAATTTTTATTGTGAGAAAACCCAATAAATCCCCACATGGGAGAAGTGCCAAGAGGTGGTACAAAGGGGGTAGGGGACAAAGCTAGAGAGACCTGGCCAAATGGGCTCAACCTGCAGGGGCCCATCCCAGGGCCAAGGGAGAGGCTCAACCACTAAGTCCAATCAAAATCCAGATTTCACTCATCCGCTCTCTTCCCTCACTCTCCTTCCTAATGTTACATCTACCGCTTAGGCCTTTCGTATTTCCTGTCTGAAGGACTGTGCAATAATCTCTCTGCCATTAAATTAACCTTCCCAAATTTTACGCCTCTATCATATCACTCTGCTGTTTTAATACAAGACGTTCGTGGCACCCACATGCCTACAGCACAAAATCCTGGCAGGTAAGTACTTTTACAACCTTCCTCTGAGGGCAAAAGGAGCAACCAGGAGACTAGATTACATTCCTGGTGTTGCCAACTAATAAATTTGCTTCCTCAGGCAAGTCACTTAACTTTTTTTTCCCCCCTAGTTTTTGCTATAGTGCATGTGTGCTTGCTGGAGAGAGACAGAGAGATAGAGCAAATGAGAACCCCCTCCACTCAGGTTGAATGACCACACTGCAATCCCTTCTCTCAGGATTTTGGGCACACATACAACACACTCAAGGTGTTTTTCAAACTGCCCGGTCCAGGACTTGAACTGTGCACTCAGCCATGTGGGATCCAGTTACCTTAACCTCCACGCCACCTGCTGGCCCCATTTAACTTTCCTGTACTACAGTTTCCTCAATGGAAAAAAAGGAGAAACTGGAAATAAATGTGAGATCATAGTGTAAATGATAAACCTAGCACTAAGGTACAATATTTTTATTATGTCGATATATTTTCTCCAAGTTTGATCCTCTTAATATGAAGAGACTTCAAAAGTTTGTGGAAAAATTGAATTAACATGTCAACTTACCTTGATACAATCATTTTTGAAATCCAGGTGTAGTTTTTCCATAACACACATTTTTCATGAACTTTTTGAAATCCCTCCATATACTTTACACATAGTCACCCTTTCCGTGTGTGGTTTCAGCCAATGATAATGCTCTGCTTCCACCTCTCTCTCACTCTCCTTGCAACAAGGAAATACCTGCCATGTCTATGCCCTCTTGTGCATATCCAAGGTCAGTGATAATAGCGCTTCTCGTGGAGTGACACGAGTAATTTTCTAGTTGCTGTACATTGCTCTCCTGTGATTGCCCCCATTCCACAGATGTGGAGATTAACATAGAATAAGTGAGACTGGGAGATATAAGGAGCTTCTCCTAAAACCACAGAGCAAAAGGATCCCACGCTGGCAAGGGCAGGCCAGTGCTGTGAGTGGGAAGCTCTGCTGATTCTTGTTCATCCACTGCATTCCTTTTCATATTCATGAATAACAACGAGAAGGCTTGGGACCAGAAAATGGCACAGTGGTTACGTCCCTGCTTCCACATGGCTGACTGTGGTTCAAATCCTGGCCTGGTGGCTTGAAACTCAACACAAGGAGTATGTGTGTGCATGCCCGTGATCCTGAGAGGAGAAAGGAGGAGAAGGGATTGTGGTGTGGCCATCTCCCTTGGGGGGGTGTGTGTTGGAGGTGGTGATTTCTCATTTTTCCCTCTCACTGTCTCTGTCTCTCTCTCTCTGGTGCCCCAAAAAAAAAACCCCCTCCCCCCCCCCAAAAAAAAAAAAAAAAAAAAACAGAATAAGAAGGCTTTATTCAAGAAGGTTGCAAGAACATACATGGCAGGTCTGTGTTACTGAACTTAGGAGGAAGGGGCTGGTAGTACAAGGACAAGAGCAACCTGCAGGCTAAGGGTAAAGAAGAGGGGTGAGAAGGCACATGCAGCTGGAGATCCCTCCAGCATTCAAAATGTTGCTTTTGTTTGTTTGAGAGTTTAGATTCTATGTCATGCCACAGAACCCAGAAGCTATGTAGAGTCATGTCATTGCATAATGACATCTGGGTCCATGAGGGACCACACATATGACATTGGTCTCACAATTACATTGGAGGTGAAGAAGTCCTATTGCCTAGTGCCATCAGGGACATCGTGGCCTCATAGTGCAATGTATTACTCACACGAGTGTGGCGACGCTGGTGTAAACAAACCCACTGCATGGCGAGTTGTATGAAGGTATAGCAGAGTTTACAATTATGTATAGATGTCATTTTGATCACAGTAAGAATAGACTATGCTACTGATTTATGTATTTGCTATACTTCTAAATCCTTAGACATCCTTCTACTTACAATAAAAGGTGACTGTAAAAGAGTATACCATGTTACATTGGCAGCAGCTGCCTCATACTCAAGTTCGCGACGTCTCAACTGCATCATTTTCTCTTGTGGCCGAATTAATCTGTTGTTTTGTTCACCATGGCCCTTCTGGTAGACGAGATGTGGAGGTAGAAGGCTGATACTGGTGTTGTAACCCTGTGGAGCCCTAGACTAATGTTCAGCTGTACAAGTATGTTTGTGTTTTAAGCTAAGTATTACAAGAGTCAGAAACTTTAAAAAAAATCAGAAAGTTTATAAATAAAAATAGTATGGTAAGCTAGGGTTAATTTAATGCTAAAGAAGGAACAGTATTTTAATAAATTTATAGCCTAAGCATATAGTGTTTATAGAGTCTACAGTACTGTCCAGTACTAGGCCTTCGTAGTCACTCACCACTACTTACTACCCAGACCAACTTGCAGGCTCCATTCAAGGTAAGCGGCCTACACAGATGTGCCAGTTTTACTCTTTTAAACACTATTTTTTTTTGTTGTTTTTGTTTATAGAGAGTTTTTTTTTGCTATAGGGTGAGCGTGTGCTCACCAGAGAGACAGACAGAAAGCGATAAATCACCTCCCAGGGGGATGGCCACACTGCAGTCCCTTCTCCTCCTTTCTCCTCCTGGGATTTTGGGCATGCACGCATGTGCACCTGGCGTGAGTTTCAAGCCTTCAGGTCCAGGACTCGAACCATAGTCAGCCATGTGGGAGTCCAGCAATGTAACCATTATGCCATCTGTTGGTCCCTTTAGACACTAATTTTAATAAAACTTTTTTATGCTTAGATAGGTTCAGATATACAAATACCACTGTGCTCTTGGGTTGTCGGAAAAGTTGGGATGCGTTAATGTGTTTTTCTATCCAAATTGCATACAGTATTCAATACAGTGACATGCTAGACAGGTTGTGTTCTACGAGTGGGAGACCTAAGCCGCAACATACAGCCTGGGTGTAGATAGGCTGTACCATCTAGGTTGTGCAAGCGCACTTTGTGATATTCATAAGCTGATGAAATTGCCTAACGAAGCATTTCTCAGAATATATCTTATCATTAAGTGACACATGACTATTCATAATTTTGATCTAATTTAACAATGCTATACAAAGCAGAACATACAATTAGGACACCACACGTTGGGAATACACGAGGTACATATCACTCTAGCCCACCACTTACAAAGCCCTGGTACTGCTCTACTGGGATAGCCAGAGCCGCCAGGGGCTTTGAAAGAGTGCTTTGGGTTTTACTCATTGGTCAAACAGTTGAGAACTATGGCTACAACTACTACCCATTCACTAAAACCAATTCCCTCTTCTGGGCCACACAAAGCCACTCTCCACTGTCTCCCTTGCACTGAGCCATACGATGAGGCCAAGAGCGTGGGCAGAGCTGGGTCTCAGGCTGACTCACAGAGCATCTCGCTCATGCTGCCCTTGCCCTTTCTTCCTGTGAACCAGTATGTTGATGAATCATCCCAGAAGCCTCAAAAACTACATGGTGACAACGGCACGAGCCTTTGCACCACCAAACTTAGCCCGAACCAAGCAACCTGGGATATGTACTCTACACCCTTCAACTAGGAAAGAGATCCATTTCTATTGTGTTTGTGCCATTATGTTCAGGCCCATTTGTTTCAGCCACTGCAGCTACCCTAAGGAATTCATGTGCTGGCCTATGCTTCAATGGGGCCTCAGATGTGCATACACAATGCTCGCAGAGAGTCCAATCTAATTAACTACAGTGTTGCTGCCATTTAACTGTCCCTCTGCTATGAAGGCAGCAGTAAAATGAATCAATGAAAGCTCAGAGCGTGCTAGAAAGTGGGTTAGGCAATCTTTCCCTCTAAAGAAACAGACAAGATCTTGGTTTTGAAACCAGATACAGTCCCTGGCACATTTTATTTTTATTTTATTTTAAACTTGACAGAGAAAGAGACAGATGGACAAGCGAGAGGCACACGTGCACACATGACTGGCTGGTTTTCAAGCTGTCAGTGGTAGGATTCCAACTGTGGTCAGCCATGTGGGATCTGGCTCTCTGTGCATAGCACTTAACTCCTGTGTTATAGGACTCCCCAGTGTTTTTGCTTTTTAAAAACAACTCTTTAAAAATTTAAACATTTATAGCTTAAACGTTCTTACAAAGCTGGTTATGAGCCAGATTTGATCTATGGGGTATGGTCTATCAAGTTCTGGTCTAAAAAAAAAAAATTTTTTTTTTTTTCTGAGAGATATTTTGCTAAAGGGCATGTGTGCTCACCAGAAAAACAGAGAGAGACGGAGAGACAAAAAGTGAGAAATCATCTCCCAGCAGGGATGGCCATGCCACAATCCCTTTTCCTCCATTCTCCTCTCAGGATCTTGGGCGCGCACGAGCTCAGTGTGAGTTTAAGCCACCAGGTCCAGGACTCGAATCGCGGTCAACTACATGGGAGTCCAGCGACATAGGCATTACACCAACTGCTGGTCCCTCTTGTGTGTGTGTGTGTGTGTGTGTGTGTGTGTGTGTATATATATATATATATATATATATATATATATATCTCGAAGTGCATAAATACTCATCAAAGACAGACAGTGAGAAGAAGAAAGTCCCCCCCCCCATGAAGAATTCTCCATTCCTCCCACCTTTCGGGATTTGGGGCACACATGTGCACATGCCCATTGTATCTTTCAGGCTGCTGGGTGCAGGATTTGAACCACATAGTTAGCCATGTGGGATCCAGCTACCCTAACCACCAGGCACAGACTGGCCTCCATGAGTCAAGTTGTATCTGAACTCGGTCACATTCATTTGTCAAAGCATGGTCCATGGCTGCCACTGCCCTAGCAGAGCTGAGTAGTTTTGACAGGCAAATGGCCCACCAAGCCCAAGATATTTACTCTCCTACCCTTTACAGAAAAAGTTTGCCAAACCCTGGTTCTAGAGGTTCCAAAACAGAGATCGTATGACTAAAGTAACCAGCTCTTCTGTAACTGCATGAGGACACTGAGTTTCCTGCTGCTCTGTGATATACTAAGAGTTGAGCATCTTCACCACCATGGGAGAGTATCACCCTTCAAAAGATCCTGGGGTTTAGTGTGGTCCCCAAAAAGAGCAGTAGCAACTGTCTTTGCTGGCTGCTGACAAAGTCTAATAAGCTAGGCTATACACAGTGCTTTCGAAAGTTTCTTCCCCCAACCTACTAAAAACAGAACACCCCATCCCCCAGCCCCGCTACTGAGGTTAGTTTATCTACTGGGTTGTCAGAAAAGTCATGACATATTTTTTCTGTTTTTCTATACAAAAATGAGTCACAACTTTTCCAACAACCTAATGACTCATTATGACGTTCCCCATAGAAGCTGGCAGTTACAAAAGAAACACTCAAAGAGCAGTTATAGATAGCATTTGCTTTCCTTGCTGCTGAGATTGCCACTAATATGATACTGGGTCATTTAAATTCACAATATGATTTAATTCTTTAAACAATTCTATGTGGATAAGGAAATTGAGGCTTAAGAGCAATAACATACCCAAGGTCAAAGAGCTGGAATGTCAGAGTTTGGATGTGAGTCTAGATCTACTTGACCAAAAAAAAAAAAAAAGAAAAACTTTCTAAGAAAAGGGACCAACAGATGGTTTAATGGTTATGCCACTGGACTCCCATGTAGTTGATCATGGTCCGACAGCTTAAACTCACGCCGGGCACGTATGTGTGTGTGTGTGTGTGTGTGTGTGCACACGCGTGTCCCAAATCCCAAGAAGAGAATGGAGGAGACGGGATCGTGGCCAGGTCATCTCCCCTGGGGGGTGATTTCTCACTGCCTGTCTCTCTCTCTCTCTGTCTCTCCAGTGAGCACATACACCCTATCCCAAAAACAAACCAAACCAAACAAAAAAAAAACAAAAAAACCTCTCTAATCTACTTTAAGTCAAAGCGGGTGCTTTCTCTGTTACACTGTAAGGTGTAGCACATGTAATAATTCAGAAATTTGAAGGCACTGCCACCATATTACTCACTGGTCATTATGCTAGGGTTCAACTATTTTTTTGATAGTAAAGTCACATTTTTATTCATGTATAACTAGTATTTATTGATTATTCTACGCTAGACATACTGCTAAGTGTTTTGCATATCTGGTCTCTCACCTCTCCTAAGTGTTAATTTCCTATCTGTAAAATGAACTTGGTAATAGCAGTTGCAGAGTATTGATTGACACAGTGAGCAATGAGTGCTGGACATATAATATATGTGTGTGTGTGTGTGTGTGTGTGTATATGTATGTATGTATGTGTGTGTGTGTGTGTATATATATAGCTTATTTTCTCCATGAGTGAGTGACTGAGACAGAAATACCTCGCAGAGTCCCAACACTGCGATTCATCTCCAACTTCTGCTAACCCCCCAGTTACGGACATGTATGTACTCAGTGTATTCAGGGAGGTCTCCAGAAGCAAATCCATGTCAGCCTCATAGAGCACCTCATTTTTCTGCTGTAACACTGCCCAATCCATGGGAATTTTAAACTAAATTAAAAATTGAACTTAAGTGTCAGCCAGGTGACATGGTGGTTAAGGCAGCTGGATCCTACATGACCGACTGGTTTGAGTTCCAGACCCTGTGGCTTGAAAAATGCACACAGGTTATGGGTGTGCGTGTGCCCAGAGTCCCACGAGGAGAATGGAGAAGGGACTGTGGTGTGGTCATTCTCCCTAGGGGGGTGCTGTCTCACTCTGTCCCTGTTTCTCTCTGGTGAGCACGCATGCTCTGTAGCAAACTTTTTAACAAATGAATTTAAAATGCCTACGACTAGAAATGCTAAGCATTATGCTGTCTTAACTTCCTCTTTCTCAAAACATGCTGCTTCTTTCCTCTTCCCTAGCCAAGGTCGTACCTACCCAGCACATTCTTTTTGTTCCTAGCACCTTTGTTATGAAACAACATTTCCTTATAACACCCAACATGCCTTCTTCCCACAGCTAGGATTACATCGAAGGTGGGACATTCTCAGACTTTTTTTTTTTTTTACATATTGCTGTAACATGCCCTAATTTTGCATTATATCAACCAGATCCTGTATCCCCTTACTGAATGGCCTCCTCACTGAGTTGCCTAAGCTACTGTGACTAAGCTACTTCTCAAGTATCTGGTTCCCATGGAGACAGAACAGCTATCACATTGTCAGGCATTCATTCCTTTATATGCACAGAAAGTGAGGCCCAGCCACATGCTCCCCTGGACAATGCACAGGATCACCATTAAATCCATGCTCCAAAAAAGAAGTCTTGCACTGAACTGCTTTAAGACTTCCCCCCTCATTCTTCTGGGGGAACAAAAGGGATGCAAGATATTTTGACCAGTTTGGTTTTTCGAATTGTTTGGAAGAATCCTTACTGAACCACACATTTTTACAAGGCTTGATGATCAGATCTGAGGCCAAATTCTGGTCAACTATAAACTTTTCTAATGAAGAGGACATTAAATGCGCTGTCTTGCAGGCTTCTGGCTATGATTCAATATCTTTAAAACTCTTTGGGGAAGGGTTGCCACTGGGCAATGAGACCACAGGATGACCACAGTGTCCAGCACAAAGTTGCTCAGAATGTGCCTGAAAGAAATCAAGCTAATAGCATCTAAAGAACTTCTGACCCTAACCTGTGCATTGCTGGCTCTAAACCTGATGTCTCAGCCCTGACCAGCCCGCTTGGTGTCCTGGGCTTACTTTCTAACTGATTTCTTGCCTGGTCCAAATCAGTGTCTTTAGGCTTCTCAGAGTTATTCAATTGCAAACTTTCTATTCTCCTTCTAAATTAGCCCTTTCCCAACTTAATAAATACACAACAATTCACCTACTCGTGCAGGACAAAAATCTAAGAATCTTACACTCCTTTCAATTAATAACCACCACCCCAATCCAAATCATTTCTATATCCTATTCTCTAACTTGCAACACAATCCAGAATCCAATCACTTCTTTCCATTTGGTCCAAGAATGCATCAGACCACTACTAAAACCTCCTATCTGGACTGTGCATTTCTTCCCCCGACCATTAGTTCTCCACACACAGCTGAAGTTACCCAAAAGTGTAAATCAGATCTTCTTACCTCTCCTTGATGTTCTCCAAAGACATTCTATGGCTCCTGCCCAGAGGCAACAGACTATGACTGGTAGCCCTTGGAACCTGCCTCATCTCTGCCTGTGTCTCTGCTGACTCTCTATCTCCATTACTAAGTTTGGTCACACTGGTGTCTGTCCCTCCCCAACAAATCTTTCCCTGCTTTTACACTTGCTGTTTTCTCTGGTTAGAACATTCTTCCTCCTGAGGTTGGTCCCATAGCCTAGTAGTTAAGAGAACTAGATCTGACACGGCCAACTACACAGTTCAAATCTCAGCCCCAGCAGCTTTACAAATAGGCTGGGCATATGTATGTGCATGCCTCAAATCCCAATAGGGTGGTGAAATGAAGGAGCAGAGATTGTGGCATGTTTACATTCCACTGGGAGGTGTTTTATTTCTCTCCTCTTTCTGTCTCTCCCTAGCCAGAGCACATACTCTCTGGCTTATAAGCAAACAAAAAAGAACATCCTTTCTCTTGATTGTCACACGATGCCTTCAGATCATTCAGACTTCAGACCCAAAGTCACACTTAGGGAGATCTTCCTCAAATAATTGGCTTTCTGAAGTTCTCTCTTAGTCTCATCTACCTTATCAATAAAGAGTAAAGTTTGCATTTAAATAATTTACATAACTCATACTTTAAAGAATACATAAATTTGGCTTTTGGAAATCATGAGATAAAACTTTTAATCACTTACTCTAGTAGAAGAAAACTAACGAACTACCCTTTGATGAAACCTTGAAATATTAATGTTGACACTAAAAATTAAACTCATATAATTAATAATTATTATTTAGAGTGTTTCATTTAAAGACTGCCAAATATCTGAATGAAAAAGTGTAATAAACCAAGAGGTTCTAGGTTAGGAACGAATTCATGTAAACAAATACTTTATGGCCGAAGAGTGACATGAGGTCAGTAGGTCAGGGGATGTCCATTATCTCACTTTAAGCTGGCTTCTTTCAATGACTCATAGCATACTGTTAGAGACAACAATCTTTGCACAAATTTGGTGCTTAATGAGAGCTTGTAAAGACCTAAGACTTTCTGGATGGTTTTCAAGTGTTGGTTTTCTAAGTACCTACTCTTATCAACACTTGTGAGTGAGTTCCAGGAACTAGCTTTCTTCCTTTGGAATTAGTCATAGGGACATTATCATGCCTCAGTTAAGAAGGTCTTAACTTCTGTCTACTAACCACATGGTAATATTGCATATATTAAACTTTAATTTGTTTTTAAGTAGCAGTTTTTATAGAAATAGAGATAGTAATAATATTGATTAAAGGAAAAAAATAGTCCCTCCCCCATAAAAAGCCACAACTGATATTTACTAAATTCTTGCTATGTGCTAGGCACACAATACATCTTTTGACTGTCTGAGTGTATACATTTTTTTCAATTATCTTCTTATAGAGAACCTGCTTAACAATAAGATGCTTAACAGATAACTCAGAAAAGAAATTCAAATGGTACGATATTCTTGTTCTTACAAATGTGTGTTTTCTCCAAACCTATTTCTGATTAGATGTGTCTTTAGGGCTATGGAAAAGACAGCTAGACTGAGAAGCTGAAGTGATAATCCCCCCACTTTCACCTCCAGACTGTATGTTCACAGCAGACAATGCATATTTATTTAAATAAGCATTTATTGAAAGAATGCATATGTGGTTAAATCTAAAATGAGGACATGCACATTTCCTGGGTATCAATTTTGTTTTGAATGAAAAATGGCACATGCAGAAGAGAAAGAGATTGAGAGACGGGGGCAGGTGAGGGAAGTGCCCCGAGCAGGGTCTGCTCATGCTGCAATCTTTTTTTTTTCTCCAATCTCTTAGGATCCTGGGCATACATACTCTGTGTGATGCCAATGGGGCCATGATGTCAACCCCAGCTGGCCATGTGAGGTTGGCTTCCTCCATACAGCACCTCAGGGCTATAGACAGGGCTGGCACTACGTATCAATTTTAACATTTAGTGGTGATAAGCCCATAGAGTTACCATGATATAAGAATGGTTTCTAAGTCTCCAAACCACTAGCTTCAAGGTTTGTAATATTATTTCTTTGAAAAACTTTTTTTTTTAATGAGAAATACCATATTTTTAGGATAATTTCAGAAATTACTGATAGCCACTTTAAATAACATGATTTCTGCATGGGAATGACTTAAGAAACTACCATATAATATACCAAGAAGAGCTTCCAAGCTTTTGAGAAAACTAAATGCAGAAAAATTGAAACTGAAATTCTCATGATAGATGATGTGTGATATTCTTTCCTTACAACCAAGATAAGTACTAAAAACAATTCTAACCCACATGGACTGCGCCATTGCCATGCAGAGGCCCAATACTACATCCCACTAATGGAGCCCCAGTAGCAAAAAGACTTATAAAGACAGTCATAGTAAGTGCTTTGACAATAAAATACCAATACTGCTAATCACTGAAGACAATAGCAAGTGGATAGTTGCTCCATTGAATGTTTCATGAGTAAAAATAACAGGGCATGTAAAACAAATTTAAAAAGGTCTTTCGAGCCCAGTTATGGCGGTGCAGGTGGTAGGGTGCCACTGCACAATGCTGGAGCCATGTGAGTGAGCCCTGGGTGTGATCCTAGTTTGAGCTGAGCATACCCAGTGCTAGGGGCAGAAGGGGAAGGGGCTATTGCTGAGTAGTGAGACAGTATCAAGGATTACTATTCCTCTCACTTTCAGGAAATAAACTTTAAAAAGAATGTTTTGCCACCTATATATGTTATATTTCATTCTAGAATAGCACCTCACCACTTTTATTCATTCTGTAGTATATGAATTCAACCAAATAAAGTCTGTCTCATTTTTAAGGACCTAAAAATCTCTTTTGTTAATTTGAATGTCTTTTACCTTATATGTATATTTCACTATATCAAGACAGTTATTTTCCTTTTTATATTTTAAATTTATTAAAGTTAAATTCTATTCATTTAGACAAAAGAAATTCTAGGCATGTTCATTCCAAATAAATTAAAAATGGATGCCTCTTGGTACTCACCCTCCCGTATCTGTTGGCATAGGACCCAGTAAGCAAGGAATGGAAAACAATGATTGTCTCGTCCAAGTCCCAGATGAATACTCTCTACAAAGGAAGAACCAAATCAATGTGTCTTTTCCTTGCTTGAGAAAACTATTTTTCAATTAACTTTAAGATGAAAAAGTAGTCTTGAAATGGGAGAGAGATAAAAAGTCTAAATTTACTTTAAAAAAAAAACACAAAGAGCATCTCCCAGCTTTTACAGACAGAGCCACAGATGAGGCACAAGAGAATAATTATCTTAGCCACATCTATATACATATAAATATATATGTGTGTATATATGTGTACACACAGATATTCATATGTGTATTATTCATATATATTATTCATATATATATTATTCGTATATTATATGAATATATATATATTATATATATATAAATGAGATAATAACCTACGTCCTTTCTATTTCTGTGGTAAAATCCAGGCTTAGTTCTGAAGAAATGGAAATTGAGTTATAACTAGCCTGTTTAGAATTTTCAAGATAGAAAGGGGCAATCAATTAAAGATCATTTATCTTTTCCTTATCTATGATCTCTGTTCATTAGGAAGTATTAAAAAGAACTAATCTTACATGTCACTCTTGTTGAGTCAGTTTTTGGATCGTTGGAAAAGTCATGATGTATTTTTGTATAGAAAATAGAAAAAACACATCATGACTTCTAACAATCCAGTATTAAAAGTTGCATATAAAAATTAAAACTTCACATAATTTATTTCCCATGTTATCCGCTGGGTAGTTATCAAAGGGATAGACCAAGGTATATCATTCCTACCAGGTTTTCTAAGTCTCAGTTATAGAAACAAACAATTTAAGTAGATATATCACTCAAGCTCTTAGACACACTGTTTGGGTATTTAGAATTGGATTTGAAGACCTCATTTCAAAAAAGTCTTTGAGATACCACAAATTGCCTTCCAAGCTTGCTTTTCTTCCCCTTTCTCACACCAGTACATAATCATACACATAGATTCTGTTGGAAAAACTTCATCTTTTCAGCCAAAATAATCATGTTTTCCACCATCAAATTTCACCTTGGCAAAAAGCAGAAACTTAACTGCAGTGGATTTGAGACTCTGCAATCTACCTCCCCTAAGTTCTTACTTAATCCCTCCCGCTTTTGAATTCCCACCAAACATGTCTCATAAGGTGATTACCTTTTCAGTTTAGAACATTCCAGATTTTCCTGGCTCGACATACCCAAGTGTGTCTTAATTTCAAAGTGGATTTTACTAAGCATTTTCAGTATGACACTTACGTAATTGAAATGGAAATGACAGAATTTTGTTTAAGAATTACAGAATTTTCTGTATTACCTTTCTGCATAGTGGAAATAAACTATATAAAGAAATAATATAGATTTATGAAGAGACTTCAAAAAGTGCATGAAAACATGGAATTACAAGTATGAGTTATTTTGGTGCAAAAATCTTTGAAATCCATGCATATTTTCTCATAATATGTATCTTCCATGATCTTTTTGAAGACCTCCTGTAATGCAGGGAGGTAAACAGATGTTTTAACATGTGTAATTAATAGGAGAAACAAAAACAGAAGTAAATAATTGCTTAGCCTATAGTTAACATCAGGGGACTTTAAAACATTTTGTGGCAAAATGGAATTAAATGTATGAGTTTATTTTAGTGCAAAAGTAAAATTGAAATTCACTCTATTTACCTGTTTATTTATTTATTTTTAATTGCCAGAGTGCGTGTGTACTCACCAGAGAGAGACAGGCAGAGAGGGAAAGGCAGAAAACACTCCCCAATAGGGCATGGTCACATTGCAATCCCTTCTCTTGCATTTCTCCATCCTGTTGAGATTTTGGACAGGCACGTACACATGCAGTTTTGAAAAATATATGTTTTTCAAGCTATCAGGTCCTAGATTCGAACTACATGATCAGCCATATGGGATCGGGCTCCCTTAATGACTAGGCTTCAGGGTGAGCCCAGAGTTTTTTCGGCATATTCAGTTTCCATGACATAATATTTCTATAACATACCTCAAGATCAGAATCGGGGGGAGGTGAAGGATTATTGTTTCTTCGGCCCCGTCCACGTGATTTCCCATCTGAACCGCGACGCAATCGATCAGTTTCTGAGTCTTTAATAGGTGTTGACGGGCTGTGGATTGTACTGTACTCTGTAGGAATACAGGAAGGACTTTCATCTTTTAGTTCCACCACCATGGTGCCGAGATTAACCTTGTTTTAATCCAGGGGGAAATTTGAGGAGAAAAGCACATTTCATCATGCTTAAATCCTACACTTAAATCCTATATTTTACTTGCATTGGTAAATAATTCATGAGATATCTAAGATTTGTTTTGAAAAAAAAAAAAAAGAGAGATTAAGATCATCATGCTTAAATCCTACACTTAAATCCTATATTTTACTTGCATTGGTAAATAATTCATGAGATATCTGATTCTAAAATTTGTTTTGAAAAAAAAAAAAAGATTAAGAACAATTAAAATTTAATTGGCGGAGAGAGATAAGGTGGTACAAAGTTGCCTAGATTTTCCTGTGGTTCTCTATGATTAGAGCATACACCCTCACTCCTGTCCCCCTATCTGCCCCTCTCTTTATTTCCACAAATGGCACGTGGCCCTGCTGAGAGGTTCACACAGCTGCCCCAACAGCCGCGCTCCCAGCTGTGAAGACGCATCTGGTGCATGGAAAGAAATGAAAAGAAAAACCAGCTCTGGTGCAGGGAAAACTGAGTCATCAGGCAGACTTCTTTATTGCAAATGTTAAAACTCCCATGTTCTCCCTCATTCTATATGTGAACGAGGGAGTGAAAAGGCAAAGAGAACAGATCCAGGGACAATGCCATGCTGTCTACAGTATCAAGCACAGGTTCTTCCTGTGTGTTAGTCTCGGAACCAAACATCCCACACCAGGCAGCACATGCACATGACTCATCCGGGTAACGCAGAGGAACCCCTGAGGTAACTGCACAGAAACCACAACATAAAGAACAACCGCAAACAGCTCAAAGAGGAGCTGGGCAGTGCTCGTAGGCATGGGGGAGATTCTTATCCTGCTTTCAGAATGAGCAAAAGGCATTCCCTTGTCACCTCTTAGGTACTTTGTTTGTTCGGTTTTTGTGTTATTTTTTTTCCTTAGTCTCCCCAGGAGATACATCAGACCATCTTTGCCTCTCCCAAATTCCAGATGTTCGGTGTGCTGGCTTTCTCCTCAAAGCCCTCTGCAGACAGGGCGAGAGCTAGCTTGCTTTCTACCAGGTATGTGGTCAGAATCTCCTGATCTCTGAGGAATGATTACACTTTCTGTGATGTTGACATTACATTCTACCAAACACAGAACAATGGACAACTAACTCAAGCTCTGGTAACCTTTATTAATGTATTTGCAGTCTCAACTCTACCATGGAGGCCATCCAGGTGTCAAGCCACATGGTCTCAGTACTCCCTGCAGGCCTAAGTGTTTCTCTAAAACTTAGTGAATCAGAGCAAATACTGTTTCTAAATCACATGAACTGCACTACAACTGCTACTCAACCTTAAAACCAGGAGTGCTGCCACATGCAGATGAGACTTCTGTGTGCCTTCTTCTATAACAAGACGGCACACTTTCTCACAAAAGTTAGTCATGTCATTCTCACATTCAGAAACCATCAAACGTCCTATACACCTATTAATTACGGTCAGAAAGTTCAAACCACCACCACTCAGAGTCAGTTTATGTATTTATTGGGGATACATCTTTGAGCTAACTTTTCTATCAGATAAGAACTGTAGAATATAATGCTGGCTGGTCAAAGCTAATCATGCTCTAAATATACATTAATATTCTTTTATTGCTGGAGCAGATGACCAAGGCATCCTCTCCATATGATGCTCTAAACCAAGCATCTCTCTTTTATTAGGGGCTCCAAATAAATATATTTTAAACTAGTCAAGTGGATTTGAGGCTGTTTTTTGATGAAAAAGTCTTGACCTTCCTTTTTAAAAAATATTCTGCAATGAACCTTTCCATGCAGAATTTAGAAAGTCATCATCTGTGGGCCCAGTAGATGGCATAATGGCTATGTCGCTAGACTCCAATATAGTCAACCCATGTTCAAGTCCCGGACCCAGAGGCTTAAACTCACAACAGGTGCATGTGCGTGCATGCCCAAGATCCTGAGAGAATGATGGAGAAGGGATTGTGGTGTGGCCATCCCCCCCTGGGGGGGGCTGATTTCTTGCTTTCTGTCTCTCTCTTTCTTTCTAGTGAGTGCACACACCCTATAGCAAAAACCTCTCACAAGAGAAAAGAAAAAAAAAAGAAATAATAAATAAGAAAGTCACATCTGAGACAGAACACAGGCTGATCTCTTCAAGGGTTTCCAAACTGAGCATTTGTTTTGCAACCAGCACAGTTAGCATCCAATTCCACTTGCAATTCAAGTGCCTCATTACACAATCTATTGTTAATTGCCAGCACTCCAGCTTTTGAAAGCTCATGTTTGAGAAGAGGCTAAAAGATATCAAGCGGAGTTATCTTATACATTATGCCTTCTGCTTGACTTCAAGATAGTTTAGAGTTAATTTTGTCCTCAAAGTAGTTTATTGTATGTAAGTTTTCTTAGCCTGGATTTCCTCTTGATTGTCCATTCCTTTATTTTTGGTGTTAACTTTATCCTGGCTTTAAAAACCTATTAATTTTTAAAAATACATTCTATCTCTTTTTCTTTGGTGGGAGGGAAAGAAAAGTTATAATTAATTATTTCAGTAAGCATCTCCTCAAATAAAACAAATTTACTGAATAAACTATATAGGAAAATTTAAAATATTACCTACAGTTCTTCTAGGTGGAGGAAAAAAAAACCTATAAGGTAGACAATGTGACAGCTTTAACTATTAAAACACTCTCATGCCTTACAGTTTTCACTTATTAAAAAAATAATAAAATTAAAAGTGGTGTGACCTAGTTTTTAAAAATCTCTTCCTTTTTGTTCTTTGAGGTGGAATTTAAATGCTTCTACTCTCTTAACCAGCTTTCCTGACTCTAACTTCTGCTTCCTCCTACTCCTGCAAAACAACTCAAATAATTTAATCTTCTAATCCACTGAGAGCTCACGTTTCGCTAAAATCCTCTCCAGATTGTTCAACTTTACCCCCACTGAGATAATGGATGTGAAAATACTTTGAAGAGCATTCATTTCATTTAACAAACACTGACTGGCCATGATGTTCACACTCTTCTAGGCACTTGTTCCAGAAGATAGAAATGTAATGGTGCATCAAAAAGCCATGGTCCTTACCTTCTTAAAGCTAAAAATTTAAAGGAACACATTGATTTGCAGACAAAAAGGAGAAATGAGCAGAAAATGCAGAAAAGGTTATGGTGTAGAAAGGTAGAGTGGAGACTGCGGAGGAGGTCCACACAACTTGGACTCACAGGATTATAGAAGTTTCCTGAAGATAGAGAATAATTTTACCAATAAGGAACAGGCAGGACCATAAGCATATGTGAAGGTACAGAGAGAGAAGGCATGCCATGTTTAAGAACTGAAAAGAAAATCAATTTGATCTGAATCTATAGACAAAGAGCATAGAGATGAAGCTGAAGTGGCAAGCAAAGAATTTAACATGAGGTGGTGGATCTAGGTCCAGTGTGGGAAATACCAGAGACAAGGAAAGATTGAGATAGGGAGACTAGCCTGGAGGATAACTCTATAACCTAGGTGAGAAATGGCAAGTGGCCTGGATGCAGGAGAGAGAGATCTGAAGGATCTAATTAGGAGATGACAACAATAACTGATTGGTAAATGAAGAAATAACGAGTGGAGGACAATGCCCATTTCAATGGCTTGACAACTTGGTGGTCTGTTATACAAGGTATGGTATTTAGGAAAAAGGGATCAGAGGGAAGAATACAGGTGAGAATTCAGATTCAGCCTTGGAATACCAAATTTGGAGGTATCGCAGGCATCCAAGTAAAGATGTCCATCAGGATGCTAGACATCTCTAAAGCTCAGGAAAGAAAAGAGTGTGTGTGTGTGGGGTGTGTGTGTGTGTGTGTGTGTATACACACACATATATGTATACATATATACATACACACATATATACACATGTATGCATATGTATATATAATATACATATATGTATATATGTATGTGTATGTGTATATATACACACATGTATACATATATACACATATATACATATATGTATATGTATGTATGTGTATATATATTAATTAAAGCAATGGGTGTAGTAAAAGAAATGCAGTGTGTGTAGAAGGGATGGCAGAGAAAGATGGGTGGGGTCTGAAGTAGAAAATCAGTAGTTTTTTAAAGAGGTCAGGAGGAATGTAGTGATCAGTAACATCAGATCAAGTAAGAGACAGGTAAAGTGAAAATTGAACTAGACAGTACTTTAACGACATACTAGTGCAGATTCAAGAAAGTAGAAGAGGAAGCAAGGAGTAATTAGAAGAGTAAGCAAGGAGTAAGACACTCTAAGTATTACTAATGACCCTATAGTGACCAAATCCAGTAATTTTTAGCTTTCGATCTTATTTGACCTCCCTGTGGCTGTGCTAACTACTCACTCCCTGAACCACGTACACATCAGAATATCTCGACTTCTCTTTCTTGTTTCATACTGTTCCTTCTCAGCCTCTTCAGCCAGGTCTTCCACTGTCCTGATATTCACTGTTTGCTATCATCTTAAAGAAGCATTTCTACCAGGTGCACATAATTTTAATTTGTACATATTGGAAATGTTTGATAAATTTGCTTTAAAAAATCATATTCCTTGCTGTGAATTGTCCAGATCCTTTGCCAATTTTTTAAACATTCCTTTATTGATTTATATAAAATAGTTTTAACCTTTCTTTCATATTTGCAGATACTTTTCCCAGCCTGACATTTCCTTAAGTTATGCTTTTCTTCAAAGAAGCTTTTTATTTTTATGGAGTCTTGCTGCTCAGCATGAAGATTTGGTTGGTTCCTTGAAGATTTAGAGCTAAGTATTCACATTTATTCTAAGTGTAGCAGAGAATGTGTGATCTAACTTTATACCCCGGGGACTACCTACGCCAGTAGCAGTTGTGAAAGGAAGAGAACAGAGTTCCCGCTGGCTCCTTTCAATGTACTTTGGAAGGATGGAAACCCTCCTTACTTGTTTCTAAGTCAAAGTGAGGTGAAAGACTTTCTGCACCCCTACACAAAACTAAGTAACTGGATGCCCAGGCTAAAGGAAGCTCTTGTCACATGTATCAATACAAGGACAGGGAGCTATAATCTCTGGCTAGATGATGAATCTGTCTGCTAAGATAATACATGGCACAAAAGCAGAGCTTTTTGTGAAATCCTTAGAAAAAGGATCTGAATTTAGTGAACATAAAATGTGATAATCAGTAATTTTGTTCTAGTTGTCACTATGCGGTGCTCAGATAAAAGGAACAGAGAGATCATTTCCCTAAATGCAGTTATTGTCACATTCGAGACTCGAGCCCATGAAGGGGGTGCTATGCAGCCATTGATGCTAAGGCACTCCCAAACTTTGATACTCAAAATAAACACAAGGACATGCAAAAGTCATCTTAATAAATGGTATGCCAAGCGAACTTCAGGAAGATTCAAGAAGGAATGCAGAGATTGAACTCTAGTTTAATAAAAAAAAAGATTTCATGGTTCCCTCAGTATTCTCTATAGGAGGGAAGTGACTGAACTTGGTGCTTTGGCACCAAAAGAAAAAAAAAGTCAAATATGAGGGGTTTTCAACAAGTTTGTGGAAAATGTGTATTATGAAGACACTGTGCATGGATTCCAAATTTGTTTGCACCAAAATAAACTGGTACTTTAATTCCATTTTTTATGAGCTTTTTTTTAAAATCTTTGTATATTCATTGAGCATATTTCTGTCTATAATTTTTTTTTTTTGGAGAGGTTTTTCGCTATAGGGCACGTGTGCTCACCAGACAGACAGACAGATAGAAAGTGAGAAATCACCCCTCGGGGGGGATGGCCACGCCGCAATCCCTTCTCCTTCATTCTCCTCTCCAGATCTTGGACACGTGCGCAGGTACGCCCCGTGTGAGTTTTAAGCCACTGGGTCCGGGATGTGAACCGCGGTTGACTACGTGGGAGTCCAGCGACATAGCCATTACGCTAACTGCTGCTCCCTCTGTCTATACTTTGATAACTAGTTTTCCTATGGGAAGAATAAAAGTCTGTTCTACGAAGCTGGGTTTGATTACTTGAAGGTAATCAAGTAACAACTTGCATCTTACTCCAGATGAACAAGGTATTGTATAGCTGGTACTGCCTGTGGTGACCACAGACTCCTAAGTCGGGGAAGCAGCACGGCCCTTGGTATCTGTGGCAGGACAGGTACCTTCAACGTGCCAGGCTGCAGGCTCAGCACTGCGAGCCACCTGAGCCAGAAGCAGTTCCCACCATTAAGGACTCTCATTGCTTCTGTTCATAATATGAATATGCACTCAGGTTCGCAGCAACAAAGCTAGGTGGCTTGTTGCTCTTTCACTTCCATGCCTGCTTGACAGCCACAGCAAGAAATCCAGCTTTCATTTCATTGAGAAAATACAAGTGACGGCTCTCCATCCTCCCTCCACCCCTAGCAACCAGTACTTTGTATGCCCTGTCTGCCTTTCCTCCTACAATGGGTGAGCTTTCTGTGCTCTTAATGCCAACCCTTCTTTTGGGTCCAGACTCCAGCCCCTGCTCACTAACCCCAGCCAGTTTTCCTCTCCTTTTGGATTACTCACATATGCGGACAAGCTAGATGTATGTCTTGTCTACAAAATATCCTCCACTGTCCCTGTAGACTCTGCCTCATTTCTCTATGACCTTGCAGTGTCAAGAAAAATCAATGGAGGCATTATAATTTCCTGCTGTTTAAACTTCCTCTCCTCCCATCCTTTGCTGAGTCCATTCCAATTGTGCTGTTTTCTCCAATGTACCCCTCGTCAGAATCACCAATGACCCCCCTTTGCCAACCTAGTGGGCAAGTCTCCATTTGTATCTTTCTCAAGCTTCTGCCAGCATCACACCTGGCTGATCACTGCTTCTGCAACACTGACTCTCTGCAGTCTCTGGAGGCCCTGTTCTCAGCTCTGCTCCTGCCTCACTGGTTTTCCTTCCCCAACCTCCTGCACTGGCTTTTCTTCTAGAGTTAATGTTTGCAGACCCAGGTTTGGGGCTTATCTGTCTTCTCTTCTATGTTTATACCATGACCCTGGCCAACACATCCAGGTACTTGGCTTTAGACGGCATCTATATGCTGATGAACCACCTGCAGGCCCTAAACCATCTTATGAACACCAGACTCACTTATCCACCAACTGATTCACCATCCTCCTTAGTTTTCTAATAGGCATCTCAAAGTTTACACATGCTACAAGGAAATCTTAATTTCTTCAATAATACCTCTTGATATCCTTTTTCCTATCTTGGTACTTTTCCAGCTATTTCTGCCAAAAATCTTGGTGTCTTCTATGATTCCACTCTTCTCCTCCCCCTCATATGCAATCTGTTGATAAATGATTGTGAGAATTTCTTCTAATCTCTCTGGAATATGACCACCTTCCCTTCTCCACCTCTCCCACCTGCATCATGGCACTACTGCCTCTCACTGGGACATGGGGGATCATCTTAGTTGATTGCTCCATCCCCTCATTGGCCTTATTAATAACTATTTTCTTCCTATAGTCAGATAAGACTATTTTTAAATGTAAAGAAATCACATGGTACCAGCAGTTAGCGTAATGGCTATGTTGCTGGACTCCCACGTAGTCGACCGCAGTTTGCGTCCCGGACCCAGAGGCTTAAAACTCACGCCGGGCGCGTGTGCGTGCATGCCCAAGATCCCGAGAGGAGAACGGAGGGGAAAGGACTGCGGCATGGCCATCCCCCTTGGGGGGTGATTTCTCGTTTCCTGTCTCTCTGTCTGGTAAGCACACATGCCCTATAGCAAAGCCTCTCACTGGGACATGGGGGATCATCTTAGTTGATTGCTCCATCCCCT
The DNA here is from genome assembly GCF_000334495.1 of Tupaia belangeri chinensis. Lineage (NCBI taxonomy): Eukaryota > Metazoa > Chordata > Mammalia > Scandentia > Tupaiidae > Tupaia > Tupaia belangeri. The sequence continues at coordinate 585,342 of NW_006159941.1, read as the reverse complement.
CATTGGCCTTATTAATAACTATTTTCTTCCTATAGTCAGATAAGACTATTTTTAAATGTAAAGAAATCACATGGTACCAGCAGTTAGCGTAATGGCTATGTTGCTGGACTCCCACGTAGTCGACCGCAGTTTGCGTCCCGGACCCAGAGGCTTAAAACTCACGCCGGGCGCGTGTGCGTGCATGCCCAAGATCCCGAGAGGAGAACGGAGGGGAAAGGACTGCGGCATGGCCATCCCCCTTGGGGGGTGATTTCTCGTTTCCTGTCTCTCTGTCTGGTAAGCACACATGCCCTATAGCAAAAACCTCTCCAAAAAAAATAATAAAAATAAAATAGAATAAAAAAGAAATCACGCTACTTTTCTGCTTAAACATTTTTCATCTCATTCAAAATAGAACCCAAAAGGCCTGCTATGACAGCCTCTCTACCTCCCCAACCCCACCTCCACTGTTCTCCTTGCCCAGCTGACTTCGGCCATGCTGGTCTCCTTGGCACTCACCAAATCCATCACACACAGTTCCACCTTTAGAGCGTCCTAACACTGTTGAGAGTTGTTTGTGCCCTGGATCTGTTCAGATATATGTTACTGTCCTCATGTAACAGACAAAAAGATTGAAGTTAATACAAATTAAAGGCTACCAGTTAGCATGTACTATAAACAAGACCTGAACCTAGACCTGTGGTCTCTGTAGCCTCCACTCCATCTGTCTCCTCCTGTCTCACACCCTATCCAGATTTGTCTTGCCTCAGAGAGAACACTGTTTCTCTGAGCTAGAAGTCTCTCGTGGTGAAGATGAGGGCAGAGACAAGCTGCACAGCCCTGACGGGCACTCACTTGGGGAATCTTGCCTGCCACCTTCTCCTGGAAGATTGGGGCCAAAGAGAGAAGCATTGAGGACCAAGGCTGGGTTACATGGATGACAGAATCCATGCTGACTGCAAAAATCCGACCTTTCCCTTCCCTGTTAGGGTAATAATCTACTCACAGAGGGAGTGGATCTCACAAACACATCTTAAGTTTTAGGACAGAACATGGAAACCCGATCAGTTCAAACTTCACCACACTGGAGCATAACCTAGAAATCAAGACATCAGGGCTTGGCCTAGGCACCATGGGGCAGGCAATAGGGCACTGCTCTGCAGTGCTGAAACCACATGGAAGGCCACAGTCTAGATCCCAGGGTAACCTGAAACATAGCAGGTGCAACTATAATCCTGGCTGTCTGTTTGGTAGGGAGTTTGGGAGAGAAAAAGGGGTGATTACAGTATGATGAGACCCTGACAAAAAGTACCTATTTTGCTCTTTCAATAAAATAAATAACAAAAATGATATTAGAATATCTGCATATATTCCAGATATAAATATCTGACCCTCAGATACATCAACAGTAAAATGGGGACAGCATCATAGTGAAGATTATATCAACTAACACACACTAAGGTGTTTTGTACAAACACATTTATGGTGTCATGCTAAATGAATTTGCAAAGTCACCTCTCTGAGTTCAATGATCTTATTTGTAAAGATGATCATAAAGTGATTTTCCTGTTCAAAAATACTTTCATCCATTAATGAAGTTTAAATAAAATTTATGTGTTCTGATGGAAATAATACCCTATCATTAAGCCTACTAAAAATGGTCTGTTCTTCTAGCCTTAAATCCACCTTTACTATCTTTTGTCCTTCCCTCATTCCCATCTCTCAATGCTAAGGATTCATTTCACTAACTTAAGGTTTTTTTCTCCAAATACTTTATATAAGAAATCTGTTCCTGTATTCTTTCTGAGTGTTTCTTCTTCTAGCACGGCATTTTAATAATCCAATATTTATTAGGTTTGGCTGTACACATGACTATCTTCTTTACTAGTCAAATGCCCCTGAGGACATGAAATTATCCTCTTGCTTTTTATTATATATCTCTACATAATGCGACAATACTTTCAAAGTAAGAGATGCTCAATGCATAGCTAATGAGATGTTGAAATCCTCATTTCAAACCCTCATTTACAAATCATCAAACCCTCGTTTACATATGCAAGTAGAAGAAGCTTTGCTTTCTAGTTTCCTTCAATTAGGGAATGGAGTAATGCAATTTAATAGCACAATTAGGGAAAACATCTCAAGAGAAGCCTGCTTTCTCAGTAACCTTTATCAGTATCAAAGCTGAGTCAAGGGAGATAATTAGACGAACAAATGTTCTGAAACAGATACTTCAGGGAAAACACTAAATGAGAAACTGAAAAAGGAAAGAGACTTCATGCAGACCCTGCAGTTGTTTGAATGCTTCAAGGAAGAACATGTAAAAGATAGTCAGGGATGGAAGATAAAATAAATTGCAAAGTTGAAAATCAAGTCAGGGGTAGAGAAGAATTCTTACATTTGGGAGGTATTTTACTACTGGAAATATGCTTTTTAAATATAAAGGAGCTGAAATGAAACTAGTACAAGCCAATTAGACAGGGAAGGTTTGGGACTTGGAGCAGAAAGAAGAAAAGATGGTGAGGTGTGCGCTATCGAGAAGGTACAATTACACAAGAATTCTGAAGACATTTTGTGTGTGCACATATCAACCACAAAGGAGGTCGTTTTCAAAACTGTGGTTGTAACACAACTTGCCAAGTACTTTCAGAGTATGGGGAGGTTACAGTGAAAAGTCTCTGGCCCTTATTATTTTTTATTTAAAGTTTGTTTATTCACTTTTTCCTTAAGTGAGAGAGACAGAGAGAGACAGAAAGAGAGAATAGCCCTTCCTGCAGGGACTTTTGGAGGGAGCTAAATAGAAAGAGAGGAAAGTGAGAAAGCACCCTCCATTGGGAAGGGAAGGTTCCTTTTCCTCCATTTCCCCCTCTTTTCAGGATTTTGGGCAAGCAAGTCCACACACATACCCAGTGTGCTTTTCAAGCCAGGGATCCAAGATTCAAAGCATAGGATCACCTATATGGGATCAAGCTGCCTTAAATAAGATGCCACTTGCTGGCCCCCAGAAGGGTTTTAACACTGGTGATCCACCCTCAGATTCAGCCAGGCTCTAAATGATGGGCAGACGCATGCCCAATGTACTCAGGCAAGTCTCTGGAGTTGACCTAAGTCACAGTGGGCAGACCCATCTTTTCAAGTGGGTTTGCCTCACAGGGTGTAGCATTTTATAGCTGCGCCAATATACAACCCCTTTTCACAAAACTGTTACTTTTAAGGCTGATTACAGATGATTCCATAATGTGAGAGTTCATTGTTTTAGAGTACAGAGCACTGGAGTCAGGCATCTTATTTACCTTTAAAAAAAAAAAAAAAAAAAAAGAACTCATCTAGGTCAAAGCAGCCATTGTGAATCCTTCTGGCACATGACAGAAGCTACTCTCTCCTTTAAGTGGCAATGTAATAAGGTTACACTGAGTAACTGAGTGAAACTATTGGTGGCTAGGTTGCGAGGACACCCATATACTTTACTAAGTTAGCTGTGCTGAAAATAAAAATGATATTCTCTTACGAAAAGTGTAAGGTCCAACAAGGGAATATTTCCACCTGGAAGGCTACAATACTGAGGGAGGGCCCATGATATTTCTCAAAAACCACTTGGAATCCACACAGACTTACAAACTAATGGGCCATGAGATCTCCAGTTACATGTGAGAGTGTGACCATGTGAATTTTGTATTCAGAGATTTTTTTTTAAAATCAGATTATGAAAGAAAACAAAAAGGTCCTCAGCAAGGACTTGGATAAATTACATTAATTTTTAGACTGTCAGTGAATATTACTTTATCAAAAGACTGAAGACTTCAAGTAAAGGAATCCTGAAAACTTTCAAGTTATCAGCCATAGCACCCTCCCATAGAAACATACATAAAATAAAATAAAAGTAAACTTGTTGACTAATTTTATAGGGTTAACCAGTTATCCCAAACCAATAAACATTAATTAATTTTAGAGAATTGCTTTGCCTTTCGTTCTGTATTCCATAAGCATTACGCCCCTTTCACACAGTCGCTAATTGAGGTTTCCTCGGTAAATTAATTCCTCAGCCAAGGGCTTGTAAGTAAATTAACAGAACTTCATCATCCCTGGATGATGAAGCCATTATACACTTTCCGGTATTCTGTAGCAAACCTCATAGAAACTTCTATGATCCCTTACAAACATTTCAATCTCGGTTTTAAATTCCAGTTATTCTACGCGAAGGATCCTAGACAGCCATGCATTGGAGGCTTTCTTCTCTGGAACACTCAAATGCTCAACACAGAGTAGTTACCAGTAACAAGTGGGAAGAACACACAAACTCCCTGACGTCAGATATCCTGCCCATCTTGTCACTTAGAAACATTTATTGAATATTCACCAACCATGAGGTACAAGTAGAGAAATGGGAAAAGAAAGAAACAACAAATAAATGAAACAAAACAAAAAGGAAGCAAGGTGGAGAACAAGGTCCTTGAGGGGAAAGGGAGGGAAATGGTGGCGGTGTGGTGAACTGTTCCCTAAGCAGGCCTGGGACAAGTAACTATTAAACAGCATAGAAGGGGAGTGGGAATGGAACAGATCCAGAAAAGTGGGAGATAACAGAGAAAGTGTGCAGTTAGCTGTTGGGTTGTGCAAGCATCCACAAACTGGTTTTATAATTCAAGGAATGCTTAAAATGCAGGGTAAATAAAATATACTCCATGCTCTTCTCTATAATTTCAGACCAACATTACTCCAGAAGTAAGTGGAACTCATTCAAACATTTAACATATATCAACTGAATACTTTATAATATATGCCTTTGCTGAGTGCCATGAACGATTAAAGAAAATAAATACCGCATCGTTAAGACCTTTAGGACTCTTTGTTTACATTTTTATTTTTCTGCTTATTCATAACTTCAGGCACAGTCATTTCAAGAAATAGCATGCCTTACTGATTAAGAATTCAAACTGGAAGCCTGGCTTCCAGAGGTTGAACTCTGGTGCTCTCCTCAGCTTTCCCATCTGTAAAATGGGGAGACTGACAGCACTGTCTAACTCACGGGGTTGGTAGGAATTAACTCAGTCAGTACATGAACAGTGCTTAGAACTATGACCGACAGTAGTTAAGTGCAAAAAAAAAAAATTTAAAAAATAAGCCACCATTACATTTGTATATGTAACTATAGCAAAAATATGTAAATAAAATTTCTGCTTATTGTTCAAGATATATAGTATTCTTTTCTTGGCTAGAGGGTACATGCATGTGCATCAGAGAGAGAGAAAGACAATACCCTCCAAAACTATGGGGCCTGACCACAATACAATCCTTTTCCCTCCATTTTCCCGTCTCGTTAGGATCCAGGATATGCTGCACATGCTCAGCATCTTTTTCAAGTGGCTAGGCTGGGGTTGAACCCATGGTCGGCCATGTAGAATCTGGATCCATATGCACAGCACTTAATGGCTGCCCTACATGGCTGACTGCAGTATGTATTCTCTTATCCATAATGAAAATAAAAGAATATGTAATTTCTCTCTTTCTTTGTTTTTGGTAGATATTTTTGCATTAGGGCATTGTGTGCTCACCAGTGAGAGAAAGAAACAGAGACAGTGAGAAGGAAAGTGAGAAATCACCCCTTGGGGGTATGGCTATGCTACAATCACTTCTCCTCCATTCTCCTCTCAGGATCTTGGGCACGCATGCACATGCTTCTGATGTGAATTTCAAGCCTCCAGTTCTAGGACTCAAACCGCAGCTGGCCATGTGAGAGTTCAGCGATGTTAACTGTTATGCCATCTCCTGCTCTCAGTATATATTCTTGAATGAGAACAAAAAAGTGGTTGGGAGAAAAGGGCTATGTATGTGTTTATGTACATGTGCATCCTTGAAACTCTGAATAAATTGGAAGGGCTGCATACAGAAGATGAAGGGAGGTTTATTCTTCTCCGTAAACACTGCACCTCTACAGTTTTATCCCAAGTTCATGTATAATCATTATTTAATAAATTTAAAAATATCCAATAAATGAAATGCTTTTGGTTATCATGTTAGCTGTACAATGGGTAGCAATTAATCCATCAATCCTACCTTTATTTAGAGTTTAATTCAAAACCCAAATAGCAAACCCTCCAATCCCGATGAAATGAGATGGAGTGATGGCTAATATGGATAACTTTGTCCTTTTCCCAACCATCTCCAATTACAAAACTGAATCAGTAAATGCTGGTATCCTTCAACTTAAACAAAGGAACTTGTGCTGATTTGTGTTGGCCTTATACAATGCTTAATACTTAACAGCTTTTCAAATAATGAACCAAAGGCCTAAAAAGCTGGATCCCAAATGGCCTACAGCTTTGAATCCCAGCCCGAATGACTTGAGAAATATGCCAGATGGGTGTGTGCATGTGTGCCCAGGCTCCTAAAGGGATGGAGAGAGGAATGAAGAAAAAAGAACTGTGGCAACACCCCCTGTTGGAGGCTATTTTCCTCTCTCTCTGTCTCTCTCTCTCTCTCTTTCTCTGGTGAGCACATGTGCCAACAAAAAAAAAAAAAGAATCAGAGGAAAAAAAGATAACATAACAAATGTTGGGAGGGCAAATAAATGTTTAATTAGCTACATAATATATGCTTCTGATTATTTATATAAAAAACATGTTCTATATAAACATCAGAAAGAACTGCAGGTTGGATTCAAACTACTAAACTGACTCTATAAAGACTCTCAAGTTCTTGTTGATTGAAAAAATTAAGCAAAGCAGTAGCATTTTTCACTTCTTGGAAAAAGAGTCCAAAATTCACAGGTAATGAAACTCATGTTTATTACATTCCTGACAATATAAAACAGAGAGTGAACTTTATTTCCATGAATTTTATAATCTCATTAAGGTTAGCATTGTATATCCTCCCGGGAAAGAGAAAGAAAGAAAGAAAACAAACCCAACAACCCAAAACAAACATCTGTTTTGTTTTCTCACATCTTAATAGCCTGGCTATTTTAGATACAAATATTTGTTTTGCTGACAAATGCTTCCAAAATGTTATTTAAAATTGTTTCACCGAAATAGTTTATTTTTGAGCTGAACAAATTGCAAACGTCTCCAAAGTCCACATAGCATCTGTGAAAATGAGCTAGTATGGCCTACAGATTTCCCAAACTGTTCACTAGGTAAAATGCAGGCATCCATGCGCCTGTTATTGCAAACGTCAGAGTCCTTTCTACAGTGAGCAGACTCGGGCGTATTAGGTAGTGTAGATGACACCCAAGTTGGCTGCATTTATGGGGAAGACGGCTGGAGTTTAGGTTTTCATCCTGTCACATAAGTTCCTGTGAGGGCTGAGCGCTACAACTCTGCACAAGGACATTCCCTGTTTTTCAGGCGCTTTGCTCTACTTTCCTGTGCTTGGCAAGGATCAAAGAAGCAGAGGGAACAAATGGTTTCCCAAGCATATTGAGTTCCCTCTTATACTGATTCTTCCTCTGTCACTTGAAATTCAATATTGGCAAGAATCCCGCACATCACCTTAACCAGTAAATTATCTACATTTGGCGTGTGTGAAGGTAGATTTCAGCATCACGTTTTTGGTAAGAAATTCTTTGAATAACTGGTTTTTCTATGTTCTCCATACCAAAATCCATTTTCATAAGGAATTAGCATTTATTTTACATTAGCCTAAAATGTTTCAGTCATCATTCACAATTTTTCCTCTGACTGCTTTTGTGTTATTTATAATATACAATACAATATACAATAGGTGAATAGTACTTTCTTAAGAATTTAGCCCCAAAATTCTTTTTGTTTTTTTTGGTAGAAGTTTTTGCCTTAGGGCACGCATGCTTGCTGGAGAGAGAGAGAGAGAGACAGAGACAGTGAGAAGGAAAGTGAGAAATCACCCCCCAGCAGGATGGACACACTGCAATCCGTTCTCCTCCCGGGATCTTGGGCATTAACACACATGTTCCCAGCATGTTTCAAGCTGCCGGGTTTGGGACTCAAACCACGGATGGTCATGTGGGAGTCCATGTTATTTTTTTTATTTTTATTTTTTTGCTATAGGGCACGTGTGCTTGCCAGAGAGAGAGAGACAGAGAGACAGAAAGCGAGAAATCACCCCCCAGGGGAGATGGCCACACCGCAATCCCTTCTCCTCCGTTCTCCTCTAGGGATCTTGGGCACGCATGCACATGTGCCCGGCATGAGTTTTAAGCCACCGGGTCTGGGACGCGAACCACGGTCGACTACGTGGAAGTCCAATGACATAGCCATTACGCTAACTGCTAGTCCCTACTTTCAAGTTCTTAAAAATTATTTTCATTATCTTTTTGAAAACAAGTATTGTTATATTTGTAGCAACATGATTTAAGCTTTAAGAGCTGAGTACAAGGTGATGACATACTCATTACTTCAGTGGCTAAGGGATGATAATGTCTTAGTTTAGAAATTGGCATAAAAGGAAAACCCTTTAAAATGTGTTTTTTTCCCCCTTATATCTCATTTATTTATATGTCTTGAACATAGAGTAAAATAATTGATTTTATATGTTAGGTTGTCAGGAAAGTCATGATGCATTTTTGCATAGAAAAATATGACAGGACTTTCCTGACAACCTAAAAGAATTGCATTTAAAAGGAAAAGAAAAAATAGTAAAGTTAGTCATTTTCATTTTAATGAAATCATGACTTTAACTATGACATTGTCTTATAGTCTTAGATTGAACAAGTAAAAAGAGAAAAAGAGTTGATTCTGATCAAACTTTTCATTTTTAGATATTAGATTTTGAATTTGCCATGGAATACCCTTTGCTCAGAAATTAAGCACATTCTCTAATAATAGATAGCTATTTCATTGTTAAGATGTGAATAACTAGGGGCCAGCAGGTAGCATGGTGGTTGAGGGTGCTGGACTCCCCCATGGCTGACCACAGTTTGAGTCCCAGACCTGGCGGCTTGCTCTCTCTCGCTCGTGCGCGCTCTCTCTCTCTCTCGCTATCTCTCATTCTTGCTCTCATTCTGTCCCTCTCTGGTCAAATTAAAGTAAATAAATAAATAAATAAAAATAAAATAATCCTTAAAAGAAAGTTTAAAACAAGAGAGAGATGAATAACTGGGTGACTAAAATGAATGATATGTACCTATAGGCCATCACATTTTTAAGATTTTTTTTCCCAGTAAATGTACCTCTCCAATAATATTTACCTAATTAAATGGGAGAGTTCCAAGGATAATGAAAATAAAAGTAAAAATATTTTGAAGTAAATGAAAATGAATAAAAAGAATCTATTGAATTTCATGGATGTAACAAAAACAGTACTTTAGAGGGATATTTATAGATTTAAATAAATATACTAGAAAAAAGAAAGATATAAAATCAATAATCTAAACTTCAATCTTAGGAAACTATAGAAAGAAAAGCAAGATAAATTAAAAGTGGGCATAAGAAAAAAATAACAGAAATTACGGAAATTAAAAATAGGAAGACAGAAAATGAATAGTTCTTGAAAAGATCAATAAAATGGGTAAGTCTCTAGCCAGTCTAACCAAGATAAAAAGAAAAACTTACATGAATTACTAACCTAAAAAAAAGAAGTGGGTCATCATTAGTGATTCCATGGACATTAAAAGGATAATAGAGAAGTGTTATGAACAACTGTGTGCCACAAATCAGATAAACTAGATGATATAGACTAATTCTTTGAAAGAGGTAATTTAGGAAATCTAACACAAGAAGAAATAGATTATCTAAACAGGACTATATTTATTAAAGGAATTGAATCCATAATAAACCTTCCAAAGCAAAGAGCATTGGACTCAGATAGGTTAATTGGTATTCTATCAAATATTTAAGAAGCAAACAAGTCTAATTCTTTTTTCTTTTTCTTTCTTTTTTTTTTTTTGGAGAGGTTTTTACTATAGGGCGCATGTGCTCGCCAGACAGACAGAGAGAAACATAGAGACAGAAAGCGAGAAATCACCCCCCAGGGGGGATGGTCATGCCGCAATCCCTTCTCCATTCTCCTCTCGGGATCTTGGGCACGCACGCACATGCGCCCGACGTGAGTTTTAAGCCACCGGGTCTGGGACGCGAACCGTGGTCGACTACGTGGGAGTCCAGCAACATAGCCATTACGCTAACTGCTGGTTCCCATGAGTCTAATTCTAAACAATCTGTTCTAGAAAAGAAAAGCAGAGGAAAAGAAGATAGTAGTACTATAATGTCAAAAACAAAGACATTACAAGATATGAAAACTACGAAGTACTATCTTTCATAAACAGATGCAAAGATCCTCAACAAAATACTAGCAAACTGAATCCAAAAATGTATAAAAAGAATTATACAACATGATCAAGACACAAGGCTGGTTCAATGTTTGGAAATCAAGTAATGTAATCCATCATGTCATAGGCTACATAAGAAAAATTGTATTGAATCCATAGATAAAGAAAAGGTATTTAGTAAAATTCAATGTCCATTCATGATAAAAACTCTAAGAAAATTAGGAATAGAGAGGAACTTCAAGTTGATAATGAACATTTGAAAAACACACTATCAACACTTACTGATGAGAAATCTGATTCTTTAAGATGAAGAACAAAGCAAAGATTTCCTTTATCACTCCTTTTTAACATTGTAGAAGTCCTAGCTAATGTGATAAGAAAATGAAATAAAAGGTATACACATTGGGGAAAAAAGAAACAAAACTGTCTCTGTTCACAGATAACATGCTTGTCTATGAAGAAAATGTCAAAGAATCAACAGTAAAGCTCCTCGAACTAATGAGTCATTATACCAAAATTGTAGGATACAAGCCAGTCAATTGCTTTCCTATAAACCAGCAATGAGTAATTATAATTCAAAATACAAAAATACACCACCACCTACCTAAGCACCGAGAGAGAGAGTGAGAGAGAGAATACTTAGGTATAAATATAAAATATATATAAGATCTGTAAGATTAAAACTACAAACTACAAAACTCTGATAAAAAAAAAAAAATTGATCCAGCAGGAGGCATGGTTGTTAAGGCCCTGGGTTCCACATGGCTGACTCTACAGTTCAAGTCCCAAACTCAGTGACTTGGAGTGTGGTCACCCCACAATGCTTTCTGCTCCATTTACCTATCTTATTGGGATTTGGGGTATGCACACGCAAATGTTCCATGTGTTTCTTGAGCCTCCAGGGCCAAGAGTCAAACCAAGATTGGCCATATGGGATACAGCTTCCCAATAATTTGGCTATAGAACTGGCCCCAAATCACTCAATTTTAACATAAAATCATAATTTAGTTTTTAAATTATGATTTTGTGTTGTTTCCCATGTGGCTAGCTTTGTGTCTAACCTTCCCCACTCTTACACATGGCATCTCTTTTGTAAATAAAAGTCATAGAATATCAAGTTTCAAAGACAAACTCTCATATGATTAAATGCTCTTTTTAAAAAAGCTCTAATGAAATTTAAAAATCATTAAGTTTTTACTAGTTTGTTTTTATACTGCATTCTTTACAATGAAAATATCATGAAGTAAACTTACTGGGCTGTCTCCTTTCTCAATATATTACTTCACAGAACATAACAGAGATTTTTACTTCCAATTTATATGCTATCCTCATTTCAAAACTTCTTTTAGTCCTCTAGAAGCATGATTCAAATGGTACATATGAAAGATCTCTGTAATGTCCAAAACTTCCATAAAGGTGAGGCAAGCCATTATCTTCCCTCGCAATGCCTATGTGAAGTTTATGGAAATACAGAGGAAAATTCTACAAAAACATCTACAGTGTGTCTGTGGAAATGTGAAAGTTAATTAAAAGACAAGAGAGACAGAGAGGTCTATATTCAGTTCCATGAACACTATTTACACATGTGAACTGAATGAAGAATCAAGCTAATGTTTTGAAAATAAAGATAAATGGAATACAATGATCAAAGACAAAACTGTTTAATGTTGAAATGTGCAGCAGATATTACGCATTTGAAGTTAGTTGGGAGACAAGTTTACGAGGCTTGGAGGGGTCATCTGTTAATATTTATAAGATAATTCTATAATCGAAATTAAATTAACTGTCACAGAACACTTTTTTTTTCATGGTCTAGGCTAACCACCTAGAATTAACTCTATGTATACATCATTTTTAACTTGACTTGTAGCAACAGGATGAGCTCTAGCTCTGGAAATAGGGAAGAAGGAAACTCCGACTTGTGGAGGATAACAGCTCATTTTATAATCCATGAAAGGAACAGCTGTGTTTTTTAAAAGTTAAGGTAAGGAGGTAGGATGCCTAAGAAAAATATATAAGAAACCTGGGTAAAGACCAAACCAGGAAATTAAGTATATACAAAATTAAGAATTCCAGAAAGAACTAACGCAGGTAAAGAAATACCGAGTTGCACGAGGTAGTGTAATTAACACTCAATGCTGAAGATGATGATGAATGTTTATATCCTTGAGTTTATTACTACGCACTATATGCATGCTTTGAAAAACCACACTGTACCCCACAAAAATGTATTCAGTTGTCAGGAAAGGCATCACATATTTTCCTATGCAAAAATACATCATGACTTTCCCAACAACTCAATATAATATTTGTAAATCAGAAATTATTTTAAGACATGATTAAATATTATGTAATTATTAAGATACAGTTGAAGGCCTGGCAGGTGGCATGGTGGTTGGGAGCACTGGACTCCCACATGGCCGACTGCAGTTCGAGTCCTGGGCCTAGTGGCTTGCTTTCACTTTGTCTCTCTCACTCTCTCTCTCCTCACTCTCACGCTGTCCCTCTCTGGTAAAATTAAAACAAATAAATAAAGTTAAATAAAATGATTCTTTAAAAAAAATTATAGTATAGTTGAAATTAAGATATTATAAAAAATAAAATTTCTAGATGGAGATGTTCTTACTTGAAAGAACCCATCAAGAGTTGGACAGATTTATGACAAATGCTTATAGATACAGTTATGAAAGTTACAGTAAGCAGTGAGTGGGAATGGGTAGGCAGGGACTCAAGGATTTCCATGATTAACCCTCTGATACTATTTGATTTTTTATCGATTGACAATGTATTACTCTGACCCCCCCAAAATACTTTAATGATGATAAACACTAAATTCTGGATGATGTGATTTCTTTTCATACATAACATGTGATGTCAATGAACTATTCATGATTATAGCTATATATTTATAATTACACATTTAAAGAGCTATATCTGTCTTCAAAATTGAAAATATTCATAAATCTATTTCATATATTTTTGAAGTTTATACTTCACATGAAAATTTTCAAACAAATAAAAATAAAGCTAACACCACGATCATGCTGGCTGACATGTTCAGTCCTTGCAAACATCTCATGAACATATAACTGTAGAAAAATATATCTAAGGCAACAGAAATATAGCCTTCAGGGCTAAGAAAACTCATGTCATTACCTGCTGTAGGGTCCGTAACTGCTTGGCTGGTGATGCCAGATGGTGGTTCTTGAAGCTGGTAAGTGGCATTGGTGGACGGCGTTGTAGGGCTGGTGCTGCTGCTGGTCATATAATGTGCTGGGTACGGTGAGCTGTTGTAATACTGTGCGTACTGACCCTGGCCAAAACTGGGATAAGACGGGTAGTCCTACCAAGTCAAACCACATAAGAACCTGTCAAAACTAATGCTGCTCCTCTCTTACATCTCAAAGTACAGTCGTGTGTTGCTTAACCACAGGGATACATTCTGAGAAATGTGTTGTTGGGCGATTTTCTCACTGTGCAAACATCACAGAGAGTACTTACACAAACCCAGATAGTATCGGGCACTGCACATGCAAGTGATATGGTATGGTCTATGTGCTCCTTATGGAACCACCACTGTATATGTAACCACTGGTTATGTATATGACCAAAACATCAGTGTGTGGTACACAACTACGTAATTATAAATATGTGTGTGTTTCTGTGCCTTTTTAAAACTGTTCACATTGGAGGGCACTTAAATACCCATCAACTGAAGAACTCAGACTTAATTTTATGTACGATTATACATATTCTTCATAATTTTTTTATTCTGTGATGTATTACCAGAAAAAATTAAACCAATCTGAATACCAACAAATCATCAGAAAAGATTGCTAAAGAGATATTTTAGAGAAAAAAAAAATTCTGTGAAAAGGTCTAGGAAAGCTCTCACTTGTAGTATAATATAAATAAATCTCTCTTCATGTATGAAAATCATGTTGCATTTAAAAATATTTCAGAAGTTAAACTGGCTTTTTAAATTACCTGCTGTGAACTGTTAAACCCAGAAGAATTTGTAAGTGAATTATTTCCTGTATATAATCCTGATGATGTTGTAAAACTGCTACCTAAAACAAAATGAAAAGAAATACGGTTTACTAGGTGATATAGAACAATGTGGAAAATATTGTTTAGATAAGGCAGAGTTGGAGTTTAGTTTATCTTCAACAGAATCCATTGTTATGGCTAAAATTTTATTTTCTTAAAACTGTTAATGATAGTAGTTTAATTAATTATCACAAATTAAAAAAAGGTTTACATTTCTAAGGACATGAGTAACTTACATAATGAAGAATAAACTTAAACACTTATGCAAAAATATTAGACTTGAGCTTCTTATTTCAACTTGTAAAACTGCAAAATTTTTCACATCTTTATATTAAATATGCTTAGTATTAAATAATGGGAGCAGAATAGGGTCTTTAAGTTTCTCACTAACTCAAACACTATGATGCAACTTCCAAGAACTCAGGATGTTTTCACACTTCTATGATATGGTCATTGAAATGGCCCATTGGGAAAAGCTATTACATTTTTTCATTTTGCAGGAGAGTGAATGCAGCACTGAAGAATATGATACAGCAAAGACTACAGAGGAACATGATTAGTATTTTATCTGTTACATATGTTGTCAAGGTCACGTTATATCTGTTGAATGTCCACATCGTTCAACAATAAACAGTAGATAATATGCAAGATACAGCCTATGAGAAAATTGTAGTCCCTTCTTTTACATATTAGGTACTATTCTATTTAACATATGTAAAACAACAATATACTATGATTTGGAGATCATAGTGATAAAGATTTTTAAAAATAAGATTGGCGATTGGTAAATGCGTAAAAAAGTGATACGCATAACTACAAATGGAAATTTAAATAGGCACAACCTTTATGTTAGGTTAATGACTGGGAAATCATGTATGCCATTTAATTTATTGTTATCATTTGCTCTAAGGAGAAAAAAATACAAATTTATACAAATAGTAAAGATGTGGCGATCTCAAGTCCTTAACAGGTGTTATGCACAAATTGGAAGACCATACACATACTGTAGTTGAAATGATCTTTATAATGATGCTTAAAATGCAAGAAAATGTTTATTATTTTTT
>NW_006159941.1:563498-566258 GCF_000334495.1 Tupaia belangeri chinensis | reverse complement strand
TTTTTTAAAGCAAAAACTAAAACAACAAAAAGTATATTTGAATATCTCATTTTAAAATATTTTAAAGCATAAAGAATGTTTAAAAAGCACAAACATTTCAGAAATGTTATCTCTGAAGGAGTCAATGGTTACATAATATTCATTAAGCCAATGTACATTTCTAAATTTTCTACCCAGAACCTATATTGCTTTGTAATGAAAAATAAAAGCCTTTTTTTTTTTAATTCAAAGTTTATGGTGGGTGCTAATTCTGTGGTGGAGCAGTACTGGGCTACCAAACAGAAGCCAGCTCTCCCACATTGCTGTCCTACCAGAGGGTGAGGAGATAGGGTACCCAAGCAGAAGGGCTTAGGATTAAGAAAGCACAAATTAAAGTGGGAATCACTGCTGGAGAATGCTATAGCCCTGAGCCTGCCTGTGCTCCTATCTTTTATAGGGAAGACAAAGCTGGATGCTTCAGCTCTGGAGCACAGAATAATAAAGCCTCTCCTGGCCTTCTCTGACTCTCAGGTTTCTTCTATCTGTAAAGCCCAGCAGTAGATGATGTCTTTGTTTAGAGCTTTCACATACCCTACAGCAATAGCACAAAGACTGTATCTACTTTAAGGTACCCCCTCGCACAAAGCAATTGCAGTTTGAATCCCTGGCCCACCTGGTGACCTTAAGACACAAGAGACCTGTGTGCAACTGCCTTAGATCCAATGGGTAGGAGGACAGGGACCTGGCAGCGTTCCAGACCATGTCCAGCATGCTTCGTTTTCCTCCTCTCTCCCACTTGTATGCCAATGTACTCCACTACCATGAATAAGAAATTTTGATTAATAAAGAATTAATTTTTTAAAGAAAGATCTTTGCTATTGGGCACATGTGCTTGCTGGAGAGACAGAGAGACAGAAAATTAGAAATTGCCTCCCAGGGGTGACAGCCACCCCACGATCTCTTTTTCATTCTCCTTTCAGAATTTTGGGCACACATGCACATGCACCCAGAGTGAGTTTCAAGGCGCTGGGTCCAGGACTCAAACCATGGTCGGCCAGGTGGGAATCCAGTGCCTTAGCCACTATATCACTTGCTGGTCCCTACATTTTTAATTTTAAAAATTCAGTGGCAAGTGAGTGGTATAGGCAAAAGATGTGGGAGCAGCTCGAGGAGGAAGTCTTCAGCATGCATTTGGTCATAGATGGTTTCAGCTATAAAATGTGGTAGTTAGTACTTGGCAATTATTTACGTGCTACTCAATGTTTCGTACTGGCTTAATAGTTCAAAAAAACATTTTTCAGTTCACCACTTGTGAGCTGTTTTGGACAGGTCACCTAACCACTCTAAGACATAATTTCCTTATTTGCAAAACCTCTACTTTCTAAGGTTCTTAAAACAGATTCCACGAGTAATGTCTTCAAAAACATAATGAACTCTCTACAGTATCAGACAAATATTAGGCACAGTTATTGTTTATTCCAGTAAACATTGCTAAATGTCTCTACTGTTTTCATGCATCTTTTCCCTCTTGTTACTTTCCAAAATTAAATAAATATGACTTCATTTCTTTAGATATCAAAAATTCTTTTCCTATTTACTTATCAAGCATCTGTGAACTTGGAAAACTTAAAGATTTATTAAGAAGGGGAAGTATTGTCTAAGATAGTTTCAAATTTAGTTATCACACAGACTCATATTTGAGGTGTTTTCACTTGTACATTTCAGGACTATCAACTGTTCAAAGTTCATAGGGCACCTCTTTCAGATAAGCACAGAGTTTGCATACTAGGAATACTCAATGCATTGATAATGTCAAGCGCTCAATAGACAAGCTTCCCATGTTACTATTCATTTGCATGTGGTAACAGCATACTAATTAAATATGTATTAAGTAACAATTACATGGGGATGGATGAATGACTAAGACACTCTCAGACCTCACAGGACTTATCAGGATGTTTTGAAACACTGGACTTCATGGACATATAACTCAGTTTTAGTGAATTTCTGTATCCATGAACAATTAATTAACGTTCTGTAGAAAGCGAACAAATTATGAGCGTTTGAAATTTCTTTGTTCAATAAAATTTGGATTTCTCTTGAATAAAAGAGTGACTGTCAATGCTTTTTTTTTGGAACTTGAGGTATTATATACATTCAATAGGAAAAAATTACTTTGGGTTATGACCTGTTACTTTCATGTAAACCATACATTTTTAGGTTATGACTTGTTACTTTTATTTAAATGACACATTTTTGAGCAATAAATACTGACCTCAATAATCCCTATCCACCAAGAAAATGAATAAGATATAGAAAATATATTTAAATAATGGATGTTTTCATTTCATAAGTTATTCCCTGGAACAAAGCAGAAAAGACCATGGAAGCTATCTTGGCACATACAGGCCACTTGGGTATGACCAAGTAAATCACAGTTCAGTGCTCCAAATGGTACCCAAGTGACTTTCCAGACTTAATGCTGCTTCTAAGACTATACATTAGCTGGAATTCAACATAAGTTATACTCATTTACTGGCTCACTGCAGGCTGAGATTCCATTCCATTTAGTACGCTCAAGCAGGAGTTTAATGGCACCCCAGTGGCTCGGCGACTTAATGCAACTTCCAAAAGGATCTAACTCACTTTAGGTAGAGGCCTACATACTAAAGAACCAGGCTCAGGCAATATGAAGTTTTCACCACCAGAATCAAGTTTGCAGGGCCACTTCACCTGCCTTCATGTGGGAACTAGGCAAACCCAGCACAGGCTACCAGCATT
>NW_006159941.1:510905-563209 GCF_000334495.1 Tupaia belangeri chinensis | reverse complement strand
TTCCTGCTGTGACAGCCTCCTTACTGGTGTCCTACCCATCCTCCTGGCCCTCCCCCAGTTCATCTCTGCAAAGGCGGCAGAATCTTTAAGTGCCTGATGGATCTTGTCACCCCCATGCTTAAAAAGTAACCCTGAGGGGACTGAACAGTGGCACAGTGGTAAAATGAGACACCTGAGACTGAGCCAAGTGAAAGTGTTCTAGGTTTAAGTCTAGAGACCTCCCTAAGTATGCCAAGGATGCATGTGCCCGTGATCTGGGGGTGGACTGTGCTGCTGAGATGCCAATGACGGTGCTCACTCTGTATGTCTGTTCTAATCATGGAAGAAAAAAAGAAACTTTAAAGAAAAAAAGTAAACTGTAGAGGCTCCCTGTTGCCCTTGGGACAAAATTCAAACTCCTTACTGTGGTTTATTTATCAGGCTTTAGCTGATCTTGTCCCAGTTTATCATTTAGACTTCTTCAGTCAATTCCCAGAAACAACTCATGCAGATACACATTTCAGTCAAAAACTAGGGAATCAACTTACGGTTATCCTAGTGCTCCTCCTCATAGCTCAGAGTCCTGCGTCCTCCTGTCAGATCCTGGCTAGCTTCCGTCAAAGGTCACAATTCAGCATGGACTAACAAGCCCCTTCCTCAGAAAAGCCTGGCTGAATACCCTCCTTTCCTCTTTCACCCTAATCCCAGGCTCCTCTCTCCCTATCATCTCCACAATAGAAGTGTGTGTACCCAGTAAACTATCAACCTTCCTATAATAAATGTCTGTGGTGTTTGTGTGTGTGTGTGTATATGTGTGTGCACCCATGACTTATTAATTATTTTAACCTAATTATTACTTATCTTTTCTTTTCTTTTTTTTTTTTTTTGAGAGGTTTTTGCTATAGGGTGTGTGCGCTTGCCAGAAAGACAGAGAGAGACAGAGAGACAGAAAGCGAGAAATCACCCCCCAGGGGGGATGGCCATGCTGTAATCCCTTCTCCTCCATTCTCCTCTCGGGATCTTGGGCATGCACGTACATGCGCCCGGCGTGAGTTTTAAGCCACCGGGTCCGGGACGCGAACCATGGTCGACTACATGGGAGTCCAGCAACATAGCCATTATGCTAACTGCTGGTCCCTTTTTTTTAAACTTTTTTTCTTGGAGAGGTTTTTTTGGCATAGGGCGCGTGCGCTCACCAGAAAGACAGAGACACAGAGAGACAGAAAGCGAGAAATCACTCCCCAGGTGGGATGGCCACACCACAATCCCTTCTCCTCCATTCTCTCGGGATCCTGGGCACACACGCACACGCACCCAGTGTGAGTTTAAGCCACTGGGTCAGGGACTCGAACAGCAGTCAACTACATGGGAATCCAGCAACATTGCCATTATGCCAACTGCTGGTCTCAAGCTAATTATTTCTTATCAATTAACCAGTAAAACAAATACTAATTATACTTATGCTAATTAGTCCTTCTAATTTAACACAGGCTAACAGAAAAACCACCTTTGAGCTCATATAAATAATCGGGTATTTATTTGTACCCAACTCATAAAACTTCCCCAAAATACAAAAGGTAATAAGATAGATAATACCCACTGAGTAGGCCTATATGGTAGGGGGTATGCTCATCTTTTACATGCTGTATCTTTACTCCAAAACAGCTAGAAACTATATAGAGGATGAATATTCCCATGTTGCAGATGAGGCTAGAGAGGGTTAGGTTAAGGGATCAAAGTGAAATCCAGGGGCCAGCAGGTGGTATGGTGGTTAGGGCACTGGACACTCCCACATGGCCGACCATGGTTCAAGTACTGGACCTGGTGGCTTGCTTTCTCACTCCTCCCCTACACTGTGTCTTTCTCTGGTAAAATTAAAATGAATAAACAAATAAAATTAATAATTAAAAAAAGAAAGTGAAATTCAAACATAGGTCTACCTGGTTTTAAACTCTACACAATGCTCTTTTGTATTCTCTTACTTTATTCTCTATTGTTTTCTGGGAAGTTATGAAATTCACTAACGCTTTCTTAGGATCATTCCATAAGATTAATAAAGACAAAAAGAGAACTCATATTAGGAAAAAAATAGAAGTGATAGGAACAAATAATAATACTTGCAACTTTTTGAGTGCTTATACCAAACAAGGCCCAAATAAAGTACTGTCTCCATTATAACTCACTGATTCCTTACAGTCACTTCACAATGCAGACACTTACATTTCATGTTACAGAGAAAGAGACTGCTCAAGGTTATAAACAACATGGCAGAGCTGGGATCAAATCCCAGTCCATCTGCCTCTAGAGTAGAAGCTCTTAACCTCTACAGAATATTGCTTCTCAGAGTAACAAGGTTTTTCCTCTTTTATTTATTTTTTTAATCACTATATTCAAAAATTGGCTGACAAGCTGCCTCAGAATCATCAGAAAGTATCTATGAAAAGGCACATACCTAACTCCCCTTTAGACATTACAGCCTTGTTGAGCAGAAAAGCCAGGGCCTGGGCTAAAATCTTGTTTACCAAACACCTGCTATGTCTGATTTTATCACCACTATGTTTTATTATCAATTCAGTATGTGCTTTAGCAACTGCTTCAAAACCATGTTAGAGGTTTATGTATACACTAAGAAAGTAATCACAGTCTTCAAGTAATAAGAGAAGCAACTTCTCAGAGCTCTATGTGGGGTAGTTTTGGTTTTTAAGCTGCCCTAAAGAGCACAAGGAGTAAAATCTCATCTGACAGTTGATCTGATGCAGACTTCAGTGCTCACACCATTAGGGGGCCTTCACTGAAGTTTAGAACACACAAAGGAAAGGCAACGACCACCCTCCATAGAAAGCCTCAGTGTTAGGCTGATAAATCCACTTCTATTCCATTAGGCCTACGCGAGAGACACATTTGGGTAGAAGGCTGTTACACACTAGGTCTGAACCTGGATGCTACAGGGAAAAAAGGACAAGACATGACCAGGAAAGGTAGACCTTCTTCACTGGGATCAATCCATTTGAAGTTTCTGTTTGATTGGTAAGAGTCTTCACTTAAAATCCACTTACAAGGCTATAGAATTAGGCTTGTTCATGATGCTTTTATCAAGACAACATAGAAATATTTTTTTTCCTAGACACAAACAACTTGAAAAGTACCTCTGGTTAAATAGAGCCAAAATATCCTATGACAAAATACATCTTATGTCACATTATATCATGAAAATTGGGCAAAGTAGAAAGAGTTCCCACTTAGAAATCATTATTTCTCATTTAGGAAGTCTGTCAGGGATTGGTTCAAGTGACACTCTGATAGTTTTTGGTTGAATTTGGAATTAAATAATGCTCCTAAATAATAATGGGTTGGGGTGGAGGGTACCGTCTTGGTTTAAAGAAAATCTTGTCTATTGGGTTGTCAGAAAGGTCATGACATACTCTTCTGTGTTTTCCTATGCAAAAATACGTTATAGCTTTTCCAATGACCCAATATTTTAAACTTTACTATTGTGAGCAATGATTACCATACATTTGCGGGAGAGAAGTGGAGAGAAGATAGTCATTTCCCGAAGAGGGCACTGGGAAAAAAACTTTCCTTTACCCTGAGTGGGCAGCTTATGTATCTCTAATCCCAAATAAACCAAAAAGTTGTCAAGTTAGTGCCATCAATGGTATCTATTAGCACTCTTTACGGTACAATTACTACTCTAGAGGCTGATCTAGACGAGAAGAAGTGGGAGTCATGAGTCTGTCCTTGAGAAAAAAACATCATCAGAAGACCTCGGGAAGAAACATTAGCTAGCATTACCTACCTAGGACCAAAGCCCTCTATGGAGCTGCTGAGTGAATCAAAGGAAGGCTACTGGAGAGACTTGGAAGGAAAACCACACTTCACAGAGGAGGGCAAGATGTGTCTACTGGCACAGAGTGAGGTTAAAATATACAAAGCGGAAGATCAGACAGTGAAAAGTTGATAGAGAGTTTGGGGTGGGGGGAATAAAGATATATAATGGTTGTTTCTTGATCAATTATCCAAGAATATGAATGTTAAGCTCATCAATATCAGTATACTGATATGTAGGAAACATTAAGATTCTGAATCTTCTTTCAGGAATGGTGGGGAGAGAGCTGGGGAGCTAATGTAAATGCAAGAATATAGACATTTCTCTGGGCCTAAAGATGAGGGCTAGGGTTTGGGGTAGAGGATTAAGGATGTAGATATCCAGGAAACAAATATGTTACCCCAGTTACTTCCTTAGGGTCCCGGACATGCCAGGCCCACTCTATTAATCCAGGAGGTGATTACTGCCACCTGAAAACTCTTTCTCAATCTTCCTCCCATCTACTGCTTTCCTCCACCAGTCCTCCTCTTTCCATCTTTCAAGGCATAACTCAAGTCCCTTCTTTCCAACAAACTTTCCTAGACTATTCCTCTTGCTACTGATTTTTCCTTCTGGGAATCACAGCTCACTAATAGTTAATGCCATGTCACTGACATCTTCATTAGACCAGTACTAAAAAAGTCCTCCTTACTCTTGTTTTTATTCTGGTCCTTAAATTGATTTGTTATATTAGTCTTGCCCGCCTTAGGGTAAACTATGTTTCACTCAAGCTTTTGAAGGGTTTCACTTAGGTTCAAGCAGGAAACAGAATTTCAATCCTGTGTGCCTAATGACTGAAGACTTCAGTGAGAATATGACTATCATAACAAAGCAGGTAGGGGCCAGACAGCAGCATAGTGTTAAGACAACGAACCACAAAAGAAAAGTCCTGGGTTCCCATCCCAGGACCGCCAGGAGCCTGCTGGGTGGGTGTGCACACATGCTGTGATTTGGGCTGGCTGAGACAGGGTGTATCACAGCATGAAGACATTGTCAAGGGTGTCTTTCTCTTTGTGCCTTTCTCTTTGAGAGAGAGACACTTTATGTGTCTCTTTCTAGAATGTAAAAAAACTAAGAACTAGAGACCATTTTATGTCTCTCCCTCATGGGAGAAAGAAACAAACTCTAAAATAAGAATGAAATAAGAATTGGGATATAGGCATAGGAGAAGGCCTTTCAAGGCTTTATTTTATTTTTGGTGGTGAGAAAGGCAGTTCAAAAAGGTGACTCTAGGACCCACTAAAAAGTATCAGGAGAGAAAAATGTCTCAACTTCTTTTCTTGTTTGATAATAGAAATTAAAGAAGAGTGGAGAAGGAAAAAATAATTAAATAGTAATCAAGCTTATTTCTCAGATTTTATATGGAGAACATACTTTGCTGGGTTTTTAAAAACTAGATGGTATATTAAAAGTTATCTTTAAAAAATCAGATTGTAATCATAATTTTATATTTGAACTATATGAAGGAAATTAAGTGCAGGACATATAAGTGCCTTCTGAAAAGTACTTCTGGAGTTAAACTGTTTCTGAATCTCCGGCGGGGGGGAGGGGGGGAGTCTAACAGGACTTTAAATCAAATAAAGTTTTAAGTTGATTAAGTAAGTTGGATTTTGAACAGCTCACAAAATGTTGCTCATTGTAGCTCAGCATACCACCCCGACTTCACATCCATATATTCCAAGGACATCCCAATGTGATATGAACCCGTGTGTCCAGCCATCAGTTTCGTACTGGACATGGCTGATGTGGACCTCCTGAGATGCTACTGAGTCTGTGAGCACAGACTGTGTAGACCTGTCTATCACAGGTTTAGTACTGAAAATGAGCATGGTGCTTGCATATGAAAAACTTCAAACTCATACTCCTATAATATCCATTTGTATACTACCTCTATATTTCGATTCCCAGATACGATGCTCAAGTTATTTCCAATATCACTATGTACGGTAGCTGAGGCAGAATCCCTCTCTCACCTAAGAAGAAAAGATGAGGCTCTCCTTATGCATGGTCTCTGGGTTAGGAAATGATCTTCAATCACTTACAGTTTTCCACTTTACCAATGCCAAATCCTCCACTTAGATTTTCTGATTCATTCATGTTGAATGTGAATTGTATACTACGAGAAGTGGTATTAAGTTGTGGTTACACAAAAATCACAGACTTACCAAGAGTAGAGGCTGACACTGAAGAAATGTAATAAATAAACTTGTATTCAAATCATCTCATTTCTAAAAAAGACTTCTTTATTATGGCTCTCTTTTTTAGACTAGTAAATAAAGCCACTCAGGGATAGGGTATCACAAAGATTCTGCCTTCTTGTCATTGTCTGGGGTTCCTACAGATAAAGGGTGGCCACCTTGTCAACCGTAACAAACAAGAAACAGCCTTGCTCAAAGACCCAGTGTGGCCACCAGTTCTACAGGAGATAAGCAACTATAGCTTAAAAACCAACCAAATCCCCAAAACTTTCATGAACAAGTCTCTAGTAGTTTTTCATTGTTAAGAACACGGCCTCTGTTGATGTATAGCATGACTTAAAATATTACATCAAAGTTTTGTGTGTGACTTAACCTGGAGAATGCTGCTCACTATAACTTTAAAAAACTTCAAAAACCAAAAAAAAAAAAAAAAAAAAAAAAAGTCACATGTAGGTCAAAGGTCTACTTCAGAGAGAACAAGGACTCACATTAAAAACCAGAATCCCAGCCAACATAAGAATGCTGGAACCTGCTGGGGCCTGTCTGTACTTCCCATGTTTTAGAGTTTTCTAGCACTTACTTGGTGAGCAGGATGCTGTTTGTCCCTCGTGTATTTTCACAGAAGTCCATTTGCTTTCCTTCCCTGGCCTCTTTGCCATGGGCTATGTCCATCATCGGGCACGATCTATGTGGCAGAAGTTAGCGCAGCTCCCTGGGGGAATGGCTCGGGAGGCCAGATGGACTATTTAAAACCAGGGTTTTCCCCTTCCATATAAGACAGAGTTAAAAGGTCCAAGTGTTCCTTTTTACTCCAGTAATAGTTTTTATTTCCAGAGAAAATTTTTAAGTTAGCTAATCAAGATTGCAAAGCTTTTGCATTTATCTTTCTTGACATTGTTTAATACATTTTAACTAAAAACAACTCATGTAGACGATAAATTGGCATTGGTCACTGTTACTACACCTGGGTTTTGGGAGACTGCAATACCATTTCCAACACTTGAAATAACACAAGATAGCAAGAGAACTGAAAGAAAATAGCACTTTTAAGAAACCAATGGAAACAAAAAAAAAAAAGGAGAAAAATTTCTAGAATGTAAAAAAACTAAGAACTAGAGACCAAATATGAGTAGACTGGCAAAGCAATTAAGAGGAAATCTTGAACATCAATGCAAGCTGCAATAGCTATGCAGCAATTCCAACTCCATGGTCTCATTTTATGCTAGAAAGTGCAAATCTCAAATGCTGTATCATAGGTTACAAAAAATATTGACTCTATTTTGTTCAAATGGAATCTTTGAGTCATTCCTTTTGAAAACTACCATTCCTATAGATACTGAAGAACTTTTAAAGAATAACAGAACATTTTGCTAAGCGATGTTGAATTTTGAAATGATGACTACACTGGGATAGTTCGGGTATATACTTGAAAAGCTACAGACAGGCTGATCGAAGGAAACAGGGTGATCCTACTGGTTCATTTTCACTTCACATTAGGTCAGGGACATTTGAGGTATACATAGCAGTGGAGTAGGGAGCTTTCCACGTACCCTTGACAACCTTCTGCCATGATTTATTGTCTCTCCTCACTGGCTTAGACCTCAATCTCTTTAGCAGAATAAACAACATTACATACAAAGAGGGAGTTCGAATTTGTGTTATTTTCTTCCCTAAGTGAGAGCAATAAAGCCGAAAGGAAAATAAACAAAGCAACGTTTTCAGGGCCCTCCAGGTTTAGTACATGGGCATCTGGGCAGCCCCTCCTATCTATCACAGCAAATCCTGACGCCTGCCCTGGTGCAGAATGACAGGAATGTCCCATACTCTCCCTGCTCTTCTGGGTGATAAAACACTCAGAAAAGCTGTTCATACCACATCGTGACCATTCCAGGATGCCTCCAACCAACTCGACTTACTATCTGAACACCAAAGAGGACTGCGTTAAACACAATATGGTAATAAATTCACTGAAATTTTTTATTGGCTAAATTCCAAATTCACTTCCCAAATGAAGAGGAC
The DNA here is from genome assembly GCF_000334495.1 of Tupaia belangeri chinensis. Taxonomy (NCBI): domain Eukaryota; kingdom Metazoa; phylum Chordata; class Mammalia; order Scandentia; family Tupaiidae; genus Tupaia; species Tupaia belangeri. The sequence continues at coordinate 555,148 of NW_006159941.1, read as the reverse complement.
TAGAGTTTTTATAAATCTTAATCTCTAACCTTCATTGTGGCACAGACTTCTCCACTTCTAACATTTGTATATTTCAGACATAAGACTAGATGCTACAGCTAAACATATGAATAAAAATGGTCATATTTTCAATGGTCTAGAATAAACAGAATTAATCTATTATACAAAGCACAGTTTCTCTCAAAACAGAGCCTTAACCAGGTAAGTGACACAACTTAATTTTAATTGTTTTTGTGTGTGAAAATCTTTTGCAAATGAATGATGCACTTCCTTACCTCATACAGAGTTACTAAACAAAATTTCATTTTGTTTAACTCATCATTATGGGCACTTTTTTATTATTTACTTGTGATAGACTGTGTGTGTGCGCACATATAGGGTCTTGGAAGAGAGGACCAAGCGTAAGGTTTGGCCACTCTATAATCCCCTTCCTCCAGCCCATCAGATCCTGGGCACTTGTACACATGCGTGGTGCATGACTTGGGCTGACCTGGCCAGGGATCTGAACTGTGGTTGCCCTGTGGAATCTGACTTTTCTTGAACAAGACATTACCACTGAGGCACAGCACTAGCCCTGAACACGGTTTTACTATTTTCTGTGTTACATAAAAGAATCAGTACACTGTATATGGGGCTGTATGGATGGTGAGACCAGTAGTAGTTCTAAACTTTGGGTTTTTAAAAATTTATAACTGAAAGCTTGATTCTTTTACATAAAAAAATAATAAAAGTTTTTATGACATACTACGTAGACATCTGTAAAATAGGTCAGTAAATCAGAGGCTGAGCAGCTTTTCCTGAGTGGTTTGCTTAGCTTTCATCCAGTCAGTTGTGTGCACACATGCGTGCACGCACACACACATGTAGGCACAGCACTAGCCCTGAACACGGTTGTGCACACACACATGCATGCACACACACATGCGTGCACACACACATGCGTGCACACACACACATGCGTGCACACACACACACACGCAATTTCCACTTCCTTCTTACTCCCAGTGCCCTTCGATTGGTGCTTTCTGCACTCCGACCCAGAGGTCTCCAGCCTCCTTCTATCCATCCACACCCACCCTGTCAGCTAATTCATTTGCACCAGGATTGCCAAAGGGGAGTGGAGAAAAACTTCCACTTCAAAATGTCTTCCAGAAATATGGAGGCTAATGCTACTGACAAGGGTTTCGTTTCCCCAGGGCAAACTCTGCAATAGTCTATGAATGAGAACAACTTTTCTTTCTCAGTGGAACCTAAGTTTCTAATATTTCACTAGATGGGCAGAAAAAAAAAATTAAAGCAGAAATAGAACTTTTCAGTCATCTTGTGGCAAAAGTAACACAATCAGACTTCCCAAACACCTAGGGTTCATTTCACGGGATTTCAGTATTAATGGATGCAAAATAAAAATAGGATCCTTGTTTGGCTTAAAATGGTGTGTGCCAGATTCACAGAAGCCTGCCTGCCATGACAGAAGCAGTAAGTGTGGGAGTTGGAAGAATCCAGAAGGATCATCTGAACCAAATGAGGGCACCTTGAAAGTGAGGCTGGCCCAGTTCACAAGGCTTGGCCATAGCAAAACAGCCATAAATTACCAAATAAAACGTTCTTTAAGGGCCATGAAAGTGCTGAAGCAGAGATGCTCAGAAATGAGTTAAAAAAAAAATCTGACCAGTTATATAGCTAGTTGCATAATGCAATGTCTTGGTTTTAAAGATCAAGTCCTGGGCTATTCCTGCAGCCAGTAGTTAAGGAAGCTGGCTGGATTCCACAAAGTCAACCTCAGGTCAAATAATGGTATGAAAAACACACCTGGCACACATGCGCATGCCCTAAATCCTGTTAGGATAGACGAATGGAGGAACAGAGACTGTGGTATGACCACATGCCATTAGGGAGTGCTTTCTCTCTCTGTCTCTCTGCTGATTAAAATGCCCTCTGACAATTAAAAATAATAATAAAATGAAGATCAAGTCTACTCTTCAGAAAATATAAACACTTCCAGTCGGTACATTTTGTTTTTGTAGTTTTTTCTAAGAGCCTCCCCTGTGGGTACTATAATTTAGGTGCACATACTACACAGCAGGGGCAGAAGTTCTAGACCATTCTCCATCTTGATGTGCAGAAGCCATCCTTGAATAACCTTTGATATGATATAAACAAACAAACCAAAAAACCCCTAATCTTCAGTATTTTCAAATTCTTATCCTTTAAAGTATTCTTCAGGTTGTCATAAGGATCAAATGAGGGGGACCAGCAGGTGGCATGGTGGTTAAGGCACTGGACATTGCCACATAGTCGACCACAGTTCCAGTCCCAGACCTGGTGACTTGCTTTCTCACTTTCCCTCTCTCTCTCTCTGGTCAAATTAAAATAAACGAATGAATAAATAAAATTAAATAAAATAATTTTTTTAAAAAATCAAATGAGGGATATATGTGAAATAATTAGAATAGTCTTTGGCATATTAAAAAAAAGTGCTGAATAAATTCCAGCTGCTTTTGTTGTTGCTGTATGGAAACCAGAGCTTTCCACCTCTATGTAATACAGTTTGTCAAGTTCCCATCTTCTTTGCTGACCTTCTGAAGGAGAAGATTTGATGTGTAAGCGCTGTCTGCCCCTTCGTCTGCCCCTCCCTTACACTCAAGTGGAGGCCTGGCTGCAGGGACTGCTGAGGCTCTGGAACATGGCTCTGTCCTCCCCAGCCCTGCAGAGCTGCATAATCTCTGTCAGAGGCTCTTCTGTGCGCTCCACCCGTGCTCCCACTTTCCAGCACCTCAGCACCACTCTGGCCACACGGCCTCTTCTCGCTCTGATTTTCTTTGTCTTCTTGGCTGCTGTCTCGTTTCTACCAACCCCCCCCTTTTTTTTTTGTATTGTGTACAGAAAGTCTGACCTTTGTTGACAGTGACTTTCCTTTACATGTCAGCACATTTTTTTTTTTTGGAGAGGTTTTTGCTATAGGGCGCATGTGCTCACTAGAAAGACAGAGAGAGACAGAGACAGAAAGCGAGAAATCACCCCCCAGGGGGGATGGTCACGCCGCAGTCCCTTCTCCATTCTCCTCTCGGGATCTTGGGCATGCATTAACACGCGCCCGGCGTGAGTTTTAAGCCACCAGGTCTGGGACTCAAACCGCGGTCGTCTACATGAGAGTCCAGGGACATAGCCATTACGCTAACTGCTGGTCCCCAATGTTAGCACATTTCTTAGGTCTGGGTCTTTTTCACTATGGTTATTTATCAAGTTCTTGGAGTACTCTTTGATTTATACACACACACACACACACACACATATATATATATATATATATATCATATATCACATATATAATACTTCCTAAAAATTATATATGTAAATATATATATACACACACATACATGTTAAATTTGATATATTGCACATAGGTGTATCTTTATATACATGCATATGTGTGTATATGTATGTGTGTGTGTGTGTACAGGAAACATACATATCACACTTCAATTTGTTTGAGTCAAGTAGACTATTAGAGTATCTTCTATTATTATAAAAGTTCTAATATAAAATTTTAGCAGCTAACTGAATAACTCATCACTCCCCTTTTTCTCTATACATTTTCCCCCTCTGGGAAATAGGGAGGGAGCATTTAGGTAGTGCTTCTGGCTCTGGATCTATTCCAGAAATCTGAAAAAAGAATAAAAATAATAGTGCCCATGTCACCACCACAATCGCAGAAGTAAAAGTGAGAACCACCATTTGAGATTTCAGCATGTACTGCAGATTGGTTGGAGTGATTTAAACAGATAATCTCAATTAAATCTCCCCTACTGTGGGAGTAGATATCATCCCCATATCTGAGATGAGGAAAGAGATGTGAGGAAGTGAAGTCCCAAACTAAAGTCCCACCACAGCAAAGGCAGGATGATCGGACTGACTCCAAAACCCACGATGCAAGATTTTATGAGATGCAGTTCTTCTAGGTCTGATGGACAGAAAGGTGCTCGTCATAAATTGTCTTTCAATTAACTAGCATAACACTTAAAGGAAGCATACACATCACATGGAGTCGTCTCAGCTACTAGGATATTTATTTTATTATTATGAACTGCTAATATCATTAAGTTTTAGCAGCTAATTCTCAATAAATAATCCTCATATCTTACATTTTAAAGGTTGAAGATCTTAGAGAAAAAGTTAGGCAACAAAGGTCAACAGACTCCCAAAGCAGGCACACAAAATCACTGAAAAATGATGATGCAATTTTCACATTGCATTTAGTATTTAGGAAACACGTTAATCAGAATGATGGGGACCAGCAGTTAGTGTCATGGCTATGTCGCTGAACTCCCACGTAGCTGACCACAGTTTGATTCCTGGACTTGGTGGCTTAAACTCACATCAGGCGTGTGTGCGTGCATGTCCAGGATCCCAAGAGGAGAATGGAGGAGAAGGGATTGCAGTATGGCCATCCCCTCTTGGAGGGTGATTTCTCACTTTCTATCTCTCTGTTTCTCTCTGTCTTTCTGGCAAGTGCACAGTCCTATAGCAAAAAAAAAAAAACCTCTCCAAAAGGAAAAGAATTATGCACCCAAATCAGGCCATATGCATCCTAAAGCAGACCATACACCACTGGTCATCATCATATTGGCACATTTCAAGTTAAGAGCATATTACCATTCAGCTTGATATGTAGAAGTCACATCACTCCAATAATCTAAAATTGAGTGAAATACTATTATATAAATGCTCATATAACCCAATACCTCAGTCATGGGAAATGCATTTAAAATCCCACCAGAAAGGACATTCAACTATGGGATGCATAAAAACACTCAAAAAGCTTTAATGCAATACCCAGTAAGACCAGATGCAACACAACCAAATGGGTAGAAAAGCAGTGTCTTATTTGGTGCCACATATCCTTATTTTTAAAAAACAAACAAACAAACAAAAACAATAACAACAATAAAAAGCTTCCTTCCCCCTGCAAATTAACTTTTCTCGTCCTTCATTTCCACTCTTCTATCTCTAGCACTACGCTATCCTCTGATAGCTGGTCAGTCTTCTCACGAATTATTTCTGCTACATGAGCTCTGGATCTGGGAGAAGAGTAAGATAAAGGCAATGCCCAAGTGAAGAAGTTTTGAAATGATCTGAGGTCCAGGACCAGTTTTTTTCCCCTTTTTTTGGACAACCAGTTGAGAAAAATGCAATAGTAACGTATTCCTAAAGGAACGAGGAAAAAAAAAGATATAGGGAGTATAAATCCCATTTTAAAAAATGATTATTTGATTTAGCAAACAGAAAAATTACTACTGACAAACTAGGAAACTCTAATTCTCAGTTTCTGTAGTTAGCTTGTGAGGGAGACTGGTAACCAACTCTACGCTGCGAATGGGCTCAGGCCCAGGGACCACACAGCAGGCTGTTCTACCCTAGGAAGGACACTTAATCAGCCTCCTTCCCACCTCCAGGCTGTGCTCTTCCTCAAGGAAATGAGATGCCTGGTGGACAGTGGGACCCATCATGGCACTCTTATTTCTCTCATTGCTCCTGGAGGAATCTGGAACTACATAATTTGTTTGGTTGACCAGAATAAAAGCTATATGGGCAAAGAGATCTTGTCTGCCTTATGATCCCTTGCATCACTAGAACCCAGCACTGTGGGTTTCATTAATGACATCTCTCCATCACTTTTTGTTCATTTTATACCTTTACTTGACTGATACGAAGCATGTGTAGAAGTGATTCTTTCCCAGGGCAGCTTAGAAGTTTTAGAATTAGGCACATAAGCAACATATTCCTAATGATAAATGCTATCTAAGACAGTTTTTATTTTGTAATCACTAAATATATATCAAAACTGTAATTTAGGCCCATTACACTATATCTGTGTTTGAATCACAGGTGATTTGGTTATCCATATAGAAAAGATGAATGGAACTTGTCCTATAAAATTCTAGTTTTCTGTACAAGAAAAATAATCTTTAAAATGATAAGCTGGATGTGTATGTAACAAAAGAAGAGGTTAAGAACCTTAATATAAGAAATAGGAAGATGAAGATGAACACCATCACTGAAGAGAGAAAAAAAAAAACTCATCTATTTTTTAAAAATGCAGATGGAAACAAGAAATTCTTGTCCCTACCAAAATGATAATCTTTTCAAAGACATTATCTGGTGTGTGCACTCTAATATATGTAAATATATATACGAAATGCTTAAAAGAGTTTAAACAGTTTACCTTGAAATTCCACACTTAAACTTATCCAATGGAAACAATGAGAGATGTCGATAAGATATAAATAGCACTGTTAAAGATGTCTAATAATAAAGGGTTAGTTAAAAAGATATACCTATGTACACCATGCAGCCATTGAATTGATGCTGTAGAACAGAACCTGCTGATGTGAGGAGGTGCTTACAAAATATGTGAAATTGGTAGGGTACTAGGCCCTATTTTATAACATGGTCCTATAGTGTATATCTAGACAAATATTCAAATGGTAGTAAATGTATAGGATATATTATGCAATTATTTTGTTTCTCTGTATTTTCTAAGTTATCAGGATAGAGAAATATTATTAACGTGACAAAGAATAAAAGATACAAATGAAATTTAAAGAGCCCCTTCAATCAAAAAGTGGTATTCGAGGGCACAGTCTCAGTGGTACAAGTGGTGGCGTGCAGCTCTGCGATGCCGGAAGCCATGTGGAAGGCTGGGATTTGGATCCTAGGTTGACCTGAGTAGACTAGGAATGTGCATGCATGCTCCCACCATCCTGGTTGGCTGGAAGGCTGGTGTGTGGGAATCAGTGATGAGACCCTGTCAAGAGTTTCCATCTGTGGGAACCAGCAGTTAGCGTAAAGGCTATGTCGCTGGACTCCCACATAGTTGACCGCGGTTCGCGTCCCAGACCCTGTGGCTTAAAACTCATGCCGGGCGCGTGTGCGTGCGTGCCCAAGATCCCGAGAGGAGAATGGAGGAGAAGGAATTGCGCTGTGGCCATCCCGATTTCTCGCTTTCTGTCTCTATGTTTCTCTCTGTCTGTCTGGCGAGCACACGTGCCCTATAGTGAAAAGAAAAAAAAAAAGTTTCCACCTGTGTCTCTGTCTCTCTCACCCTCTGTCTTTCTCTCATGAAAGAAATAAATAAAATTTTTAAAATGTGGTAATTTAACTACAACATTGTATGATAAGAGGACAAATATGATTTGTTAAACTTGTTAGTAATAAATACAAAATATTACAGGAATGCTTAAGTTTTTTGAGAACTATTCCCAAGCACTTTACAGATATATTTGCTGGTAACAATCTGTTAATAACAAGTAGTCTCTATGTAGTTTTCAAAACAGCTTTGACAACATAAAATTTCAGTTGTCCTTTAATGTAACTTGAACTTACATTATATTTTGTCCAGAGTTTCCAAAACAGAACTCGGGGATGGTTCTTGAAAGCATTATCTTGAAGATTCACTGGGGGGGGGGTTGTAAATTTGACCTACTGACCTTTGGTAGATTCTTTAGTCAATATGCATTACATACCCTATTTCTAGAGCTGAGTGTGGGTTGTCACCCCCCAACCCGCACACCATAATAAAAAAAAGAAGAAAACAGCCCTTTTAAAAAACTTGGATGGTGGACCAGCACTGGCGTAATGACTATGTTGCTGGACTCCCATGCAGTCGATCGCAGTTTGAGTCTCAGACCCGGTGGCTTAAACTCATGCTGGCACATGTGCGTGCGTGCCCAAGATCCTGAGAGGAGAATGGAGGATGGATTGTGGCATGGCCATCCCCCAAGGGGGGTGATTTCTCGTTTTCTGTCTTTCTGTGTCTCTCCCTCTTTCTGGCGAGTGCACACGCCCTAGAGCAAAAACCTCTCAAAAAAGAAAGACAAAATAAAACAAAACAAAACAAAACAAACTTGGGTGGTAACACTAACTGCTGGGGTTTTTAGTACATACCACTCCACAACCTCTTACATGGTTGACTTGCGACCTTTTCATTCTTTTTTTAATTGGTAGAAGACACAAAAGCAGAAAACTTCTTCACAAGAAATTTTAGTTTTTTAAAAAGAACCTTATAGATCATTCAGTCTAACCCCTGATGGAAATATGCAATTTGAGTCCCAGAGAGTAGGTGGGGGAAGAGCCAAAACAGAAGCAGGTATCCTGCCTCTTAAGCCCAGGCAATCTGCCCTTATCATCCGCTGCTTACAGAGCCTCCGATTGCGCTTTAGAAATGAAGGGCCAGCCCACAGGTTAAGGAATCCTGCAGCGTCAGCATGTATACAGACCTTGCATCTGGTAGCTGTATGGCGCCTGTCCAGGTTGAGGGGTACCAAAGCTTGTTCCATAGCTGAGAAAGCCTGTCTGTCCAGGTGACTGAGACTGTGACAATCCACCTTCAGTCTTGATGCCTGCCCACAATGCACCTAAATCAGTTAGTGATAGCTTATCTATCTGTTCATTTTCAACAGCTGGTAAAAACACAAAAACAAACACTCCCCAATGTTTAGTAACAAGCTTCTGAATCTTATCTCAGTAATAAAGGGTATACGGGTTACAATGAAATACCATAAGGTACAACCATTTTTGTAAACCCAAGATTATTACAGATTTGGATGCCAATTCACACTGTTCTGTCTTTTCTTTGCATTCAGCCTTCCCGTGATACCATTTCTGTACTTCATTCTAAAGATCAGGCCGTTCATGGTCAAGAAATAGCTGTAATTAAACTTTAGCTAAACCATTCCAAAGTTGCTAGGTTGATTACACACAAGATCAAATTTATTTTTTCTTTTCTAAAAAGTGATTGATCAGAGGCTTTAGCCTCATGGTGTTTCTTCTTTTTTCCTTACTCTTTCTATGACAAAGCTCATTTTAGTGCACAACTCATTCTGAATTCGGTAGAAGCAATATGGGCACAGACCTAAATAACATGAGGGAAAAGCAATTTCTGAATAGCTATATCCTACTAGAAAACAAGAAAGGATGATTTTAAAAGTTGAATCCTACAGGGCCAGTAGGTGGCATGGTGGTCAAGGCACTGAACACGCCCCCATGGCAAACCATGGTTTAAGTCCCAGACCTGGTAGATTGCCTTCTCATTTTCCTTATCTCTCTTTGTGTGTCGACCTGGTAGATTGCCTTCTCATTTTCCTTATTTTTCTTTGTGTGTCTCTCTCTCCAGTCAAATTAAATGAATAAATAAAATTAAACAATTCTTTTAAAAAATAACTGAATCCTATAAAATAGTAGTTTCTTATTGTGTCAAATTAAATGAATGAATAAATAAAATTAAACAATTCTTTTAAAAAATAACTGAATCCTATAAAATAGCAGTTACTTATTTTAAGGTTGTCAGGAAGGTCATGATGCATCTTTGCACAGAAAAACAGAAAAATATGTTATGACTTCTGGACAACCTTATATAAACAAGTGAATTGGACCAGTTATTCCCTTTTTGTTCCTTTTAGTTTCAAATATTTAATTATAATTGTTATAAATGTAGGCTAAAGTACACTTTGTTTTTATCATAAAGTAATATGAAAATAACGTATGTGGGCCTCCAAATACTTCCAAAGTACCAGGCTGACACACTACTTTCAGGACGTTTGGCAGCACTGAGATACAGGGTTAAGCTCTGGATCATAATTAAAGACAGTCATGAAAGTTAACAACTGTCTTTCATTCCCACAGAGGGAGGAGAGGAACACTTCTGCCAAGGGAATTCACATTTTTGAATAATTTTGCTTTGCACTTAAGATAAATGATATCTTCAGAATCTAGAATACACAGTAGTCTTACTGTTCATTTCCATTTTAGGGGAATTTCATCAGTAGAATGAAGTTAGGTAATTGTCCTAAGGCTATGGAAGAATCTGACTCTTGGCTGAAAGAGCTCACTCTCATTCTTGGAGTATCTCAAAATAGCTTCATGATGACCTTAACATTTAAGTTTTAACACAACCTTAACATTTTTTAAAAATTAAATTTTCCTGGTACAGCAATCTGAAACCAATGAACAACTCACATACAAATGGTCCCCAGAAACACACCTGTCCCAGACAGGTGGCTTGAAGATTCTAGAAATGTCCATCCTTTCCATGATGTCACTACTAAGTAATTTCCCCTTTGCCCTCCATTTGAAGGTATACTGATCTTCTTCCACCCTGTACCTGCACCACCTCTGTTCTTAGCTTGAAGATTAAGGATGGGAATCTTTGTGATAAGAATGGGTAAAGAAAAACAGGAGGAGACAAAAAAAGAAAAACACCCATAGCCCCATCTTTCTCCATGACTTCAATCCACATCTCACTGGTAGACCCCAACTAGGTCCAGTGAAGAACAGAATGAATTATTCTTCCCAATTGACCTGTTATTTGCACTATGAAAAGATACACCTGTCTTCCCGTAGAGGGTCTAAGTGAAAGTCAGGGGCTTGGGTCCTTGAAGAAAGTCTTTTAAAACCATCTGGACCTTGACACTCAGCAGTAAAAACCCTGAACTATGTGTTCCTCCTTCATGAATAAGCACAGGTAAAGTAAACTGCCATATTTTTCAATGCAGTAGCCCAAGGAAAATAGAACCTCTGGGTCCTAGCATTCAGGGCATCTGCTTTGTATTAAAAGCCCCAAAAGAGGAGAAAGGGGGTGATCAGGAAAATGCTGAGGACTGAGAATTATTCCCAGACATTTTTGATTCCCTGTAGAATCACAGCACTTAACACAGAGCCTTATTCTCGCCACCTCCCCAAATATCCACCTACTGCATTCAAGTCCCCATCCTTACTCTGCAAGTTCTCATCCTATTTGCAGACCCTCTGCTCATCTCTCTCTCCTGGAACAGCTACTTCTGACAATAAGGACACTCATTAACGGCTCAGAACTGAAGGAACCTCTACCCCACAGCCCAGAAATTGGCAAAGGGAAGACGAAGGAAGAAAAGGGAAGATTTGTGATGCAGCTAAGGCAGTGACAGAAATAGCACCTTCTCAGAGCAACTCTGGGAGGCACTTTAGCTTTGTGTGTGCTGGAAAAATATATTTACTCTTCCAATCATCATCCTACAAATACATTTTCAGAATACTAATTGGAGATTGCCTTGACTCAGATTGAAATTGCACAATTCAAACCATCAATCCATCCCACTGTTAGTTCGGCAATAGTTTGAAAATAAATTACAGATAAATTTGATCTATATCTGAAATCATTATTTTAAATCTATATTTTAAAACATTATTCAAAACTTTGAATAAAAGTTACAGAAATGAGGGACCAGCAGATGGCATAATGGTTACATCACTGGGCTCCCACATAGTCGACCATGGTTGGAGTTCTGGACCAGGTGACTTAAAACTCACGCTGGGCGTGTGTGTGTGCATGAGTGCCCAAGATCCCGAGGGGGAGACTGGATGACAAGGGATTGTGGCATGGCCATCTCCCCTGGGGGTAATTTCTTGTTTTCTCTCTCTCTCTCTGTCTGTCTCTCTGGCAAGTGAATGTGCCAGAGGAAAAAAAAAAATCTCAAAAAAAAAAGTTACAGAAATGAAAAAAGTTCACAGTAAGGCTGTTTCTAAAGTCTGCTTTATAAGACCTCACTAGATAACATTCTGTCCCAATAATTGGGAAATAAAATATAAAGGCCAAAGTCTTAATATAATCTAAATGTTTATTTATATATAGACTATAAAAATTCATATAGGCTGACTTTTGTTTGAGGTAAAGATAGAGAACTAAGAGGAATTGCCTTTTAGTTATTGATAAAATGCTTAAAGGACATTGATTCTATCAATATATTGCCAAAAGGAGTATTATAAAACAATACCATCTGGAGCATAATTGCAATATTGATCACAAAAAATAAACTGTACAACCACAGAATTATTCATTCTACCAATCCTTTCCTCCCAACATCTATACATTTCATTATCATTAGTTTTTTTTTCTTAATAAAATGCCAATAATTCATATATTTCTATTCAGTTCCATTTATTTAAAGTTGTGACTGAAATTCAATGGAAAAAAAGGGTTTTTTTTGAAATTTTCAGACTTATGTTTATCAAACTCTGGGATTCTGCTGGATTTATTTTTAACTTACAGGTATTGACCCTTTAACAAGTGAGTTAAATTACACCAAGATAAAGATAATCTCCAGGTGGGGAGGAACAAATGGCATGTGAGCTTTTGTTGTTGTCATGTTTCCTGATTTGCCTCTTCAAAATACAGTCCAGGCAGTGATATACAGATCACTTTTCCTAATGGCTGATAATGCTGAAATTTGATAATCCTCCCACCTTCAAGTTTAGAGCAAGAGTTTGTTGAATTCCGCTTGTACTTCCCTAATCAGAGCTTGGCATCTGACAAATAGGAAATGGATCTTTACCCCAAAAGACTTCATTCACAGAAGTTTTATCTCAAATATGCACAAAAATACTTTGGATTCCAGAGCCGAGTGCTCAAATGGCAAATTCAGAGTTGAGATATAAATGGGGAAAAATGAGAGTGAAGGGCATATGAACCCCACAATCTATTCAACACCCCTAACCTCCAGATAAGGAGCCACCAGTTCTTACAATACTCATTAAAAATACTCCTATTCAGAGTTTAGACACAAAAGGTGACAATGCTTTCTAAAGTGGCCCAACACTGATGGTCTTCAAGGCCCACTCAAAGATACCCGCATGCTCCCTGGATAACACCCAGCTAGAACAGCAGAGTTACTCACCATATGAGGAAATTCCATAGGGCTGTCCTGGCTGGGGGTACGTGGCATATGCTGTAGCTTGTTGCATTCCTGTGGTAAACTGTGTTTGCCCATACGCAGCCATAGTTTGTGAGGAAGGGGTAGGGAGAATATGTGGGTATGGTCTGCTATTTGTCAGAAATGACAGAAAATAGAAAGCCCATGCATTAGATGGAAACATGCAAGGTAACCGATTAACAACCACATCACAAATTCCAGTTAAAGACTGTATCTTCATGTAAAACTTTCAAATATAATAGACAACACACTGAAATAGGTCAGTATCTCTATTTGGTAATGCTCAGAGTAAACCAGTATAAATCTATCTAAGTCTTTATGCAACCCACTTTCATTTCAATTAAGCTGTCACGTGGGTACAGACATGATTTGAAATAAGGTAAAAGTCTACTCAGAAACGTTACTTATTGTTTAAGAGAAAATACATCTTACTTGGAAGGATAAATTTGTGGTGGAGAGAACTGGTGAGTTGGTCTTGGACTGAAGCTACTGCTCCCAATTACTGAAAAAGAACAAAACAAAACAAATACACAATAATTCAAGCAAAAGATGTGGAAAGCATCGATACAGTTTGAACTATGGACTGGCCATATGAAACTTTGGATATTTGACCTTCATGAACTACAGAAATGGCAGTTTCATATGGTTCAATCTAACAGAGTTAAATTAGAAAAACGGATAGGAACTGAGTAAATGGCTCTAATTTTAAATGAACTTTTCTAAAAGACAGCATAATCGCCTTAAATACCTGTCAACAGGCAGTGATGGCTTTTACAGTGGCAATAATACTTCAAGAGTACTAGGAGTCCTGGCTACTGTTTAGAAGGGCACTGTGAAAGGGGAGGTATGACGTAGAATTGCTTGGTTGGGCGGGAACAAGAAAGGTCACCAGCCTAGTGTTTGTGCTCAACAGGAACACACAAACTCGAGACCGTATTACCCAGAAACGTGCTCTAATCTCTCAGGGAGTAGAAATAAGATAGAACCCCATTTGCTTGCGTTGATTTAAGCACAACATCTTTTACTAAAAATGCCTTCCTATAACCATCTTAAATTTCTCATAAATGCTAAGTCTGCCTTTTTTTTTTTTTTTTTTTTTTTGGTGCTGATCTGGGCATTCCTTTGCATTTTAGTTTTACGTACCAAACTTTAATATTCAAGTTAGAAGGCTTTTTTAGCTTTTTTCTTAAGAAGGTATTTAAGCATTCAAGCAGAACTTAATTTCTTTTTAACCACATTTATTTGATTCAATATGTTCCAGAAATGTGCTAAACTTCCATCAAATGGTCTTCTATTCCTATTCTGAAGCGGCAAAATCCATTTTAACTAATACAAGGCCTTAAAGCAATAGTTCTCAGGTTCTTTCATTGTAAACAGGGACAACCTATTACACATTTATATATGCTCATGTATGTGTGTATATATCTATATATATTAACTTTTATGTACATATGTACACATGTATAATTCTGTGTATATGTGTTTTCTCTCTCAAATTTTCTAATCTCTACCTGGCTAAAATATGCATTCTTTGGATTCAATGATTATAAGGTATAATATGCTCATTTTCTTCTCCACGAATACTCACTGTCTTTTAGAGACTCTACTTACTAAATGTATTTTATATTAAAATCCTTTCATGAGGTTTCAATCAAAGTGTTATACATTTTTCATGTTGAAACATTAGTATAGCTATATTTTTCAAATTTAATTTTCCATCCTGTGCTTGAGAGGACAGCAGTAGGATTGGACTAGAATCTCAAAATCCATGGACAATCCTTCCTTGCATTGACTAAAGCAAACCTAACACAGTGGCAACAGAGAGATCTGGATTTGAACTATTCTTGTAAGCTGCCAGACCTTGACCATCTTTTTCTATGCAAAACTATGCAATGACTTTTCTGACAACTCAATAGTTGTTAAAAAAAACTCAGTAGCAAAAAAATCCATGATGCCACCTAATTACAGAAGCCAGCAAAATCCCTTTTATTCTTTTCTAGCTTTATGCTTGTGTCTTTCCAACTATGGATCATAGCTCAGGAAAAGTAAATAAACTCAATGAGTCACAGCCAGTCATTTTGTTTACAAACCATAGAATGTAGGATATCGAGTCATTACACACAGGTATATGCACAGTAAGTGTGTGTGTACATAAAGAAAGAGATTTGTGAGGCTGCAGAGTATGGTAATAGTGGACAGATGTTTAGTTCTCTCTAATGGTTAGCCTCTGGACCAGAAACTTTTAGCTCTCTTTAATTCTTCAGCACCCAATAGGGCCTGGCACATGATAATTAATCAATAACTAGTAGTTACTTTAAAAGAATGTAAGATTTAGGTCATAAGCAATGTAAGTTTTTAAAATCACAATGACTAGAAGATTGGTCCAATTATTTTAAGTTATGTATAGTCACACATAATAAACCTGCTATAGCTCTTGGCAATATAAATTGGAATAAATAGTATTCCTTATGACATAAATGTGAGCACAAATTGACAATGCTGTTTTGCTGCTTTGCACCAATTGCTATGATTTGGTTGATGGTTTGCCCCTTCCTCCCCCAAAGATTCATGTTCTATAAGTTTGATCACTGATGTAATGGTGCTGAGCAGTAGTAAGATCGTCAAAAATGAGAGGTGGTTAGTTCTCTGGAGAGCAAGTCGTTATAAAAGAGCTGTCCACAGGCCTCTTTCTCTCTGCACACACCAACATCCTATTTCTGTCTCCATGTTGTGATATAGCACCACAGGCCCCATGCTCATGGACTTTCCAGTCAACAGAATCATGAACCAAATAAACCTCCATTCTATTAAAATCTCCCAGTCTCAGGTACTTCTGTGTATTGATAACCAAGACCTTAACTATATGCACCTAAAATTACTGAATACTTCAAATATCAAATAGGCAACCATATCTTTTAGGCTTTCTCTAAATGCAAAACCTCGCAATCTCTGTGCTGTCCCCAGTTTAAAATCTACCCCTTATACCTCAAGTACTTTTTCTCTTAATGGCCTAAACTGCATTTAACTTCCTAAACTGTCATCCAGGATTTCAGACTCATTTAATTTCATGGGGCCAGAATAACCTAAAGTGGAGGAAATGTCTGTAGACTAATATGGTCTTCTCACAATAAATTCCAAATTACACATGCCATAGAGCCTTGGGAACATACAGGCAACCCATACCTCCCTATATGCTTTAGCACGTTTGTTTTCAATTATTCAGCTTTTTCTCCTACTTCTGACACATCTACTTATCTCCAACTCTTGTTGTAGGATGGAAGAGAAGAACTCAAGGTGAATAATAATTGAAAACTTGAGAATCCTTTGGGAAAAATCAATAGAAATCTCAAAATCAGCATGGCCTCAGTTCACTTCTCCCCAGCCTGCCATCTCATTAAGGGCCACACCATTCAGCCAGACAGGTCAAAAGCCCACAAGGAAGTTTAGATGCTTAGCTCTTCCGCACACTCACACATTCTTTCATTTTAATTTCAGTCCCTCCTGTATGCTCCTCCTTCAAGATATGTCAAATGGGACATCTCCTTACTACCTCTCGTTCATAACTCTTCTAGTCACTAACACCGTGGCAAACTGGGAATGCACCTCCCTGCGCTGCCACTGCAGGGAATGTAACTGAGCAGGGCCCAACTGCTAAACCTGAAGGTTCACCATGTTGTGATATAGGACCAGAAGCTCCGTGCTCATGGACTTTCCAGCCGAGGGAATCACGAGTCAAATAAACTTCCATCCTGTATAAATCACCCAGTCTCGGGTACTTCTGTGTAGTGATAACCAATCCTCTAACTATATAGGATAAACCTAAAATTACTGAATATTTCAAATATCAAATAAGAAACTGTATCTTTTAGGCTTGCTCTAAATGCAAAACGCTGCAAACTCTGTGTTGCCCCTAGTTTAAAATCTACCCCCTTATACCTCAATTGCTTTTTCTCTTAATGACCTAAAGTGCATTTAACTTTCTAAACTGTCATCCAGGAATTCAGATTCATTTATTTTCAAGAGACCAGAATAACCTAAAGTAGAGAAAAAGTCCACACTATCTATTAAGGTAACTAATATGATCTTCTCACTATAAATTACAAATTAACACATGCCACAGAGCCTTGGGAACATACAGACAACCGACACCTCCCTATCTGCTTTAGCACATTTGTTTTCAATTATTCTGCCCTTTTTCCTACTTCTGACACATCTACTTATCTCCAACTCTTACTATAGGATGTCCTATGGGAAGAACATAGGGGGAGGCCACACCTTGAAGAGTTTTCCTGGCTTAGGACAATGCACTGGAGAGGCCTAGGGCTGCTCTAATGGCTTTGCTGAAATGTCCTTAGACTGCAAGACAGCCTTGGATATTCCCACCATGCCTAACCTTTATTCCCTTCCTCTCTTCTTTGTGTCTTTCCCCTAACTGAATCCTGCCTCTGTGGCTCTTCTATGGTGACATGAGCGAATATGGTCTTCTTTCTTCTGAGCCGAGGAAATGCTGATCTCCCTGATTCTGCCTGCCTTCTCTCTACCTTTCTCCCCATAGGGTATTTCCATCCCACAAACAGCAATCTCTTAAGACCATACATGAGACCATGGTACAGACCCCCATATCCTCAACTCCAAGCCCACCATTATCATACCATCACATTAGTTAAATCCAAACTCACTTCCACATTCCCCCAAGATCTCTGTTCAGATGCCCTCTCTCAGAAGCCTCCTTTCTAAAAGAGTTCCCAGGTATCTTCTCTTCCGTTATATTCTTTGATTGGCTTTTCTTTCCTCGTAGTACTTTTTGCTGCTTGTTTACAGACACTACCACGGACTATTAGCCTAAGTGGATCTGTCTCTCCTATAAGAAAGCAAGGTGAGAGCAGGGGCCTTGTCTACCTTTCCCCTGCTCCATTTCTGTTGCCAAGCACATTGCCAGGCATATAATAGGTACTCGATTAATAATTCCCAAATAAATGAATCAGACCCATAAAGTTATGTCTTTTTATAAACAATTTAAAAATATAGGAACCATATTTGTCCCATATTTCTTTCTCCTCCCCAAGCATTCTTTTTTCTAGTTTCAATTTTTAATTATCACTAGACATCAACTGTGATCAGTAACATCAACTCACATTTTTGTAACAACTTAACAAAGTTAGGCTTTGCCGGAATGGCAGAAGTAGCAGGCACAAACATAAACATCACAATACTGTTGATCTCTATTCTTAAATTTTAAATCGCTAAAATACTGCTTTTCATTGATAAAGAGTAAATGAGCAAAAAAGTCACTATATTTTAAAAACATGATAAACATTTTGGCAATTTTCAACTCGGCCACATGCCTTGGAAAACTGACCTCTTAGTGGGCCTCCCCACACCAGGAGCCCTAAGTGATTTTTTGGAAAGGAGTGAGCTTCACTTCCACTATCGCCTTAATCTTTACGTTGCTAGAGTTCTGAGAAAGACAGAGGAGGCAGCAGCTGTCTGCAGCACCAGAGTGACTCCACTTCTCCTTCATCCTTCCTGTCTACTTCCTTTAGACACTAACAATAGTCAGGATGGAGATATTTAAGCGTGTGTGGGTTTTTACACACTTATGAAGGAGGAAGCAGGAGTTCCATCCACAGAGGTGAAGACCAACGTGTAGTTAAAGCCTTAGAGACTGTTTCTTTCTTTTTCTTGCTATAGCTGCACACCCTCACCAGGAACAGAGAGAGATGGAGGGAGACAGAAAGCAAGAAATTAGCGCTCTAAGGGTCATGCCACAATCACTTCTCCTTCAGTCTCCTCTTAGGATTTTGGGCATGCGCACACACGTGCCCAGCATGAGCCTCAAGCCTCTGGGTCCGAGATTTGAATTGTGGTCAGTCACATGGGAGTCCAGAACCCCAACAACTATACCATCTTCTGGCCCCAGAGACTGCTTCCTTTTACAAACTCTAGGCCCTGCTCATGGCTGTTCCAAAATGCCATGGTTTTTGTATCAAGAAGTGAAAGAGAAAGAGAGAGAGAGAAGGAGAGAAGGGGGAAGGAATAAAAAAGAAGGAAAGAGAAATGTAAAAGACAGCAAGGAATATTCATCATGGTTAATTCATCAAGTAAATATCTGAGTGCCTGATGTGTGCAGATACAGGTTTGCAGGGATGAACTGTGCTTCCTACATCTTCACCCAACTCCCCAAGTTACATGATTCCTTCCTCAGAATCAATACAGAGACTCACTCCATGGAAAACAAGTTCCTTTACAGCTCTGCCTCTTCATCAAACTCTCCCTCCACCTTCCACTAAGCCCTTCTCCAAGGCCTTGCTTCTACATCTCATCTGAGTTGAGGCTGTTTATTTTCTGATTCCAGCTATCACAAAGACCTGGAAACAGCTCCCATTGCTGCTTCTTCCAAACTATTGTTTTTAGCTGTTCTGCAAAACCCTGTCCTACTCTGAGGTTTGTGACAGCTCTTAACACTCCCACAAATGATCCACCTCCTAGACACTGCCATGCATTTGTCAAAACGTGGAGTATTTGGCTGTGTCCCTGACATGCCCTAACATTACCTTGAGTCACACACCTACCACTTTCCTCATTCTCTCTAGGTCTCAGCTCTGGGCTCTTATTTCCATCATCAAGTTCAAGACCACATCCTGGCCATACTTTCCTACCCATGGCCTCAAGCCACAAACACATCGACCAATTCATTGGCTTACTCAACAATTTACTGAGCACTTTCTATGTGAACATTACCATGATGGCTAACTGGGACTGTAGCTGAATAAGAGAACCTCTCGTCTCAAAGGGCAATAGTTTAGTAGGAAGATGAACATCAAAAAGGAAGTGATGAAGGTTGAGGAAGAGAAGTACAGAGAACGAACTACAAAACCATGTGGTAGAGACCTCACTGAGTTCCAAGATTAAAAATGCATCATCATTTGTCTCCAGAATTTTTATCCCTTTACTCTTATTTCACACATTCTCCCACCTCACCAAGAGATGCAGGACCAGGTCAGCTGATGGCATGGTGGTAACGGTACTGGATCTCACATGGTCAACTCAACAGTCTGAGTCCTGGACCCAGTACCCTTAAAAACACATCGGGCACATGTGTGTGCATGCCCGAAATCCTAAGAGGAGAATGCTAGAGAAGGGACTATGGCACGGCCATCCACGTTAGAGGGTGATTTCTCACTTTCCTCTGTGTCTGCCTCTCTCTGGCACATGCGCCCTATAGCAAGCAAAGAAAACAAAAAGAGAGAGTAGAGAAAAGAGATGATGACATCGCTATCTTCTCTCGAATTTTTAGTCCTTACCTTCTCTTGCTTTCTACCTATACTAGATACATTAATATGTATTTTTAACCATTCATTTACTGAGACTCTCAATTCTCTTACCTACATATTCTCCTATGCACTACCTGGCAAATCCTCAATCCTGGATCAAGCCAAATGGACTCTTACTTGGGATCCTTGTTCCACAGTCATCAGTTGGTTTGGACCTTCAACTCTACTGTCAGTGTTCTAAGCCTCATTCTCTACAGCATCTATTCCTGTATTCTCCCACTCTTCAAATTCAAAATCCTATCACTACTCTCATTTTGAGTCACTTCAAAGGAAAGAATAGAAACCATTATTCATTTATTAGTTCCGTGAAAAAATATCTGAGTGCCTAATCTGCCAGGTATTAGGTTAGGTGTCAGGTATGCAAATGTGAACCAGAATAAGACAAAAATCCCTGCTCTCATAAGCTTACATTTTGATGGGGGTGAGCTCCAGTAGTAAACACATGCACAAACAAATAATACAGTTTGCAAAAATTTCCAAGTGTTTAAGAAGGTGGAGAGTGGAGCCAGCCTGTTAGATGGGAAGTAAGGAGGAGAGCCACGCAACACTAGGAAGGTGGTCAGGATGGCCTCATGGAAAAGGTGAGATGTGAACACAGACTTGAAGGTGGTGAGGGGGTCAGACAGGCATAGGAGGCAGGGACTGTCTGGGCTAAGTCCCTAGGTTAGGAGCACATCTAGCAGGTGGAGGAACAGAAGAAGCACTGGCTTTCCCTGTGTCAGTCTTCACCTCTGTTATACCCACTAGCTTTGACCCTGTGTGCTTTCAAAGTGGCTATTTCAAATCTTCCTGAGCTCCAAATTTTAATATACTTGAAACATCTTTGGGTGGATGCTATCTTACACGCAACATACCCCAAATGAATGAAGTCCACCAT
Organism: Tupaia belangeri chinensis; assembly: GCF_000334495.1. NCBI lineage: Eukaryota > Metazoa > Chordata > Mammalia > Scandentia > Tupaiidae > Tupaia > Tupaia belangeri. The sequence continues at coordinate 534,194 of NW_006159941.1, read as the reverse complement.
CTTTTTTATTTTTTAAGGATTTTTTTCTCTTTCTTTCTTTTTTATTTTTTTGTTTTTGTTTGTTTGTTTGTTTTGGTTTGTTTGTTTTTGTCACAGGGTGCCTGTGCTTGCCAAGAGACAGACAGAGAGACAGAGAAAAGGAAAGTGAGAAATCGCTCTCTAGGTGGGGTGGCCATCTTGCCATCTCCCTTCCTACATTCTCCTCTCAGGATTCTGGGCATGCCTGTACATACACCTAGCATGAGTTTCAAGCCACCAGGTCTGGGACTCAAACTTAGGTTGGCCATGTGGGAATCCAGCACCTTAACCACCATGCCAACTGCCAGCCCCAAGCCACTATCTTTCTTTGTCACTCATGCTTTTCTTGCATTCCCCAGTTTTTAACTTCTTTCTCTGCTTTACTCACTCCCATCCTATTGGTCACTGATGACTGCAAAATCTACTTCACAAATATATCCAGTTCATCATCTCCCCACACCTTGCCAGGGCCTATCTCAGGTCTCCAATGTGTCTCACCCAAATTAACACAAAAAACTCTCTCACTGGTCTCTCCTCCTGGCCACCACACTCATGACTCAGTATTACAGATATGATCGTACAACTCCTTCCTCTGACGCCCTCCATTGCACTCAGGATAATACCTAAACTCTATGCGAGACACACAAGGTCCTTCGCACTCTGGGCCCTGCCTCTCTATGCAGCTTATCTCCACTGCCCACTGTGCACTCCAGGACACCAGACCATTAGCACTTCTCCAAATATCTGGCTCTCTGTTCCAAGGTCTCCCTTCATAAAGTGCCTCTCCTACCCTACATCCCCTACCCACTTCTACATGTATTTTCTCCTACTCATTCTTTAACACTGAGTGCAGGAAATCTTCGGCAGGACACCCTTCCTAACCCTCCCACTCAAATCTGGTCTTCAATAGGTGGGTATTCTCGGGGCTCCCTCTGGCATGATCCAACTGTTCTGTGATGGTCTAGTGTTCATCCCACTAAGCCCTGAACCACAACTATTTTCAAATATCTATAAATCTATCATCGCACCAGGCACACTGCCTGGCATAAGTCAAATTCTTATTTTATGAAAAATGAATGGTATAACCCCTTTCATTCGTTATTTCCTTGTTGCTTCCATCTGGTGGCAGTGGTATCAAAGTTGTATATTTGTATTTTACTTTACATTTGCACAGAATTCCTTTTAGTTGTGGTGTATATTACATAAATGATCCTGAGAACTAGTTAGATAAAAATTGATCACAAGATTATGATATACAGCATTTTTGATAGAGAGGTTTTATAAATACAGCAGAATATATGAAGAGTTAAAAATTTAAGAATCACTTCTGATATAAATGATTTCTAATGGAAATAGTCCAAGTTGTAACACCTTGGCAAACATAGAATCATGACCTCACACTTACTTTGTTATCGTTGTCACTTTCTTATCAATAATTTCATTAGGGCAGATGTAAGACTTGGATATTTTGTTTATTGGAGGCAGAATTTATTAATGTGAAAGAGATTATAAACTAATTTTTAAGAATTTAATGCTGCTTTATAGAGTTTATTGAATTTAGACCTGTAGTTGATGTGACAGTTACTTAGCAGGATGATGTGGCTAGTTTGCTGTAAGTCTGATATAAGAAGCCAAATTTTACCTATCCAAATTTTCATGACAGAAAAATGATACAAATGACACAGAAAAGAGGAATTATTAGTATAATAAAGATAACATAGAAGAAAGAAAAATAACACAGTCCTTTTTATCTCCTTTAACAGATATCCATATTTTCAGCAATCACTTCATCAAACTGAATGAAAACATCAGCACTGTTAATATATGACTGAACAAAGCTATATTTTAGATGTATACTGGGTCTCCAAAAAGTTCATAGAATACACATATTTAAAAAACTGCATGAACTTCAATTTGTTTGCTGTAAAATAAACTCATTTTAATTCCATTTTCCAAGTTGAAGTTTGAAGTCTCTGTGTGTGTGTATATATGAGCATGTATATATACACACATACATCTAACATACATACATTAATGTACTTAAAGGCACTTCCGAATGTTCATGGAAAATGCATATTATGAACAAACTATGCCTGGATTTCAATTTTTTTCAACAAAATAAATTCATACTGCAATTTTATTTTCCCACATACTTTTTTTTTTTTTTGAGAGATTTTCACTGTAGGGCGCGTGCACTCGCCAGACAGACAGAGAGAGACATAGAGACAGAAAGCGAGAAATCACCCCCCAGGGGGGATGGTCATGCAGCAATCCCTTCTCCTCCATTCTCCTCTCGGGATCTTGGGCACGCACGCACACGCGCCCGGCGTGAGTTTTAAGCTACCAGGTCCGGGACACGAACCGCGGTCGACTACGTGGGAATCCAGCGACATAGCCATTACGCTAACTGCTGGTTCCCCCACATACTTTTTGAAGTCCTGTCATATTATTTGTATATGAAATCTAATGCTTAGTGTTAATGAGAAAATCTAAGATTTATTTCTTACCTGAACCTGAGAAATTGTCTAAAGACCCGTCTGCTGTTGTTGAAGCTATTTCACTGCTGCTCATTGGCTCTGTTTTAACTACAAAAATAAACAACACATATCATATGTCCAATTAATAGTTATTTGTAAAGGCATGGCAGGGAAGATATAACATTCAAAACAGTGAGAAGGGAATCATTTTAAATACAATCTTTCTATTGGAACATAAATCAGATGACTATCCCTAACAAAGTCTTTTAAAAGAAATATTCATCTTTTTTTTCCCCTAAAGAAATATTGTAACACGTTGCCCTGCAAAAGAAAAAATGTAAACTTAAAGTAAGTAAATTCATTGTTACTTTACATATTTACTAAATTGCTCATTAAAAAATAGTTTCCCTCTCAAAATAATAGGTATGAAATTCTTTCCTAGGTTGGCAGAAAAATTTCTATTATTTGGCCAGAGTCAAAAACAATAGCACAAAAAAATTTAGAGTAGAAAATAAGTGGGCCTGTTCTTTTCATGATGGTCCAAGGGTGGGTACATTGACATGGACGCACGCAGACACACACACACACACACACACACACACACACACACACTCTGTCATGGTTATCGGCATGGCAGAAAAACAGAGCACTCAGATTAATGGATTACTGTTACCACCAAACCACATCTGACTGCTAATTTGTCAATATCTTACATGTGCTGAGAACCAAACACAGTAATTCTAAAGAAGTTTTCCCTTTCAAAATAATACTGAGAGTTGGGACCAGCAGGTAGCATAATGGCTATGTCACTGGACTTCTACGTAGTCGACCGCGGTTCGCGTCCTGGATCTGGTGGCTTAAAACTCACGTCGGGCGCGTGTACATGTGTGCCCAAGATCCCGAGAGGAGAATGGAGGAGAAGGGATTGCAGTGTAGCCATCCTCCCGGGAGGTGATTTCTCATTTTCTGTCTCTCTGTCTCTGTCTGTCTGGCGAGCACAAGTGCCCTATAGCAAAAAACTCTAAAAAATAAAATAAAATAAAAATACTGGGAGCAATTTGTAGAATACATATATGATCTTTGTGAAGTTCCTTTGTGCTATGAAATAACCTTTTGAGTTACACTACAGATTTTCTAAAGCGATCTACTTCCCTGATACATAATGGAATTATTGTTTCCCTACCAAACAAGTAAGCCTGACTACCTGAAAACAACTGTTTTTTCTCCTCCTAGCTATATATAAATGTATACATTTTTTTGTGGGGGGAGAGAGGTTTTTGCTATACGGTGTATGCGCTCACCAGAAAGAGAGAAACAGAGACAGAAAGTGAGAAATCACCCCCGGGGGGATGGCCAAGCCACAATCCCTTCTCCTCCATTCTCCTCTCCTGATCTTGGGCGCACATGCACACACACCTTGCCTGAGTTTAAGCCACCAGGTCTGGGACTCGAACCATGGTCAACTACATGGGAATCCACCAACATAGCCATTGCGTCAATTGCTGGTCCTGACAGGTCCTGATATATATACACCTGATATATTTTAAACCGAGGAGGTAGTGTAACTGTTGTCTCTAGAAACTACTGGTAAAAACGCCATCATTAAATTTTGTCTGGCTTACTTTGTAGAAGTTATTCATTCCCTATCAATAGGTTTTCACAAGAATGAACCACAATTTATAAAGGGTGTCTGAAAATCAGTAGCATGTTTCCCATAATGAAAGTTTCAACCAGAGTCTATTTGGGGAGCTTCTCACTAAGTAAACACATTCTGAAAGGGGAGATCACAAACACCAGGCAAAGGGCAAATCTGTGCAACTCCTAGACTTTCTGCTATTGTAGTAATGCACAATAAGTAGTTTTAAATTAAGCATTATAAATAGATGTAACAGATAACTGCTTTCAAAATGAATAAACTATTTAGGTGGATTCTAAACAAGGTTGGGAATAAAAAACCAATGAGTCTAATGGGAATTCTGCTGCCTGATAGTTTTAACATAGACCACAAATATGCTACAGTAGCTAAAGTTGTAATTGATGTCTTCATTTTTCTTTCAGTTGGTTTGGGAGAGAAGTATCAGTTAATACTAATAAACTCTGATACCAACCTATACTTTCTTCTGTCCATGCCATCCAGCAATGTAGTGAACTGGCTCTTCCGGATCATTATGCTGCCAAAGCTTTAGGAAACCCAGTGCTCAACCACTAATATACGCTTTTTGTTTTGTCTTTTAAATTTTTTTCATAGGGTGTGTGTGCTCACAGGAGACAGAAAATGAGAGATTATCAGACAGAAAATGAGAGATTATCCTCCAAGGGAGGATGGCCATGCTGCAATCCCTTTTCCTCCATTCTTCTCTCAGGATTTGGGGCAGGCATGCACACATGCCCAAAGTATTTTCAGGTTGCTGAGTCTGGGACTTGTGGGATCCAGAACCGTAACCATCATACCAACTGCTGGCCCACTAGCATGCATTTTTTAAAGTTTCCTGCTTAGTTGTCCACATCAAACCCTACCTTCCTTAAAAAAAATTCATGTAATGCCCCGTGCACAGAAAGTAATAGCTTTATTGCACTCTGTGCTGGACAGATCAGGAGGGGAATTCTGAACTCAGAATGAAATGCCACATGCTGAGCAGAAGGTTAACATCAGGTGCAATGGCAACAGGTTATGCAAAGTACATACTGCATGTCATGTTCACTATAGACATTATGATGATCCATTGTAAACAACTGTACAGGTAGCACTCAGAATATACTCTCAAACTGCCTAGGGAGTTGTTGTCCTGTTTCATGCAAAATCTGGGTTAGGAAGTCATCCAAAGTCACAGAGTAAGTGGCAGGAATGAAATTTTACTTTGGTTGTTTTTGACTCCACGGCTCACAATGAAAGGAATGGTGTAAGTGGTACTTTCTAATAGCTAGGGCTACTCTAAAACAGGGCATGATAGTGAGGGACAGAGCCACAGGCCATGGATAGAGGGAAATGCACAACCCCTACTGTCCCTGCCCTCTCGGATTCTTGGAGGTTCCAATCTAGAGAACTCACTGGAAGATCTGAAGTAGAAGTCTCATACCCAACTGTCAGGAAAAGATGATGTAGAAGGACATTTTTCACTGTGTGGGATTTATTCAGATTCCTTCTAAGTCTTTACCGAATTTAAGGTCTATGATTCTGTGGAGTGGACCATTACATTTTTTAATGTTCATTTATTTGGTTCATGAGAATGAAAGAGACTGAGATCAAGAGAGAAATATATGCACCCTCAACAGGATGCCATGATTCCCATCCTACACCCCACTTTCCCAGCTAGCCAGGACCACGGGGACCCAGGCCCAGCACATAGAGGCTAACTGGAGAATCAAACCTTTGACCTTCCCTGTGGATCCAGAGCGGTGAGCAGTGTATTAACACTATACCACTGAGCTGACTCTGGACCGTAAAACTACTTGACAAAAGCTTGACTATACCAAAATCATCCTGTTCCTGTACCCTAAAATCAACACCAGCTATTCTCCATATGATTACCTTAATAGAATGTACCTTTCACTCCCAAGAGGGACATTCAACTCTACCTGAAATCCATTAAAACTAGGCAAAAAAGGATACGAAGGAAACAAAGAGGATAATTTTTCCTTTAGGCCCCAAGTACATTGCTTTTGGTCATTGTTCAAATATACCCATCCATACACTAAGGAATAAAGACTCCCTTTTTCCAGTGAATCCAATTTTTTTTTTTTAAAAAGACTCAACTGTTGAAGAGAGAGGATGTACATAAGTAACTACCAGGATAATCATGATTTTATCAGATACTGTAATTGAAAACTCTGATCTCTGGAGACCTGAGGCCAAAAGACTGGTGCTCTATTGTGATGTGAAATAGTTTCTGAATGAAAGCTGAATGAACAGAGACTCCTTCTAGCTTTGTTGTCAACAAGCACATACCCAACAGGGAGAAACAAAGGCAAGAATCATCTATGGTGACCAAAATGCTCCTCATCCTTTCCTCACTAGTGTTGTCACATTTTCAAATACGCTGTAGATGACATCATAGTGCTTAGAATTTAACACCACCACACACTGAATTTTTTCTTAAGTCTTAGGGACCGAAGATACTGGGCCATCTGAGAACAACTATCCCACCTGAGCCACCTATCTGAAAGGAACAACCTCTCAGTGATATGTTCTGATCTAAATAACTGTAGAAGCACTCTATGGCCACCGTTCTCTTCCTTCCTTATATGACAGTAGTCTACTCAAAAACAACTTTGGTTCTCTTTTCCCCCATCCCACTCAGGAATCTCTTTTTCTATAACTTCGAGTTTCCAATCTTTGATCTGATTCTTAAGGAACTGCTTGTCCTTTTTTTTTTTTTTTTCTTTTTGGAGAGGTTTTAGCTACAGGGTGCGTGCACTCACCAGAGAGACAGAGAGCTAGAAAGCGAGAAATCACACCCCAGGGAGGATGGCCACGCTGCAATCCCTTCTCCTCCATTCTCTCGGGATCCTGGGCATGCACGCACACGTGCCCAGCGTGAGTTTAAGCCACCGGGTCTGGGACTCGAACCACGTTCGAATACATGGGAGTCCAGCGACATAGCCATTACGCTAACTGCTGGTACCAGGACCTGCTTGTCCTTTAAAAAGATTTAAAAGCAAGGCAAAGTTGTGCCACTTGTAATCCTAGCAAGTGGGGAGGATGGGCAGGAGGATCTGGATCTCCAGGCTGGCCTGGATAACATAGCAAGACCCTGTCTGGAAGAGCCGAGTGTGTGGTGTGTGTCCATAGTCCAGACATAATGAGACCCTAACTTAATAAACAAAACAAAACAAAAATCTCCAAACACACACATGCTACATTTTAAAAAATATATTCAAAATTTACTTTTCGTCCCTTCAACTTTCCTGGGCCCACCCAGCTGTTTTATTCATTCATGTGCCCAAAGTCTGAGCTTTGCGATGTTCCACATGTGCTCCAGACTTCCATCCCTCCATGCCTTTGAGGTTTGGTTTGGAAGTCAGAGAATCCAGTTACCTGCCTTCCAGTTACCTAGCATTTTTCTAAAACTTATTTGATCTCTTTGACCTAATCGATCAAAAATATGAAAATTTTTACAATTTCTACATTAGAAGAATGTAATGAGGAGTCATAAAAATATAAGTTAAGTGCCTGGTAGAAAGTACAAACAGAGACTATATTTATCACCAGTATTGATAGCAGTAGCAGCATTCCAGTTCTCTTAGGCTGAACTCCTTTCTCTTGGAGGGTAATACCAGAGAGCAATATTGAATAAAGAGTTAAGAGCATCGGCCTTGGAATTATCAGTTAAATTTCAATCAAGCTTTGTTATGAACAGTGTAAACCTGGAACAAGTTACTCAACTTCTGTGTGCCTCAGCTGCATTGTCTGCAAGTGCAGATTTTGTACCCATGCAAGAATAACAAAAAGAAAAATCAGATAAGTGCTCACAAATTATCTCACACCATGCTAGGCCCAGCATCTTGTTTTTATAGCTGTTCCATCATTATAGCATCTTTTCATAAAAAGTCAAAGTAATTCTTATGCTATATACAATTGGGTCACAAATCTATCAGACACTTCACATTAAAGTTAAGATTAGCTTTGGAAAGGAAAATGAGCAGAATCTACAGTGAAATGACTTGTCTAAGATTAACCAAGAGACCATGTGTCAGGATAGCAAGAATCAAATCAAAGTAACTTGGAAATAACTCAAGAAGGCAGACCCAAATCTTGCCTGTTGTGAGAAATCTCATACCTCAGTCCTTACCATCAGTGTTCCTTCTGAAGAAACAGGTGATCAGGTGGAGGATGGTGAATATGGTTACTGAAGTCAACAATAACAGGAGAGGGGCCAGCAGATGATGTGATGGTTACATTGCTAGACTCCCACATAGTCAACTGTGGTTCAAGTCCCAGATCAATGGCTTAAACTTCACACTGGGTATGTGTATGTACATGTGTGCCCAAGATTCCTAGAGGAGAATGAAAGAGAAGGGATTGCGGCATGGCTATCCTCTCTGAGGAGTGATTCTCACTTACTGTCTCTCTGGTGAGTGCTTGTACCCTACAGCAAAAATTTCTCTCTAAACAACAATGACAAAAGGAATAACAGGAAAAAAATGTGGCATCTCGCTAGAATTCTTTAGGGTAAAGTGACCCACAAAAATGAGAAACCTATCTTCCTCACCCTAACTTTTAGTGGAGATGAATCTACCAGTGTTGTAGCTTGATGACATTACCTGTCAAGATCATTCAACTAACCTATCACACCACGATTCCACGCTCATAAAGCAACTTCTGTTTGTTTATTTTTTAAGGTTTTTGCTGTAGGGCATGTGTACTTGCCAAAGACAGACAATGAGAGGGAAAGTGAGAAATCACACCCCAAAGGGGAAGGCCACACGGCAATCCCTTCTCCTCCATTCTCCTCCTGGGATTCTGGGCACACATAAGCACACCTGGTATGATTTTTAAGCCACCAGGTCTGGGACTCAAACTGCGATCAGCCAGTGCTTAGCCACCACAACCACCTGCTGGCCCCCTGGTTACATTTTGAATATTGTAGTCACATAAATAAATCTCCAGAAATATCATAGGACAATGAGAGGACACAAATATGTAGCCCATTTGATTAGTTGTATTTCTCAGTATAAATTAAGAAGGCAGATAAAGTGAGTTTACTCCCCAAAATAGCTCTGCCTGCTAGACTAGAAGCCAGCCTCTGTATCACAAAAAAACAACTTAAAAATGCACAGTAAAGACACCGGCCTCTCCCAGGCAGTACCCAAGCTCATCTTACAACTTTTCTCAAACTATAACATAACATAACAAACTATAACATTAAGCACAGTCTAACTTTGCTTGGCACAAGCTTGATTGTCCTTTCTGCTTCCTACCATAATGCTCAGAAGTTCAAAACTCAGTTCCCCTTCCCTCTATTACTCTTTATGTTTCCATTTCCTCTTCTAACTCAATGGGATTCACCTTCATTTCACTTTGGTTATAAAATGGGTCAGCTCTTCCACTGCCTACAGCTGCATTACCTCTGAGAAATATCACCTTTGAGGACCAGCACATGATGTAATGGCTACATCACTGGACTCCCACATGGCCAACCGCAGTTAAGAGTCCCAGACCCAATAGCTTAAAATTCACACTGGGTGTATGTGAATGAGTGCCCAAAATCTCTAGAGGAGAATGCAGGAGAAGGGACTGCAGCATGGCCATACTCCCCTAGGGGGGGTGGAGGGGTTCACTTTCTGTCTCTCTGGCAAGTGGACATGCCCTACAGCAAAAAAAAAAAAAAAAAAAAAAAAAATCTCTCTTTAAAAAAGAAAAAAAATTCTCTAAAAGAAAAAAAAATCACCTTTCACCTCTTTCATTTTTCTTTCTGTTTATTTATTGGGTTGTATGGGAAAGTTAATACTTTCCTGATGACCTAATATTTCTCCCAGGAGTGAAAGAGAGAGAGAGGTAGACAGACATAGCACCCCCAATGGTTTTAATGCCCAATCCACCCATACTCAGGGAGGTCTCCAGAGATGAACCCAGAACCTTCTGCTGATCAGCCCCACAGGCATGGCATTCCACCATGCCCCACTGTCAGGCCCTCTCACCCCTCTCATTTGTTTACTTTTGCCAGGCTTGCTCTTAATGCTCCTCAGAACAGCCTACCTTTCCAAATCCTTATCCATTGTCCCACTCTGACTTCACTAACACCCCTTGCTTAATGCAGGACCCTGGGCTGGTCACGTCTAGCTTCCACTCTCATTGCCCCAAGAATCTCTCCCACCCCCAAATCTAATCCCAGGATGGGCAATCTCCTGCTCTTCGCTCTTCAGCTGCTTTCCTGGAGGAATGAGCATGGCAACGGAGGCCACGATCGGTGGGCTCACCAAGTCCACTGAAATGTATTCTTTCTTTATTCTGCTTAGTCATCCCATTGTTTGAGAGTCCCCCTTCCCCTCCTCTTAACAACTGTATAAATGAGATTTTTGCATTTTTTTTTGAGAGATATTTGCTATAGGGCACGTGTGCTTGCTGGAGAGACACAGAGAGACAGAGAGACAGAAACAGAAATTACCCCCCAGCCGGGATGGCCATGCTGCAATCCCTTCTCCTCCGTTTTCCTCCTGGGATCTTGGGCATGCACACACATGGGCTGGTGTGAGTTTGAAGCCATCAGGTCCAGGATTCGAACCACGGTTGGCCATGTGGGAGTCCAACAATATAACTACTAGAGGTTTTTTTTTTTTTTTAATTGAGTCTTTCCCACTTTCCTCAGGCCCCCAAATAATACCTTGTCCTTCATTACTTTTAGTCCATGTCCTCCTGAACTAGTCTATAAAGAATGTTGAAGCAGCATAACTCTTTCATCTTTTTGTAACATTTTCCAATTCTCCATTGATTAATTTCAAGTCTTTCCTATGGCAGGGCTGAACTTCAGCCCCTTTATTCTTGGTGCTGCTTCCATAACTCCTTTACAACAGTACTCTATCATTCGGTTATTTGATCTCTCAACATCTTCTATCACAGCCCCTGAAGAGGTTCTTCCCTTCTACCTACAAAGGCAGGCAGGTCTGTCTTAATTTTTTTAAGTCTTTTCTCATCCATGATATTTCTCAAGCTCTATTCTCTACCTTCTCTCATGACTAATTTCTGGAACATTTGCCTTCAAATCCTTGCCATCTGTGAAATCTCTCACTCTCTACTACTTTGCATCATTCCTTTTATATCTGCTATTTTACTTAAAGGACTTTTCTAGTTTCTCCTTTCAAACTTTTCTATCTTAGTTTTCCTTAATTCTTCTGTGGAATGGGCTTTCCTCATAGTTGATTAATACAGCACAGCAGCACTTTCCCTTTCCCCCTGTATACCTGTCTTTTTCTTCAGATTATCTTCCTTTGCCTACTCTGCAGGGTTCTATAACTCCACCTCCTTCTTACCTCTCTAAATTTTATCTCATAATCATTTATTTCCTTACCATGATTACAATTTTTTTATTTATTTATTTTAATTGTTAATTTTTTTCAAGTTTGTTATAGAGCACATGTGCTCACCAGAGAGAGAGAGAGAGAGAGAGAGAGAGAGAGAGAGAAAGAAAGAGAGAGAGAGAGAGAAGGCAAGTGAAATAGCAAACCACTGGGTCTAGGACTCTCACCGCAGTTGGCCATGCAAGAGTGTAGCACCTTAACTATTCCACCACCTATTGGTTCTTCTTCCAAGAGTTTTAAAAACTATCTTCATGTAGATAACTCCTAAATATTTATCTACACATGTACACCTTTTGCATATCCTAACTAGGCAATGCCTTAGCCTGGTCAAGAATAAAACTCAACCTGTCCAAACATAAAATCATTGTTTCAGTCTCCTGTAGAAGACATCTCTTTTGCTTAATGTTATCAGTCACCTAGACTGTAAGTTTCCTTTTCATGCGTTCTCTCAGCTCTATTTCGTCACACTCTACTGCCAAGTCTATAACTTCTCCACTCTGATCTTTCACAGCCATCTTCTTCCTAATTTTATAACTACTATTCTAATTACCTTCTACTTCTTTCTTCTTGTACAGAAGTTAATAAATTGTCCTTTTAGCCTCTACTCTCCTTATTTTAGGCAGAGATTTTTTTTCTTTTTCTTAGGTTTTTACAATAGGACACACGTGTTCATCGGAGAGAGCCAGAGAGTGACAGTGAAAAATCACCCCCTGGGCAAAATGGCCTCAGTCTCCTCTTGGGATTTCTGGCATACACTCACACATGCCTGGTGTGATTTCCAAGCTGCTGGGTTCAGTACTTGAACTGTGGTCAGCCATGTGAGAATCCAACATCTCAACTACCATGCCACCTGCTGGCCTCCGATATCTGAATTGTGTAAGTCATTCTTGGCTCTGAGGTCTCCACCAAACACTTCATTTTCTTCCAAAGTTCACATTGACTAATTATGTACAGTCATAAGCCACACAGGATGTTTTGGGCACCAACAAAATACATATACAACAGTGGACCCACAGGATTATAAGAGGGTATACATCTAGCCTAGGTTTGTAGATGATACCATATAGGATTGTGAAAGCACACTCAGCAATGTTCACACAATGACAGAATGGCCCAACAGAGCACTTCTCAGAATAAATCCCTGCCAATAAGCAATGTATATCTATATTTCAGAGCCTCTATCTTCTGACAGAAACAACAGTGCTCTTGACATTTTTTTCATTTTTTTGCTATACTTTCCATTTCTCTCATATGCACTTGATATTTACAGCCAGTAATTTAGAAGAATACAAGAGTATTAAAAATACAGTCTTGTCTAATTGTCCTAACTCTCCTGAGTGACACTATTATACCATTTTGCAGATAAAGAACCACATATCCATACATACTAACAACAGTTCAAATAAACTGGCCTAATTAGATCTTTAATGTTTCCTCGAATCTCCAGTTTTGCTAGTATCTTTCCCTTTAACAGTAAACATTCTAAAATTTTTCATGTGACTAAATCCCATAGTTCTTTCGAGGTCTAACTAAAATCTTACCTGCTTTAAGTCTTTATTGATCTACTACTCAGGAGTGATTCTTTCTTCCTCTTGAATGTCTAAGTCTGTCTGTACCTTGAGAATATATATCCAATTCTACCTTATATTTCATAGTCCCATCAATTTTAACATATGATGGGTTTCTTCATGGTAGGAGTGATCTCTTTCTGCATTACTATACCCACCAGAACTTAGCGTAATGCTCGAGTCACCATTGGAACCCAGTATTTATGAAGGGAATATAAAAGTGTGCAAGCAACTTTAAAATCTGATTATATTTAACTTTATACCACAGGACACACTGCATGGGGCAACTGAAAATACCAATATGCTCAAACATGCTCAACCACTGTAGTACACAGATAGTGTCACCACTTGAGAGACTGGAAGCCACATGGGAGGCCCAGGTTTGGATGCTGGGCCAACCTGAACTTATGTGCATGGTTGTTCATGTAATTGGGGTAGGAGGAATGTGACCTAGGAAGACCGTATCAAAAATAATGATGTCTGTCTCTTTTCCTTTCCCCATCTCTCTCATAAACAAACTAACAAAAAGGTACTGTATAGACTCAAATATAAGGATGATATTATTTCTTCCAAATTATCATTTAGTCAGCTTAGGTACAAGTCTTATAAAACATCTCACTGACAGAACACATGTCAGTTATGCTATCTTAAACAAAGTATTCTTTGGAAAATACACATTAACACAAATTAATATCCATCACTGGCATTTTTGTACATTTAACGAGGATGCTGTCTGAATTGATAAAAAGAGAGGTTAATAAATAACCTCTGTGTCTTTATTCTTGGGGCTGCTTCCACACCTCCTTTACAACAGTACTCAATTATTTGGCTGTTCAGTCTCTCAACATCTTCAATTACTCCCTCTCAAGAGATTTTTTTCCCTAATACCTACAAAGGCAGACAGGTCTTTCTTAATTTTTTAACTATTCTCTCAACCATGATACTTCTCAAGCTGTCTTCTGCCCCTTCTTTCATCACTAATTTCTGGAATTCAGTAAATAAATAGCCATAGAAATAACAGTAATTCATAGTGTACAAAAGCCCAAAAGCAAATACTGGACATTGCTGCAAATAAGCCTTAAGAGTCCTTTATGGGGGCTGGCAGGTGGCATGGTGGTTAAAGGCTCTGGACTCCCACATGGCTAACTGTGGTTTGAGTCCTGGACCTGGTGGCTTGCTTTTTCATTCCCCCCACCCCATCTTTCTCTGGTCCAATTAAAATAATAATAATAATAATAATAGTAATAAATAAAGTTGAGGGGCCAGCAGGTGGCAGGGTGGTTAAGTGCTGGACACCCCCATATGGCTGACCACAGTTCAAGACCTGGGCCTGGTGGCTTGTTTTCTCACTTTCCTTCTCTCTCTGTTTCTCTCTCTCTCTCTCTCTCTCTCTGTCTCTCTCTCTCTCTCTGGTCAAATTAAAATAAGTGAATAAATAAATAAAATTTAAAAAATAAGTAAAGTTGAATAAAATAATTCTAAAAAAAAGAGTTCTTTATAAGGACACACTACATATGATCATGTTAACAGATGTCACAAAGGAAAAGAACAATCAGGTAAAGACCCGTTGTAGTCTAGACTCAATGACAATGTTGCTCACAGATTTAATGAGTCTCTCAAATTATGAGTCAGAAGTGGAAGAGTATGTTTGTAAGAACTATCAAGTGATTCAATAAAGGCATAATGGGACACTGAAAGCATATGTGAAGAGAATGAAAAAAAAATATTGTAAGAAATATAAAAGTGAAAAATGATATTTATAAATTTAAATACATGTACATGTGTACATATGTGTATACATGTATGTATGTGTGTATAGTGTATGTGTGTATAAATTTGCTAGTGAGCCCATGAATTCACCAGAAAGCCAAAGGGGGTTGGAGTGAGAAAGCATCCAGAATGTTTCTCAAGCCACTGAGTCCAGGACTTGAACTGAGCAGTAAGCCGTGTGGGATCCAGCTGCCTTACCCACTAAACTACCTGCTGGCCTAAACTCATGTTTTTTTTATGACATCTTACTTTAAAGATATATGATTTAATTAACTAATGTTATCAGTAGCCATCTAACTATTTTTCCTTTATCTAAGAATGTACGCTGTATGATCTATGAACTGTTATTTCTTTAGTTAATTCCCGTTTATAAAATAAGGCTTCCTAATGCTTGAAGTGATTCTATAGGTTGGCTATGATTATTAACCCTTCTAAATATTAAAGTCACTGTCTTTATCTTTTTTCTCTTGGGTTACTTTTTTTTTTTTTTTTTCACGAGAGAGAGAGAGAGACGGTCAGGCAGGCCGTCAAGGACCCCTGACCGGGTCTTGCAGCTAGGATTGCTAAGTCCATCTGTAAGCACATCTGGCATGCTAAGGTTGACCCAGGACTCAAACCCCAGACATTTCCATGTGACACATACCATGCTGCAGTCCCTACTGCCTATACTGTCAATAGGCCCATCTTCTTTATCTTAAAAGAATGTAGAAAAAAAATTAGCTCTTCAAATAGCACACCTTGTACAACTGTATGAAAACCAAACTAACACATACAGACTAAACCTGAACTTAGAAGTATACATGGCCAATGAGAAGTGTTAGTCAATCTCAAAACCAGACATATACCACATGACATCGCATGTACAATGGCTTATATAGAGGTCTAGGCATATTGGTTTTCTTGTGAAAGAAACAGTACGTGGTAAATAATGACTGCTCCTTTGAAATGTCTTTTGCAACTGCCCTTTCCTCTTTTGGCAACTCTGGTCTCATCATACTGGCTCAGGTTCCTAAGACATAAACTCTGGACAGATAACATGAACCTTCATACTGGTGCTCATCTCTCTCTCAACCAATGTACCCCTGAAATTGCTGCTGGATTGATATCTAAGAGATTTTCCCCACATCAGCCCCTTGCTCTAAATTTTCAGTGGCTTCTCTACTTGGCTGCAGGATGAAGTTCAAATTCTTTAGCCTAGTACTCAGGGTCCGCCAAGGTTTGGCTTCAGCCGATCCTTCTAAACTTACCTACAATCGATTTCTTCTTCAGCTAAACTGGTCTCCTCAGTCTCCAAACTGTCCTACCTTTGTTCATATTGTTCTCTCACTGAGCATGCATTCCACCTTTTCTCAATGTATTCAAATTCTACCCATTTCCCAATGCTCAGCTCAGATTCCATCTCCTCCTTGAAGCCTGGCCAGACCTTAGCAAGCTGAAGAGCTCTTTCTTCTGAACTGAGAGGACTTTTGTTTGGATCAGTGGCTTCTAACCTGAAGAATGAAGCTCTCTTTCTGACATCAAAATATTTCGGAACCCAAATGATAGCCTATTTTTAATCTGTTGATGGAGAAAGTATTTAACAGTGAACTCGTAGACAAAAACATTTTTAGTTTAAAAACATAGCAGAATGTCTATGTATGAAAATGAGTTAAATATGTGTATGGCCTATTATTTTCCTCAGCCTATAGATAATTATTTTTACATAAAGCCATTCACTGATGAAGGTCCAGCCATAGTAGCTTGTGCTGGACGCTACTACTCAGCAGTCTGAGGCCACACTGGGGGCCCAGACTCCGTTCCCAGCTCACTCTAAAGAGCTGGCATGATGGTGAGTGCCTGTGGTCCCAGTTACTTGGACGACTGAGGCAAGAAGACAGCAACATGGTGAGAGCCATCTAAAAGCAAAGAACTGGGGACTCACAGATGTGTAATGGTCACTTCACTGGACTCCCACAGGGCCAACTGCAGCTTTAGTACTGGACTGGAGGCTTGAAATTCATGCCAGGCATGTGTGCATGCATCTCTAAAACCTCAAGAGGAGAATGAAGAAGAGAATGCAGCATGGCTATTCTCCCTGGGGGGATGACTTCTCATTTTCTGTTTCTATGTCTCTCTCTGTCTCTTTGGCAAGCACATGCACCCTTGAAACTCTGTCAAAAAAAAAACCTCTCAAAAACAAAACTAAACAAACAAAAACAGCACAAACAAACATGCACACACATTTGCTGACCTTCAGTACTAACTCTCCGCCTTCTGGGGAACTCTAAGCTACAGACTGAAAATTTTAGCTCTCAAAGTTTATTTGGCCTATTATTACCTTTTGGTTTTTACCAAATGTTCAAAAAGTCCTATTTCCCACTAACCGACTGTGAGCTCCAGCAGGAGTGGTGTCACATGGTCGCAGCAGCTCTTCTAGAATCTGCCAGAGTTCTTAGTAGATAGTGAAAACTAAACAACATGTTTGGTTCCTCCCCCCAAAAAAATATTGTACTATACAATTTATCAGAGAGAAAAGCTATATAGATATATATATAAAAGCTATATAAGATATATACAGTGAACACCCATAAAGGTACCACCTAGATTCTACAATGGACATTTTACTACATTTACTTTGTGTTACTGTTCCTCAAACCAAATCGTCAAATTTTTCAAGCATCTCAAAATAAGCCTACACAATATGCTTCCTTTCAACACTTCAGCATTCACATTGTTCACTGAAGTTCCCAAGAGGAGGGTCTTCAAAAAGTTCATAGAAAATGCATGTTATAAAAACACTGTGCATGGATTTTTCTCCCACTAAAATAAACTTGTAACTCCGTGTTTCCATAAACATTCTGAAGTTCACATTAATGACTTTTGCCTTTTAAGGAAAAGTTACTTATAAGGAAATGTATGAACTTACAAGTACCATTCAGTGACTCTTAACAGGTACACATACTTACTATACAAATCAAAGTGGGATTTAAATATTTTAGCTAATTATAATAGGAGAAGCATGACACAAGAGTATGAAAAAATTGCCCCAGTTTTTTCCAGATTAATTTCACATTTTACATAAAGTCCGCAACATCATTTTTCCACCTGTTAAATGTTTCTTCCCCTGTACCTCACACCCATCCTCCACTGACCACTCTCTACCATCCATTCTCCCCCTTTATAGTCTCTAAACGGCCCCATTTTTAGGAATTCTAGTAGCAATTCAACATTGCCAATCTCTGAGAGAGGCAATATGTAAGCATACTTCTAGGATGGAGGAGGAATCATTGACAAAGTAGTTTATGTCCCCTGAGCACCTGCTACATGCCAGGCACTGTGATAAGCACTGCAAAAGCAAGTGTGTCTGTTCCTCATGGCGATTTTGAGATGTTTATCATCAATGCATTTCAAGGATGAGAATACTGCAGCTTAACGATGTTCAATAACTAGTCCATGGGCACACGGCTAGGCTCACCTTTCTTTAGTTAGCGAATCTTTTATGATCTCCTGAAAAGCCAAATGTTTTCCGATTAGGATTTTATCTTCCTTAATCATTTGTCTGATACAGATCTGGACAATCAGTGAACGACATAGCGATAGGGAAGTCCACAAATACCAGGGCACGGAATAAAAGTGTATCAATGTATGTTGCAAATTAGTGATGGTAAAATACACTAGTACATGAGGATTGGAAGCAGATGAGCTGGCTCAGATTCAGAACCTCAATCACATCAATATGGAAAAATGGTTCACTTGCCTAAAATGTAATCAACCCACCAAACGCACATCAGGATCATACCCTTTTCCCATCCTTCACCAACCAACAGAAGCAGACAGAAACTTACTCACTCTGAATATTAAATCAGCAAGTACTTACTGAGTATTCAGGTACTCCGAGTCCCTGCCAAGGCTACACAGCAATGTTAAGGGATCTCAGAGGAGGAGAAAATGTCCTTTCCTCACATCCTCACATGACACACACAGCTGTCAACTTCAAAGAATATATTTCTTTTATAAAATATAACATTATTATTTTTAAATTGGCATTTTGTTTTTAGCATATAGTAGATGCCGGTAACCTGGCTTTCTATTTTAGATAGGCTAATGGGCCTAACTCCCAGGGCAATATCCATTTTACAACGAAGAACCTGAGGCTCTGAGAGCACAGATAATAATAATGAGTTGGTGGATAGCAGCACTCCCTGGGAGTCAGACTGTTTTCAGAGTTTTATCAACCCACTTAAAAAGCACCATAGCAGCACTACAGGTAGGTGCTATTATCCCCTCCACATCCCAGACCGGGAAGCAGAGGAACAGAGCGTCTAGGTCACGCCTCAGGGTTATACTAGCCAAGTAGTAAGAGGCGGCACTCAGGCCCCCGTTCAGTCCCCACTCTGCTGCCTCTCACCGTCCACATATTAGTAACACGGTCAGTAAACGGCCAAACTGGGATGAATTCCAGGCAGTCTGACTGCAAAGCTTACTCTCTCGGGCCAAAAGGTGGTATGGGGGTTAAGACACTGGATTCTCACAGGCAACCACGGTTCCAATCCTGAACCTGGTGGCTTGAAAATCACACTGGATGCGTGTGCTGCACAGAATCCTGAGAGGAGAATGGAGGAGAAAGGACTGTGGCATGGCCACGGCCCCCAGCATGGTGTGGGGGGGTGATTTTTCCCTTTCCCTTCAGAATACGACTTCTAGTTATTTGTTTTTATTATTTCTTTTAGTTTTTGCTATAGGGCACATGTGTTGGCGGTGGGGGGGGCAGGTGGGGGGAGGGTGCGAAATTATCTGCCCACCCCCCAGAGGGAATGGCCATGCCTCAGTTCCTTTTCCTCCAGTCTCCTCTCAGGATTTCAGTCATGCATCCAGTGTGATTTTCGAGCCACCGGGTCTGAGACTCTAACTGCATTGCCAGCCTTGTGGGATCCAGTGCTTTTGCTGTTATTGAGATGTTTCTGCCATAGGGCATGTGTGCTTGCCCGAGAGACAGAGACAGAAAACAAGATATAACACCCCCAGTTGGGAGGGCCACACCACAATTCCTTCTCTTCTATTTTCCTCTCGGGATTTTGGGCATGCATGCACAGGAGTGAATGTGACTTTTAAGCCACCAGGTCCAGGACTTGAACCGTGACTGTCTACGTGGGAGTCCAGTGATGTAATCATCATGCCATCTGCTGGTCCCAGGAATCCAGTGCCTTCACCTCCATGCTGGTCACAAGCCTGTTTCTTAAAACACAAACCCAATCATGTCACCTCCCTGTTTGTAAGCCTTCAGGTTCCCCAGATCCTACATAATTGAATCCAAATTCCTAAACCTCCTACCTGGGGCCTTTAATCACCTGATTTGGCTGTCAACTCCACCGCTGTGTCCTCTGGGCATGTCCTTCACTGCACACACACACGCACACAGCATTGCTCCCACTGGGGATGTCTTTGCCATACCTGTAGAAACCACATTCACTCTTTCTTTCTGGTATAGCTCCCAATGTTATCCTACCTCTCTTCCCAGACTCAGTTCAAGCACCGCCAGTGTGTGAAAAGACTTTCTATACTTAGTCACAACTAGGTGTCCCTCCTCCTTTGCAGCCATTGGCCCTTATCATAAAGTACAGCGGTCATGCAACTATAGGTTGGCAAATCACATCAGACTGTGAACTTCTCCTTGGCTAGAATGATAAACTTTTTTTTTTTTTGGAGAGGTTTTTGCTATAGGGCGCATGCACTCGCCAGACAGACAGAGAGACAGAGAGATAGAAAGCGAGAAATCACCCCCCAGTGGGGATGGCCTCAACGCAATCCCTTCTCCTCCATTCTCCTCTTGGGATCTTGGGGACGCATGCACACGTGCCCGGCATGAGTTTGTGCCACCGGCTTGACCTGCACTTGACTACGTGGGAGTCCAGCAACATAGCCATTACGCTAACTGCTGGTCCCTAGAATGGTAAACTTTTTGATAAACTTTTTGACACAATCACTTAGTAAATATTTCTTAAATGAAATAACAATGTAATATTGGATACACAATATAAATATACATATATGTACACAAATGCACACACACACAATTTCTTTTACTTCAGGGTGTATATATTCTTACTCCTCCATTCTTCCCCACCTTTAAAATATTTAAATCCAGGGGACCAGCAGTCAGTGTAATGGCTATGTTGTTGGACTCCCACGTAGTCGACAGTGATTTGAGTCCTGGACCCAGCAGCTTAAACTCACGCCGGGAGCGTGTGTGTGCATGCCCAAGATCTTGAGAGGAGAATGGAGGAGAAGGGACTACGGTGTGGCCATCCCCCCTGGGGGGGGTGATTTCTCACTTCCTGTCTCTCTGTCTCTCTCTGTCTTCCTGGCGAGTGTACACGCCCTATTGCAAAAACCTCTCCAAAAGAAATAAATAAAATATATCTATCTATATCTATCTATCTCCAGGATCAGCAGATGGTGTAATGGTTATGTCACTGGAATCCTATGTAGTCAGCTGTAGTTCAAGTCCTAGACCTGCTGACTTAAAACTTATGTCAGGTGCGTATGCATGTGTGCTCAAGATCCCAAGAGGAGAATGGAGAGAAGGAACTGTGGTGTGACCATCCCTATGGGGGGGAGGGTGATTTCTCACTTTCTGTCTCTGTCCCCATGGTGAGTGCGCATGCCCTATAGCCAATATCTCTCTCAAAAAAAAAAAATAGGAAAATGTTTATCTCCAATTATTGTTCCTTTACCATTTTGCAAAAGATACTAAGCCTAAGTGTACTTCTTGCCTTATCTTTACACCATTCACAGTTTGTTTCTTAAACTCTGTGGATATTTCTTCATAATTGCTAAAGTATAAACCCAATGGAACCATTTCTGAAACAGTTCATTAGTACAGGTCAGTGAAAGTCAGTTACTTTAGATCGAATTCAGCAGCGATGTTGACTGTGGATATTCTCTGGGATGCTTTGTAGTAGCAGTAACTACATGAATTTATCTGTGAAATAATGAGTTTCAAAAATCTGAAAAAACATCTTTATATACTCATTGAATGTGTGACATTATACGTGAAATTAATAGATGCTCTGCTCTTGTATTCACTCACTTACATGATTTGCTTAGTAATTTAGGGCATTCATTCAACATGTCTATTGACTTCACTGCCAGGCCTTTTGCTGGATGCTGGGGGAGTAACTGTGAAGGAGGTACAACACGTACACATCAATGGACATGGCAGATCTTTGAATATTTTTTAACAGGTAACACAAAAATGTATTAAGGCAGATAGGGTATTTCAGCAAAAACCAGGCTTGGTGGCTGGTAAGAATGTGAACTCTGCAGTCACTTTGGTGAGCGTTTGAATCTCTTCTCCAACAGAGCCAATATGCTGTGTAAACACAGACCAGTCATTTAAACATTTTTAAATGAGGTGCGCAAATGTTGCCTTAAGGATAAAAAAGTAAGTATTCAGAGGGCCTAATGACAGACTCAACTCACTGTAAGAACTCAGTCAAGTCAGTTCCTAGTCTTAATTTTGCTAAAACAAAACGAAACTAACAAAAATTTCCACTGAAAATTCCCCTTATTAGTCATAAATGCAGTAATAAAATAGGTAAGGATGTTAGAATGTATTCACTTTACAGGGAAAAATGCTTCCAATTTGCATTATGGAAAGTACATAAACATATCTGATAAAATTCATCCACCTTTCTTGGTGTAATGAGATATTGAAGGCATGAAATAAAACTGAAAACTCCAGGACACTAGCAAATCACCATGACCACAATTATACTAAACTTTCACTTAACAATTTTGGGTTCTAAAACTTAACACATATCATTGGTTAGCCTCCTAAACTTATATTCTCTCTTAGCAAAGGGAATATTTGGCAGTCACTGAGGACAGCTTTATGACAGATAACTTTTTTTCTATTCAAAGTAAAAATGGAAAACATGTAAAATGATTGTATACACACATTTTCTATTATATGCTTGAAGTCAAACAGAGAAAAATGATTTACTCATAGGTTTTGACTTCAAGTACGGAAGCTGAGAAGACACACACACACACACACCCCACACACACTTTATATACTGCTTACCCCACCACACACACACACTTTATATACTGCTTACCCCCAAGGCATCCTTGGACCTCATAGGAAATCAGAAATTACTTAAAGCCGGGAATCCATGACCAAGGAGACAGTGGCCTAAGTACTAGCACTCACTAAAGGCTTGGTACTCTGTGGAAGAAATCAAGAGGTCTCTCCCAGAAGACAGGATATTGTTGGGGAGATGTATTTTCTGTTGATACAAAGTTCTGGCCCCAACAGAGGAGATATGCCACAGAACTGTGATTCTCTGAATTATTAGCCATTAGAAATAGGTGAAAGCTGTCTCCACCTAGTCATTATTTTATCCAGAAGCCTTGCTGTCTAAAAATCCTGAGCCTAGCTGTCAGCAGGACGCACTGGT
>NW_006159941.1:479272-510509 GCF_000334495.1 Tupaia belangeri chinensis | reverse complement strand
AGGAAGCACTTGTGTTCTTATTCTTACTAGGAAAGATAAATACAGCCAGTTATAGACAACAGGTTAGAGCATATCTGCCAACTTGAAGGTCCACACATACCATCCCTCTACACCTCTGACTTTCTCATTCTCAGTCGTGCTCTCTCCTCCAACCACACTGAGCTCCTGTTGTTCCTGGAACACACCAGACGCACATCCAACTTTCAACTTTGGTAACTGTTATTTCTACGGAGCCCCCAACAAATGCCAACGTAGTAGTGATTGGTTAATCCAATTTTATTCTCAGAGTTAAGAGATAGGTAACCAAATTTATCATCTACTTACACATATTTTCTGAAGATGAAAATATTTGCTCTGAGCGGTAGCAAAGTTACAACTGCTTTTAAAATTTCACAGTAATACTGCTCCAATCCAAATGTGCATATAATAATGACTATTATAATGAAAAGCAGAGATGACTTCCCATCTCCGTTTGATCTCGGAGAGGCTTAACACAGACAGACGGTTGATGGAATTATAATTAAGTCTAAAGCTTTGAAAACTAGTGAGAGACAATCCCTAAAAGTTAACCTATCAAGGCAATATGCCATGCATGCATGACCGCGAGTAGAAATCTCACACACTCATGCACACAAGAACCAAGAGACCAAAGCATGACTACCCTGGGGAGTTCCTATAATGAAGTCCTTTTGTCATCAAAGCTTCTGCCATTCGTTCTTGCCCAGCTCTGCTCTTTGCTAGGGAATGGCATTCTCTAGTCATAAAGACACCAAAGTAGCAGTGAAACCCTCAATGGTTAGATGAAGGTATTAGAAAAGTCATTTGCAGAAGATGAGAATCACAATTTTTCTCCATAGGCTAATACATTGACTTCAAACCCCAAGCTCAGGACTCAGACGGAATTTAAATCAAGTATCCAGGCCAGACAAAAGGAGTACCAATTATAAACCATGTATGTTTGGCATTTAACATTCTAAGATTCGGTTTTTTGTCTAATATAGGAATTACACTGCAGAGTGACTATTACTTACATATAGTGTAGGAGTAAATAGATACAGAGCACTTAGTAAGTTCTAAATATGAGGGGTCTTCAAAAGGATCATAGGAACTACATATTATGAAAAGAACTACGCATAGATTTCAACAAAAATGTTTGCACTACAGTGCTTACTTAATCTCATTGTTCCGCGAACTTTTTGAAGTCCTTTTGCATGCTACAAGTTGTATGTACTATCCTCACAGCAATCCTGGTGTAAGTTTTACTATTATCCCCATTTTACAGAAAAGGAAACTAAGCACACAGACGCTCATATGCCCAAGCCCACAGAGGTAATTAACAGTGGAGCTGGGATTCAAAGCCAATCAATTATGCCGGCAATCTCAGGGATTTTCTGAAGATTAATGAGACAAAACACGGAAAACAGTCAGCAGAGTGGCTATCAAGGAATTTTGCATAAACAGCCATTATTATTAATTAGCAACAGGCATGTAAAAAATTATTTCCAGATACAAAATATAGATATTGAATTCCAACAAATTGTTTGATTCATTTTTTTCATGGCTTTTGCTTAAAAGCAATTTATAAGAGGCCAATTCTGTGGCTACAAACTCCAGAATTGTCATTTAGAAACTCCTTTACTCACAATGTTCCTTAATCTTCTAGAAACTAAATCATGTGCAGAATGTAAACAATAATAAAATTAGATTACCATGTTTCTATTGACAACAGAGTATTTGACCACAAATACATAAACATAGCCTGTAAAATGCAGCCTCAAACTGTAATTTTATACACATTCACTCATTTAGATATTTCTTGTAAAAAAGTTTTTTTAAAAATACTCTAGTTGTATGGAACCATATTTTACTAAATTGAAATCAAAGTGAGAAAACCAAATTCAGATAATTTGCTAATGTTCTCAGCTTTGTAGAAATGATAGAACAGTTTTAAAACAGATTCTGATAATACTCACTTGTCAAATTGAGTTAGCCTATCATCCTAAAATATGCAACACACAATTAAATAAATTTTAAATGCAGAAAATTTAGCCACCTAATTCAAGATTGTATCTGTTATCATCCTAGAAATCTGATATACCAATTTGAAATTACTATTTGAATTACCATCAGAATTCTCGAAACCCTATTTGTTGTCAAGATTGCAGTTACATCTGGCTTAATATCTCTTAAAGACAAATTTATCTGTTTTCAGACAAATTTAAGCTTTTTCTTGAGTCTGACTCTAGATTTGCAATAAAGAAAATTCAGAATTAGAGCTCTTATTGTCTCTCCCTCACACCTTTTTTTTGCCCTTCTCCACTTCTTACCCCCAGACAACCAAAAATAAACACTTAAACCAGCAATATATGAACTGACCAATCTGAGGCTCCCATGGACTTAAGACAGCCAGAGAAAACAAAGATGGGAAGAATCACTGCTTTGCAAACAAAGCCTTAATTAGGTACGTAAATAAAAATCACTTTACTGCTAAAGCCTTGAGTTTTTCTGAAGGAGGGTTTCCTGACCATTTCTCACACTTAACACAAATGACAACACACAGCCAAACAGAGGCTTGAGCGTATGCTCAAACATTAGAAATCTTCTGAGGTTTGATGTTCTTTTAGCAGAAGCACCACTACTAAAAAGCCTATTTCTTAAATGTTATGCTTTAACAATCTCTCCAATAAGACATTTTAATTCCATCTTGTCCTGGAAAACTATACAAAAAAAAAAACAGAGAAAACAAAAGAAAAGCCACAATTGGTATTTTTACATCCATTAGTCTCCTCCAGGTCAAGCTTTAATTGTTCAATAGTAACTAAAATATTTATTAATTCATTTAGAAACATCATTCTAACAATGACTTTCTTCTCGTTGTAAGTCAAACATTCATTTCTGCTACTGTTTGTATTTATCTATTTCTATTTTCCATGGATGACAGCGTATATAACCACAGATATATAAAGTCCAAAGACGTGTAACCTGGGAAAAACCAATGGTTAACTGCAATGACACCAATTCAGAAAGAGGTTGAAATAACACCGAAAAATATGAAGAGTTGCAAGTTTTCTAAAATATAAAAAACATTCAAACAACTATTTTAACTGAAGATCACTTCGTATAGGAAATAAAGAACCACAGTATGTGAGGCTGTAGTTCAGTGTCTTTATCCCTTAGATGAACCATGAAAATAGGCACTAGCCTGTGAGTACAGGACCTACAAACATTGAGTCTTATGATAATTTGGCAGCAGACTGAAGAAGAAACCTAATATTCTCTGCCTCGCCGTTCCATTCCCTTCTTGTTTGTTCTTCAGATGAAGTTATGGTTTTTGATACAGGAGATTTTCTTGTTTTCTTAGCCTCATTATAGGGACAAGTGGTGGCAGGAAGTAAAAAATAGCTCTCCATGAGAGAAGACAACCTACAGAAATGCAGGCAAAGCCAACAAGTGTGTGAACGAAACAGAAGTTGTGTTAACCTAATTAATTTGAATTGAGCTGAGACTATTTTCAACTGGACTGCAGAGAAGTGACTTAAACATAAATGATGGTGCACGTAGTTGGAAATAATTGTTGTGGAGTTAGAGAAGGTGATTGATACTTTAAAGAATTTAAATTTTAATGGATTTCTTGATCTTTATTCCTCTAATTCATTGGTAAACACTGCTGATTTCAAACTAAATAAGATTTCAAAGAAGAAATAGGAAAATCTATCATGATTCTATCCCAGGGAAGCTTGCCAGACATTCATGAACACACTAATTTTAAGCTTACCTCCTCTAGTGGTGATGGAGAGGAATAAAACAAAGACACTATGAAACATGTAAGGAGCATGATAAATTGACTCATAAGCTTAATAACCTACAGCTTTCTGAAATTGTTTGGCTCTGAAAGGACATGTAACAGGAATCGTGAAGAAAGTTTGAATCCATATTTTCAAACAGTATACTAAAATAAGACTGAAGAGCCCAGTAGATTGACATAAATCTCATTTATTCTTTGGATTATTTATACTGTAGACATTTTAACTTCACTTTCTAACTATTTATACTATAACTCTTGTAAAGTACACAAATGAAGAATACCTGAAAAATAACATAAGATGAGCAACTGTGTTTTTGTCTGAAATGAGGTTTAAAAAATTCACTTCCCAGATAAAATGCAATTAAAAATTTTTTTTGAGAGAGGGATTTTTTTGTGATAGTATGTGTGCACTTGCTGGAGAGACAGAAAGCAAGAAATCACCCCCGCCCACAGAGGGGATGGCTACACGGCAATCCCCTCTCCCCTATTCTCCTCTTGGAATTTTAGACATGCACGCATATGTGCCCGGCATGAATTTCAAGCCACTGGGTCGGAGACTCGAACTGCGGTTAGCCTTGTGAGAGTTTAGCAATGTGACCATTACGCCATCTACTGGTCCCATGCAAATTAAAAACTTTTTTTAAAATAAGGAATAATTCCTAAGCATTTCTCAGATTAAATGGTTCAGGAGATCACACAATTATTGAAAATATTTTATTATTCTGAACTTACTTTAGTTATGCAGAAACGTAGTGCAATATTCCTGAATGTGATATCAGGCTATGAAGTCTAAATATTCAAAAGTATACTATCAATCGAGAGGCACTTGAGAAGCAAGTCACATATCGTTCACACAAAGTCATGCAAAGTGATAGACCCCAAACACATACTGTTTTGAAACTGTATGGTTCTTATTTTGTAGATGACAACTTACCAGTGAAATGCTGAGATGAGAACTTCTTACCCCTATTGTAATGTCTTCATGTACAAAATAATTAACTACCAGTATTTCATAACTATTCTTCCCAATATGTATTAGTATATTCTAACAAGCAAAACAGTTTAACATACATAGTCTTTCTTGTTTTTAAGCGACATCAAATGACTATCTTTACACTGACAGAAATGGCCGTGAAAGGTGTGCCCATGGCCCTAAGTGACTTCCCTGCACCCTGGCTCTTGGGGCCCGTTGGTACAAGGACCTGCGTGGTCTGTGTGATTGTGTCTCCACACCTCGTCTGCACTCTGCAGCGAATATGCTTTCACCTGAAGTCAAATTCCAAAAAGAGGGGAAAGAGGATTGCTTGCTTTTATTTCACTAGCTCTAGCAAATCTACTTACACACTAGAATGGCTTTCCTATAAATTACTTAAATTTTTCATTGCCTATCCAAGTGGGAAGGAAAGAGCTTCAGGTAACAAGGCACCTTACACAGAGGTTAGTGTTTTTGGCTAAATCAGCAAAGCTTCTACTTTTGACAGCATCCATTTTTTCTAATGCTGGAATAAATGTATTTACTCTTAAAAAAGTACAAAATATTAAGAAATAAAAACAATCACTATTGGCTTAAAAATTTGGACATCTCATATCAGAAACAGATTTTATATATTAGCTATTATCAGTTTCATAATATTTTAAGCTTCGAACGTCTTCACTAATGCATGGTAAAATAATGCACCACAAAGACAATTTTACAACATTTAGTTTTGCTTACTTTTAACAACTGTGGATAAATAATCATAACAGTGATTGGGAAAAGATGGTTCGGGACTTTGTCTATGGGTGGAAATCTAACATGAATAAGTCATTGAACTTTCCATGAAATGTGTGCTCTGAGTTCATCGAGGTCCTGAGGATTAGTAAGGAATAAATAAGCAAAAGTGTCATCTGTAAAGTAGTAATTTTTCAATAGGCTAATGCAGAAATAAATACTATGCAACATGAACATATCCTTCCATAAAGTAAAGCTTCAAAACTATGCATAGTCTTAAAGATTGTGCCTAACAGGTAGCAAAACATATAAACCTTATATATTTAGACTTATTATTTAGGAATCCAAGTAGATATTTCTATTTACATCAAATTTCCATAAATATTCACACATATTAATTATAAAGAAATAATTTAAACAGTACTATGTTTAAAGTATACTATTTAAGCTTGAAGAAAGTAAATATATTTAGCATATCTATTCAAGTAAAGTTGCCTATTTTATAAACTACGTTTTGCTTTTTGCTTATTTATATTTTAGTGGTCAAAGCTAGAAGAACACTGGGCACACAAATTATCTAATGGACATCTAGAACTAATCCAGTTCAATGTTTACATCTAAACAAATATGATTATATTTAGCCAAAAAAAGGGAAAATAACATAAAAGAAATAATTCTACATTTTCATTGCTCATATAGCAAAGCAATGCAAGTAGATGGTGTGCTATGCATAATCAACAGGGAGATAAAAACATAGGCAAAGGTTAAAAATGTTATGCACCCACCTACGTAGAGCGTTTGTGTGTATTAATATGCATCTGCAGGATAAAAGCAGTCAATGTAATGGTACGATAACCTGATAACACACAGCTCCTAGTAGGCTGAATATTGATTCATAAGTCAAATGACCTAAACGGGAAACAAAACAGTAGTCTCCTGGATTTTAGAAATGAACTCATCACTACCTAGTAACGCAGTGTATTGTTACGTGATGAAGAGACAAGGTGCAGAAGAAGCAGGGAGAGGCAGACACTCACCTTCGGTGCCATTGGGAGTCATGGAATTACTATTTATGTGAGAATTATCGAGTTTGGGACCACCAGGAGATTCGCTACTACCACTCAGACGGCTATGCGGGCTGGTTAGATCCTGCATTTCCATAGACCTAAAGACAAGAAGCCTTCCGTTTGACAGATGCACCAAATTCATAACAGCACTGTTTAATGCGCTAACGACTTGACACCTTCTTTGAAATACACTGGAACAAAAGTCCCATTGTATCTATTTTCTTAGACTCAAAATAGTTCCTAGCTTGCATGGTGACTTCAGCCATCCTTTCACTACATGCACTGTGAAAGAGGTCACTTGCCTTACCCATCTATTCTCATTGAATATTTAAAAATCTTTCTCTCACATAGTTTATCGAATCACAAGGCCTAACACAAGACAGCAACACCTCTTTTAACACTGAAAGGAAAAAAATACAGCTATACATTTCTTTTCTATGTGAAAAACACCCAAGATATTCTTTTTTCCAATAGAAAAGGCAAACAGGTAAACAAGTAGAAATAAATCACTTTTCTATGGAATTGGTTTCCTCTGATACATTAACACTAGGTACTCCCTTATAATTTACCACCCAATTGTAATTTAATGGGTCTCTAAACCAAATAAAACACTTGAAACCTATAGTCTAGTGACAGGGAATGAGATAGCTCTGATGCATGTGTTTACTCTGGCAAACTACTTAATTGTTCCTCTGTTTCCCTTGAAACAAATGCAGCATTAAAACATTATGATGTTGGCTCACTTGTTTGCTTTGTGGATTACATACAGCGTGCCCAATTGAAAAGGGATAAAACCAACCTGCAGCACATCCCTGGGAGCATCAGCGGTCAGAATACCTCTGCTATGGCTCACTCAGGGCAACGCAGCAACTCTCCCTCAATGCCACACTTTTGCATTTCACCATCTAAAACATTTCCATTCCCCTTTATGTTCTGTGACTCAGCAGTTACTTATTCTATAAAAGGCACAAAAGCCACTATTCATGTTCCCAATTTCAGAACTATCCGTTGTCTTTAATAAGCTACTAATGAAGAGAGGACTGATTTAAGTCACTGAAAACACACCTAGATATCCTCCTGTTTTCTGACAACTGAATTCTTTCTTAGACATCTAAGGCCCATTCACTTTCAACTTTATGTGTTTTTCAGATCAAAATAAAGGTGGCAGGGGAAGTTTACTGTTACATATATGAAGCAAATACTATTTGCTCCTCATCCCCACCAGATCAATAACTACAGTCATTTTCACTGGGAAGGTACACTTAAATTGACAATGGATATCATGTTTTGAAATGGCTTCGCGTGAACAAGCTTACTTAAAAAGTGAGTTT
Organism: Tupaia belangeri chinensis; assembly: GCF_000334495.1. NCBI lineage: Eukaryota > Metazoa > Chordata > Mammalia > Scandentia > Tupaiidae > Tupaia > Tupaia belangeri. The sequence goes on along the minus strand of NW_006159941.1, from coordinate 502,595 downwards.
TTAGTTCAAGAAGTCTTCTGAATGTAAGTGAGAACCAGTTCCCACTCCAACTTTCCACTCCTAATTCTCATTACATATTCAGTTTTCCTAACACCAGAAGCTATAGCCCCTAATCATCTCCAAACCGAGGCTCCTATTCCCTTTCTCCACACTTAAAAAAAATGTTTAGAAGCATATACACACATTGTTAAGTTATTTCCAACCGAGCCCCGTTGCTATTAATAGAAATAATTGAGAAACAGTAGACAAAAATAGATATGGGTCTCAGAAAGGCAATCGCTCCCAATGCCAAATATCAACAATATCCTTACCTGCAACTTGAGGAAACAGCAACATCTGAACTGGTTTGAGATGTTTGCACCTGTGATCGGGGTAAAAAATTGGAAGCTGTTGTTACTCTGCTTCAGTGTCAGCTCTTAATTACACAGAGCCCATGGCTGCGAGTGACAATGCTCTCTTTTAACCAAAAGCGAAGGAGGAGGATACTGCAGCGGTGAAAGGCATATTGTCTTTAAGTTGAGGTCTCAACTGTTGTTTCCTCCTGCAGGTCTATCCTCCTCCTCCCCTTGTCAGGGGGGGACGGCAGCCAAATGACGGGATAGTGATTCATCACTGGCCTATGACAGCTGCAAACGGGATTACCCCTCCCCCAATCAACATGCAAAGCCGCCTTGCCCAGGCAGTGTGGAAAAGGTGCTTGGAAAAACTAGCTATTAACAAAATGAGCGTGTTTCACAGCAGTAGTTCAAGCAGTAATCCTCCAGCATCCTCAGATCTTTCATCTTCTGTTATCACCAGCTGAAATAGAGCTCCCGCCCACCCCTTCTACTCCTGACAGTTTCTTATGCTTATCAGGCTGATTTTCTCCTACATTTACTATGTGCCGTTTAACATTCATTAAAACAGTTTGTGGGCAACTTTCGGGCAACGCTGGCCTAACGATAAATGGCAAAGGCAAGCTTCCATACACAAAGTCATGCCACTGAACACTGGGATTGTTTACTCGTGCCACTTGAAAAGTCACTGAGTGCTCATATTCAGCTCTGCTGGGTCAAACAGAAAAAAGCTGTTAGAGGTGGGTGGCTGGTGTGTGAATTTTTCATCTTTTACACTGAGAGAGAGAATGGACAACTTAATAATCCAGTACCCGCCTTGGCCAGCATTTTCATCTCTTTTGTTTCCAGATCAAGCTATATTTTTTGGACTTTGCTGAACAACTTACTTGACCTGGAGATCACTGCCCTTCTTTCCATTGGCATCTCAAGCTGCCTGCAGGTGATAACACTCAGGTGAGGCTAAGCTTGGGCTCCCCTGCTCAGGCAGGAAAGAGCATTCTACAAAATATCTAAAATGGCCTGGAATTCCCAATCTTTGATGTGCATTTTCATTCAACCTGAACTGACGTCGATTAGGGTTACAGAGCAAAGATGATAATTGAAGCATCTCAAATGGTATTAAAATTATCCAACCAAACATCTTCGACTGAGTCCTGTTATGTTTTAATTATGATTTATGAAATGGCATAATGATACGTGAAATTTCTAGCTATGCATTCTATAATATGTTTGGGTTGGAAAACAATGTTTAAAAGATGCTGGAGTATTAAATGAAAATCAAATTTTAATGCCTGCAGATGTGTCCTTCTGTGATAACAAGTTTCTGCAATTTATGTTTAAAATTAATGTTCTCACACACTGGATTAAATGGTTTCCTTAAGAAACAGCAGCAATACACCTCAAGGATAAATTTCCTTTTTCCCCCTACTTTTATACACCTGGAATAAATTATAGGTGAGAACTAACTTAGTTTTAAGAACTTTCTTGGCTTAATTATGTGAAAGAGTATTTAAGGCATACTTTCTGTTAAATGTTAAATTACACTTCCATTTTAATGTCAACTAGAAAGCATAATCTTGCAAATGTAATAATAATTTCATTGTATACTTTGAAAATTTGGTTATATTTACAGTTGAGTTTGTAAATATATGTAAATTGTAAAGTCAAACTGTCATTTGTAAATAAATGAATTTCAAAACAAGAAGTATTCTACCACACTTTCCTCACTGGAAAAAAATGCATTTTTATGACAACGTATTTCTTTTACGCTGGCTCAGTCTCTACTGTACTTTCAAACACTACGATTTCTGGAAGTCCACAGCCATGATCTTCATTTCATTAAGTATACTTCAGATATATTCTTTTGTGTCTCAAGGATTATTTAAACCATGTGTTGTGTGTTACTGTATTTAAAAATGACTCTTTAATCAAAATAACTTTAAAACAACTAATCCTCACTTAGGCTGGTCAGCTGAATCCACATCGTGGTCCAGGAAAAATAAATCTACTCTCAAGAATGCGAATGCAGACAACAATTAGACACAGATGTGAACAAAATTAGTTACAGTTTACAAAATGCTACACTTCACATGCTTTTAGTTTTTTATGTGTAGTACAAGATTACAGTGCAGTAAGGAAACATACTCTTGTAATGACTTCTCTAAAAAGAACACCTATTTCTGATTGGTGTTGATTTTCTCTTATGTTTGACGGTATCTCTGGAAGGTTCTTTTTTAAAAGTATACAACTATAATGTGTTTCAGAAATAATTAGGGATATTTCTGTGCAAAAGAGAAAAAAAACATCATTTACTAGAAAAAAGTGCCCTTCATTATTCAGGAAGCTCACTTTTTCTACTTTACTTTCATAAACTGAATATGTTTCTTGTCTTCCCCTAATCCGAAGTAATTTTAATGCGAATACTTCGATGAACACACAAATATTTCCCGTATCATAAATGGGCATCTTCTATGACGTCAAGTCATTTTCCCTTAATGCTTTGTAAAACTCTTTGTACAGAACACCCATAGTAGCATACTGACAGAGTTGTGAAAATAAATACAAAGAGAAAACAGATAGCAGGACTTGGAGAGTTTCAATTCAAGAATCCTACACTAGTAACTTTGACTTCTGATTAGTTAATGAGGTCTTTCAAGTCTTCCTTTTTTTTCTAATTAAATTTATAATTCCTCACAGATGTAACTTTTGTTGATGTTCAATTTGTCTCTCTCATTTTGTTAAACCTCACATAGTACTTCGCCAATCCATTGAATAGCCACATTAAATCTGTTAATACCATGCTCTTCAACCCCAGAAATTATTTCCAGAAGGCAAACTTGCTTTGAGAGATCATCAAACAAGACTTAAGGTACACATTTTATCACATTTTCCCTACCACAGAGCTCAGGATGCAGAGCACAAATTCATGACTTTTGCACTGTTTATTATACTTTGCTAAATTACAAATCAAAAGCATCTGACAGAAGATCCTGTATGAAGCCAAAAAGTTAATAATGTTCTGTGAAAAGTAAACTGTAAATGGAAAGGGATTCTAAATCTCAGCAGCACAGAGCAAATAAAATGTACGGACTTGTCTAAATTATGGGTTTTCCATAGACTTTTTTGCTTGCTAGAAGCAATTTTTGTAAAATGACTATAATTTAAAACTTTTTTTCCAAACTGAAAAGAAATTTTCAAAGTGAAAGTACTGAACTTATCTAAATAAATAGAGTTGGCAGACAAGCTACTTTTGTCCAACCACAGATCAACCTGAGTACTCCCAAATTTGAAAGACAATAGCAATTTTCTAATCACCATGTATCTTACAGGGGGAAAAATACCTTGGCCATAAATCTGGTTTTTAAACAGATGATATACTTGCTAAAGTTTCTTCTCAATCAATATTTCCAACTCTGCTGTCAATTTAGTAAGAAAAACCTAAATTTAAAAACTATAAACCTAAACCTAAAATTGAAATGAACATCTAGGGAGAGGTAGATTTTTTTAACATTAATAAGAGATTTCGTTTTGTATCAAACAATCCATAAAATCGAAGGCTTTCATACTATTACTATTGACTCTAATGCCATATAATGCACAACTTTTCGTAGTATCTGGTTTAAAGAAAATAACACAATAGAGGCCTCATGAAAAAAAAAAATACATTTGAACTCTATTGATGCTACTTATAGCTCAGAGAATCCTTTTTTGAAATTAGCATTTATTTCGATTGTTAAATGAAATACTTTTACATTTGACTCAGTGATTGTCTTCTCACTGCAAGTGCTTTTCTACTTTCCAAAGTTATTTCTTACAAACTAACTTTTCAGAGTCAAATGGCAATTTTGTTTTTCAGAAAATCATTTATCATCTCCATGAAACTCACATGGTCGCTGACTTCCATTCGGATCCCTAAAACTGAACAGCGCCTCAATAAGGCTTCTCCGTCTGTCACCACGGAGAATTTTCAAAGATTGGAAATCCATGGCTGCTTGCTCCCTTCGTGAACACTTTGGGCGTTAGGACTCAAGCATCGAGAAAGTCAGATATCAAATATTCAATAATGCAAAAGCGTGACTACTCATGTGTGCGTGTCCTCAGACCCCCAAATGGGGAGGGGGAAAGACTCACACAGCATAAAGCAAAACCCATTCTGAAAGACACATTATAAAAACAATCCAAACATATAAAACTACGCTATTTGCTTAACTGACTTTTTGTAGCCCTTGCCATTAAAAAAAAAAAAAAAACATAAAGACTTGTCTAAATGCAATGACAGCTCTGAATTTATTGAATTCTTGCAAATGCTATGCTTACATGTGTTCAAAAACTCCTCCCAAGAAATACATGCCCATGAGTGATTAGCAATTCATATACCGATTTTGAATAGCAAATGTTCTGAGCGATAATTCAGAAGTTATAGGATCTTGTTTTTTAACTTCAAGGCTCATTTAAGTGAATAAAATGTCAATAAGTGAAAAATGTATTAATTAGGCAAAAGTTTATTATATTTCCTTTTAGAAGATGAGCCTATTTAATACTGCATCAAACGTGTATTGAAGCAAAAAGATTTTCTTAAAAAATGGCATCAATTCAGTGTTATCTGTTTCCTTTTAAGTGTTAACCTCTTTCCTGTTTTTCCTATCAACTTCCAGTGAATAGTAAAAATTATTTATGTGTATTAATAGATGTATACGTATATACTAATTTATTCGAAATCACCCAATCATATTTGAGACTTGTGCAACAGATCAGAAAAGGGCTATGAGTTATCCCCCTGTTAATAACATGGCCTTGTACTGAATATATAAATATATATTCACATAGTTCGCAACAAAAGTAATTGTTAACAATTAAGTCGTAATTATCTCTTAATGATCCCAATCGCTCAAAAACTTTAGGGAAGAGGAATTAAATTTTTAGGTTGGAATCCAGTGGCTAAGAAAGTACGAGGTACAAAGTGTCACCATTTCCCCCATGCCATAATGTTTTTCTAAAAAAAAAAAAAAAAATCAAAACAATACTAAAAGTGCTGCTGTTATCTTGGGCTTTGCCCACAGGGCAGCTGTTGTCAGTCACTACAATTTTTCAAACAGTCAGCTTGTACTTACAGTGCTTACATCTGCTGCATCCACCAGTTTAATGTGCTCCTTCGAATTTTCTGCTTTAGCAAACCTCCATTCCTGACATAGTTTTGCTCCTGGACAGGGACGCGCGAGGGCTTTTAGGCGCTCTCCGCGGAGTCGCGGCGCTTCTGGAAGCGGAGCGCCTCTGCAGGGGAAAGCCGGGTTCGGGGGCCGGTGCCTGGCCGCTGCCGCAGGCTCGGGCTGCGGAGGGACTGAGCGTAAACGCTTTCCCCAGGAAGAAACCCTCCACAGAGGACGGCAACAGGAAGGCTTAAAGTCGGAAGTGGCACCGGAGAGTTTCTACCTCGCCCCAAACTCGGAGCCATCAGCTCCCACCGTTCTGTTTAGTAACAGCTTGCGCCCTGCGCGCTTTCCCCACCAAACAGCAGCCGCAGATAGCATCTGAGAACCCTAGACAAAGAAACAGCAGAATCTCATCCCTTGATTTGTTTGCGCAGCCTTGTAGGTCTGCCCATGGAGCCTCGGGGCTTTTCTTGTTTTTGCAACGCAAACCACAGCTATTCTCTTGTCCTAACCTTATTGGTTTAAATGCAACAATTGAAAGGAGCACAGCTCTGTCTGACTCAACCTTAGGGCTTAAAAAAATTTTATTATGTAAATGAACGCGCCCCCATGCTATCTGGATAAACAGCTGTGCGAGAATAACTTCTCAGAGATACTGTCAACACACACACAAGTCTTCTTTCTACAGTAGCCACCAATTAAGATCTTTGGGGAGTCGTTACACGTTATCTTTTACGCTTTTCCAAAACTTTTTTTCAGGGCCAGGAACTTGGAAAATCAACAGTACTTTTCAGAATTGTTTTCCCTAATGTACCTACTAACAGGTCCGGGGGTGGGGTGGTGGGGGGAGGAATAGATTGACAATTTCTACTTAAGTCGAAGAAAAAGCAAACTTGGAAGCTATTATTAGTTTCACAATGAAAGCCTGAATGATGATTCGACAAGGATTTCCAGAATGGCAAGTATTTAATGAGCCATTCTCTGGAAAATTATCACATAAAAGTTCAGTGTTCAGATTTTTAAATGACTTTTGAGAAAAGTTCATTTGATCTAGAACTTTCTTTACTGCCTTTTCTTTTAAAAAATTCTAGCTAAACTTAGAGCCTGTGTATGATCATCTATTATATAACACTCACCTGAAGAACTGAGTTCTGGTTACTCTATCATGCTTTATGCAGATAAATGACTTCAGTTATAAGAGCAATGATTTAACCATTGTGTTGACTTTAAACATTTAAAGAAGTTACTGCTTTTGTGACCAATTATATTTAAACTTGCCAGCCCTATACCATAGTTCAAATACAAATGTTTAATACGACTCACTCGTCATATCTAATTTTATACTCTAAAATAAACTCTTTTAAGCTATTAGATTTTCCATAAAACTGTTTTGTCATTACCAATAATATTGTTATATTTATTTAGTCTTGTTACCTAAAAAGAAAGAAGAGAGAAAAAGCATTTTGGGTTTTAGACTTCCACCTTGGTATGCAAAAGCAGTTTTTAAAAATCACGGAAACTTCTTTAATGATTTTATAATACATTTCCATTCATCAACGAATAGGACAAACACAGTCTTACCTTCACTTTGCTAATTTATAAATGAAAGCACCATTCTGACACAAACAAAACAAAAAGCTTCTAATGACCAAAATTTAAAACGGACTTCCCCCCATCCCCCCCTGAAAAGATGCCAGTCTAAATTCCTCCGAAAAGAACATTTTGTCAAAACTAAGAGACAGCTTAAACTGCAAACTCACCTAGGATTTCATTTTGTATGGTACCAGCAAGGAATCATGGGCTAGTCATCTACCATATTTGGGAAGCCAGGTCGAAAACCAGTTGATTGCTATTGGATCTGCTCATCCATGCCGCAGAAACAGAATTACGTTACCACCTGCAGCACTTTCTCAGACCAGATGTATCAGTTATTCAATATACTAAAGCCGAGATGCAGAAAACAAAATACAGCTTGTAATGGAGGTTCTTAGTGTTGTCAGATAAAATGTAATGTTACATTAATTCAATTTGTGATATCAAACACCTCCACAGTAACTGATTTTGCAATCGTACTTATTTCTAAGCTCCGTAAAATACACAGTTTGGGTGTTGGCTAGAGAATTAAACCCTGTTGGAAACTTTACATTCATCTATTATACCCATGCTGTAAAAATTGTACCCCTAGTGTAAAAATTCTTTTAGTTATAAAAGGATAAAATATTATTTTTCTGATCCATGAAAAATAGTATTGGCAAGTCCAAGATACACAAACGACCTGAAATCAAAACAGCAGGAGTAGTATGTAAAATATGTCACCTTTTTTATATGTAGGACTTGCCTATGTTATATTTATCATATCATGTGTTTTTATATTGAAGTTCTATTTTTTATATAATCCAAAACCACTAAAGGAATGATGCATGTAATTATGAAGAAAATTATGAAAAGCATGATGAATGTAATGTGACCACTAATTGATATGATATAGTTCATGCTTCATAATTATGTAACAAAGAGCTTAGTCATTGGCTAAAAGTATCCATGTGAGTATTTACCACTGCTAAATAGTTTCCTTTTCCTAAAGCAAAATTAGGTGGATTTAAAGCAATCACCTGTTTACCCAAAATTCTGTTTGGTTACTATTTTCGAATCCCAAATATGTAATACTTACTATTACATACCACTTACACCAAAAATACATTTTTCTATAATATATAGCCAACATTTAAGCCATCATTAACAAGACAAGTTTGCAGTGAATTGTCAACTTCCTATTTCTACATCTTCACCAGCCATAAATATATAATCTAATCGTATAATTAAGGATCAAAATATTTTCTATGTATAGTCATGACAACAGAATTTAGAACAATTTGTGAAAATTTGCCACTAGTGAAGATAGGTAATGGTAGAAAACATTACTTTCTGATATTTGCTGCAGAAATCTCAACACATAAATATATGAATAAAAGTTCTAGAAATGTCCAGTATGCTTTCACCTTGATAAACAAAAAATACACAATTTTTATTTGGAAGAGAAATTGTTTCTTCAAATGTTCAGCTATCATGAAATGTCTGAGTAATCTCAAGAGATAGTATCTTTCATACACTACACCTCCAAACAGGCTTTCCTTGACAGTCCGTTGTTGCCTGGATATATGCCTGGTTATACAGAAGTCAGCAATTTTGATAGACGTTTTTAGTGCTTTCCCATGAACAAAGAATTTTAAATAAAGACATGATCACAAAAATAAAGAAATGTTCTTCGTTTTAAATAGACAGGGGCAGAGGTGATACTTAGAGAACAGTCTAAACGATCATTTGGAACTTTCCTAAAACTACGTAAGTAAACAGTTGATTAATCCAATTTAATATAAGCACATACTGCAAAAACAGGAGAAAGCACAATGTGCCTCTTTACCTTTTCCATTCCAGTACAGATAGAAAGTTCCTCAATGGTTGTGGAGTTTTCAACATAAGGTATACTTGGAAGTCACCTTTCTTCTATTCATGTTAACCTTGAAATTATTTTGGCATTAAGCATGCGTACCATCACCTGTTCTAATACTGTTACTAATCTGTTTCTGCAATTCTTATGGGATGATTATTTCTCAAGAATAATGGTATAATAAGTTGGGAAATATAATTACCATTTAAAGAGCAATGCTTTTTCCTCAAAAGCAAAATCCTGGTTATTATTTCTTCCACGTTATTAAAATCAATCTAATCTAGAAATAGGCAACATTTTGTGATTCGGACTATTCAAAGTATTAGACCATTAGAATGTTCCAAAACGTTGTACCTCTAGTCCTGCCTGCAGATAAGTTTCTTTTTCTCATGATCTACGCCATGACACTACATTGCTGGCTTCTTTATGGAAGCTTTGGAACCGTGTGTGGATGGCTGACATTACGATCCTTCCTGGCATTTGGACTGGTGCCTTCCAGGACCTTTGCTTTCCCCACTGGCACGAGCCCTGTAGTGAGGATCCTGCTCCTAGGAGCCTTCTGCTGAAATGCAACCAAGCAAAACATCCTCTATTTATTTTAAGAATGATATTAAATCCACCAAACTAAATGTCTACCAGTACTTTGCTAAATATTTTCCATTCAAACTCCAACATGAATAGCTTTTAACAGTACATTTAAGAAGGCAATTACTAACTATTAACTGTACCATGGAAGATTACTTTAATAAATATTAGTCTTTATACCAACACAATATGAAAATCTAACCCATTTCCTGACCCCCTAATAAGCACATTGGTTATTAGATATGAATAATAATCATTGATTCATGTAGGGTGCAAAACTTGTCATCCTATATAATAATGACTGCCTTTAGGATTTTTTAAAAAATTATTATTCTAAAAAAAGTTGAGCAGCACTTCTTAAAACTAATAATGATAGCAGGGCAGAGGTAGATTTTTAAGAAATGGGGACAGAATGATAAAGATAGGTTAAAAAATATAATAAAGTAGGTTTTCTCATTTTAAATCAACTGAATCACCCAAATGATAATAGTGTCACTTTTTCTACCTTCTGCCCCAAATATGTAAATAATTGGTCTGGGAAGCATGTTTAATCTCAGTAATAAGCTACTTTGCTTTCTCACGCTGTAAAGTGGATTTCTGTTAACATGAAGCAATCTAGAAAACCCAGGTTGTCTCTTCTTCAACATTTTTTTCTCTAAGCCATGGGCAACACCAATCTTGTCAGCACCTCCCATAACATGTAAGAGGATCTGGAAATTTGCTTTGTGTTTTCCAGGTTTTATGACAGCTGAGTTCACAGTTTTCAGATTCTTCCAGAAACGAGGAATAGTTCGTGCAGAGAAGGGAAATACCACTCATTATGCCTTACTATATTGCCAGGCACCATACTAGGCATTTAAATTATATTGATGTTGTTTTTTTTGTTTTTGTTTGTTTGTTTTTTTAAATAGGGGTGGGTGTTCTCTTCCTTACTACTTTTTACCCAGTTATCTGTTTCATTTTTCTAGCTCCATCAAAGACACCTCCAAACAGTAGATGGAGCAATGGGACATGAATGTGTCATGGTTTATCATCAGTTTGGAGCAAGATGATATCTTACAAGGTTAATAAGCTGAGAAATGTGTGTGCTATATTGAAATCGTATGTACTGATATTTATAAAAGTGATACATTCAGGGCCAGCAGGTGGCATAGTGGTTAAGGTACTAGCCTCTCACATAGCTGGCCATAGATTGAATCCCAGACCCAGTGGCATGAAAATGACACTGGGCACAAGTGCATGTATACCCAAAATCCCAAGAGAAGAATGGAGGAGAAAGGATTGTCGCATGACTATCCTCCCTGGTGGGGTGATTTCTTACTTTCTCTCTCTCTCTCTCTCTCAGGATAGTGCATGCACCCTATGACAAAAACCTAAAATAATAAAATAAATGATATATTCAATATGCAATAGACAAAGTCATCATACAATATCTGATTATTCACAAACATAGTTTTGCAAGTTAGTTTTGCAGGTTCGAAAACAAGTGTACTAAATAGTTAAAAAAAAAAGATATGAGGAGTCTTTACATTTGTGATTTTCAAATTAGATTAGATGTGGGTTCTTTTTTTCTCATTATTTATTTAAAAGGCAAATTATCTTCCAAAAGTTGTGATTATAAATACTCCCAACTTTTCCTTACACTAAAAAGGTGAAGCTACGGGACTGAGTTTACAGCGGGCAATTACATGGGCAACTTGTTTCACAGTTAGATCAATTTCTTCCTTAATTTCAATTATCCAGTGTGATAGTCTTTGATCTTAATTGCTATTACATCATAAACACTTGATTTGTTCACCTAGGAACTAATTACATTCAAAAGCACTCCAAGTTTCTAGATGTGTTTGGAGGTCTAATTTAAGTGTTCAGAATCTAGCAGCTCTATTATTGTTACAAAGGAATTGCCAGGAGGGGGAGAAAAAACCCGAACCTAATAACCTGTAGAATTTTTTTCTTCCTTCAAGCAGCATTAACTTTTTTCCCCTCCAGTCTCTCGAGTCAGGGAAAAAAAAAAAAAAAGAGAGAGAGAGAGTAACCTCTAAAGCTGTTTTAGACAGAAGGTCAGAATTCAAAGGATCGGTAACTTAATCCACAGGGCACTGCAATCACATTGCTATTGGAAACACAACCAGAAGCCCCATTATTCTAGATGTTTTTATTAAGCCATGTCAATAGGTATACAACCAGGAGGTTTCTCTCTACTGTAAGGTTTATCTAGATTCATACTTGCAGACGATCAAGTTGCCTAGGATCTTTGCATTTTACTGTAGTGTGTGCTCTGGTGTAAGAGAAAAGTAGATTCAACCTTACATTCTAAGGAGAACAATGGCTTCCGTTTGTTCAAATGCTTAAAGAGAGCACCTTTCTGTGGTCAAAACCTAAGCAAGATTAAACCTTTTCAGTCTTTAAATACAATGAATAAGAATGCTTATTTCAGATGGCTTGATATTTGGGGTACTATACTGTTTATGTAAATTAGAGGTTCAAGTTCTTTAAAAATAACTTGTCTCAGACCAGAAGCATTTGCTGCTGCTCTCAGGGATTCTGTTTTAACATCCTCAGTTATCTGGTTTACCTGAATTGCAGAGTAAAATACTCAAGCATCTAGGTTTTTCTGGGTTGATATATTTTAAATGTGTATGATTCTTTAAAACAATGCCCTAGTTGATAGGGTGTTACAGGCTGGTGGCTTGTTTTTTTAATCAATACAAGGAAAAACAAATAGTTTACCAAGAGGTCAGAGTGCCCCTTAGAGGAGCCCTCTCCTGCACGATTATCATTGACAACCCCTGCTGACAGATCCAAAAGGCCCCCATTAGCTTTGGCCTCCTGGGAGTGCTGTTCACTTTCCTTCCTGTCCTTGCCTGAGAGGACGATCCTCCTCTGCCAGCAGAGAGTGAATGGAGTGGGGTAAGGAGGAGGTGAAGGAGCAAAGGGACAAAAAACAAAATGAAAGCAAAGAAAAAGGGAAGTTATTTAAGATAATAAACAAAGAATCTACTCCAGATCTCAGGTCTTTTAAATTTATTTTTGAAATTTTTTTTAAGGTTTTCTTTCTTCTGAATGACAGAGAGACAGAGACAGAGGGGACAGCAATCCCAGCAGAGCTGCCATGCCACAATCTGCCCCAGCCCAGATCATGGGCACGCACCTGTGCTGATGTGCACAGGGAGACCCTAAGGCTCAAACCTAAGACTTCCCATGTGACTTCACCATTGTGGTTGTGTTTCCACTGCAACACTGTGACTGGCCACTCCAGGCCTTTTTAAAATAATGAATGTCTTTGACTAGAAATTCTAAATAAAAAAGATAATGTTTTTAGAGATACGGATTTTATATGTTTCTAAGTTTACAGTGCCATTATTAATATACCCATATCTTTTGTGACAAATTACATTTGATACATCTCAAAATGAAAACAAATGACGATGACCTAATTCACCACAAATAAATTCATGATTGATTACTGAAGACTATAACAGAGAAGGAGCCATACCTGTAAGCTCTCTATTAAGGATTTTCCATAATTATGCCTATTACAAAGCTAGGATGACCTCTACTAGAAAAAGAAATATATGGACCAGCGGGCGGTGTAGTGGTTAAGGTGCTGGAGTCCCACACGGCTGACCATGTTTTGAGTCCCAGACTTGGTAGCTTGAAAATCATGCTGGGTGCATTTGCTTGCTTGCCCAAATTCTAGGAGGAGAATGGAAGAGAAGGGATTGTAGGTGGCCTTCCCCCCAGGGGGTGATTTCTCACTTTCCCTCTCACCCTCTTACTGTCTCTCTCAGTCTTTCCCCAATAAGCACATGCACCTTATAGCATGTATGTATGTATGCGTGTGGGTATATATATATATATTTTTTTTTAAATGAGATATTTCACATTAAGACCTTCTGAAGCAGCCATGATAACTGATTTCCTACCCTATCTTTCTAAGTTCTTGGGATTTCTATTTATTTTTGTCTAAGGTTTAATTGCTATCCTTTCCCTTATATGTAGAATTATTAACATCTACTTACGGTCAAGAGTACCACCCATGGACGAAAACACATGCACTAGGGAGAGTCAAGTGAGCTCTCATTCTGGCTTTAGTGTGTACTTTCTCTGTGTCCTTTGTTATCACGATGTTTATCCTCTCAATTTAGAATCTATAAATTGGCTAACTATAAAATGAGTGTAAAGTTACACGTATCTTATCAAAATGGCATAAGAATGGAAATGTTTACTATAGTACAGCTCACACAGACGGTAAAGTAGAAACTGAAAACTAAATTTTTTTTTTGGAGAGGTTTTTACTATAGGGTGCATGCACTCAACAGACAGACAGAGAGAGACAGAGAGACAGAAAGCAAGAAATCACCCCCCAGGGGGGATGGCCACGCTGCAATCCCTTCTCCTCCATTCTTATCTCAGGATCTTGGGCACGTACGCACATGTGCCTGGCGTGAGTTTAAGCCACCGGGTCTGGGACTTGAACCACGGTCGACTACATGGGAGTCCAACGACATAGCCATGAAAAAGAAATATATGGACCAGCGGGCGGTGTAGTGGTTAAGGTGCTGGAGTCCCACACGGCTGACCATGTTTTGAGTCCCAGACTTGGTAGCTTGAAAATCATGCTGGGTGCATTTGCTTGCTTGCCCAAATTCTAGGAGGAGAATGGAAGAGAAGGGATTGTAGGTGGCCTTCCCCCCAGGGGGTGATTTCTCACTTTCCCTCTCACCCTCTTACTGTCTCTCTCAGTCTTTCCCCAATAAGCACATGCACCTTATAGCATGTATGTATGTATGCGTGTGGGTATATATATATATATTTTTTTTTAAATGAGATATTTCACATTAAGACCTTCTGAAGCAGCCATGATAACTGATTTCCTACCCTATCTTTCTAAGTTCTTGGGATTTCTATTTATTTTTGTCTAAGGTTTAATTGCTATCCTTTCCCTTATATGTAGAATTATTAACATCTACTTACGGTCAAGAGTACCACCCATGGACGAAAACACATGCACTAGGGAGAGTCAAGTGAGCTCTCATTCTGGCTTTAGTGTGTACTTTCTCTGTGTCCTTTGTTATCACGATGTTTATCCTCTCAATTTAGAATCTATAAATTGGCTAACTATAAAATGAGTGTAAAGTTACACGTATCTTATCAAAATGGCATAAGAATGGAAATGTTTACTATAGTACAGCTCACACAGACGGTAAAGTAGAAACTGAAAACTAAATTTTTTTTTTGGAGAGGTTTTTACTATAGGGTGCATGCACTCAACAGACAGACAGAGAGAGACAGAGAGACAGAAAGCAAGAAATCACCCCCCAGGGGGGATGGCCACGCTGCAATCCCTTCTCCTCCATTCTTATCTCAGGATCTTGGGCACGTACGCACATGTGCCTGGCGTGAGTTTAAGCCACCGGGTCTGGGACTTGAACCACGGTCGACTACATGGGAGTCCAACGACATAGCCATTACAACAACTGCTGGTCCCAAGATTCAGTTTTTTTTTTAAAAAAAAAATAGTCACTTTATACTGTATTGAAGCTATACTCACTCTATCAGTACTTCTATACATACTATTCTTTCCCAATATCAGTTTGTATTTCCCTTTTAAATTCTTAACCAAAAAAATTAATTAAAAATGTACAATGAATATATGATAGAATGAAAATATCTTTAGAAAATTCTACATCTCTTGCCTTTCAGAAGTACCACATCGTAGACATATTCACAATGCTGTCGTTTTCACATTTTGCAGGGTGTAGGTCATTCAGAAATCTAACCAGCCCATTAGTTGGCTGGTCTGTCAGTCAGTAACCTGTCACTCAGTAAATACTGATCATACATCCAGCATTTGCCAGGCACTGTGGGCACTAAATATGTAGTAAACAAGGCAGTGAGAATCTTTGCAGTAGAGGAAATCATGCCATCCTGTGTGCATAGAAGGGTGTAAATAAAATGAAAGATGCTGACTGAACATATGCATATATTTTTGCTTTCTCTGGAAACCCCACTAGAACACTAGTCAAGAGATTTTTGTTTTAAATGTAAATTCCCAAGAACAAAGAGGGAAGGTA
Source organism: Tupaia belangeri chinensis (assembly GCF_000334495.1). Classification (NCBI taxonomy): domain Eukaryota; kingdom Metazoa; phylum Chordata; class Mammalia; order Scandentia; family Tupaiidae; genus Tupaia; species Tupaia belangeri. The sequence goes on along the minus strand of NW_006159941.1, from coordinate 487,000 downwards.
ATAAGACAACAGTAAGGGAAGGTAATAAGAAAAGTGTAAGGCCTTTTAAAAGTGAGAAAACAAACAAATAGGCAGACCATTTTAACTTAGTTGGCAGAGCTGAGAAAGCTGAATCCTAAACTGGCAGTGAGAAAAACTGAAAAGCAACACAATTTATACCATCAAAGACTCCCTTCTCTGCCCCCGTCTCAGGAATTTGTGGTACAGGGTACTTCTGTAAGTGGAACTTACTAAAAAGCTTACTAAAAGGAGGATTGGGTTCAAGTTGATGTAAGAAGCAGTTAGATCCCCTTCCCCACTCTACATAGCCAGTAAAGCAAGTGGTCTGTCGACTGAAGGAGAAGCCCTGGGAATACGAAAAAAGGAAGTACCATACCGAAACAGACAGATCGAAGAACATTCATGCACTGAATTCCAGGAGAAGCATCACTGCTCCCTTCCACTATAACCTTTTCTATCAGGCTTCCCAACACACTATCAGCTAAACCTACGTCACCCAGGCAGGAGCCTAAAATTATGCTCATTAAGAATTCTGGCAGTTGGCATAATGGCTATGTCGCAGGACTCCCATGTAGTCGACCACAGTTTGAGTCCCTGACCCAGTGGCTTAAACTCATGCCACAAGTGTGTGCATGTGTTCTCAAGAGAGGAGAATGGAGAAGAAGGGATTGTGGTGTGGCCATACCCCCTGGGGGGGGGTGATTTCTCACTTTCTGTCTCTCTGTCTCTCTCTGTCTTTCTGGTGAGCACACATGCCCTGTAGCAAAAACCTCTCCCCAAAAAAGAATTCTAAAAGAAAAGACCTAAAGAAATACTTGGGTGGGGGAGGGTTCCCAAGGAAAGGACTTAACCTGATCACTCCAGAGGTAAAAACCAGGACACATTAACCAACGTTAAAGTGTCCTGCCATTGGGACCAGCAGTTAGCGTACTGGCTATGTCGCTGGACTCCCACGTAGTCGACCCATATGGTTGAGTTCCGGATCGGGTGGCTTAAAACTCACGCCGGGCATGTGTGTGTGCGTGCCCAAGATCCTGAGAGGAGAATGAAGGAGACGGGATTGCAGTGTGGCCATCCCCCCCAGGGGGTGATTTCTCGCTTTCTGTCTCTCTGTCTCTGGCGAGCGCACGTGCCCTATAGCAAAAAAACAAACAAACAAACAAACAAACTCTCCAAAAAAAAAAGTGTCCTGCTCTTAAATATCAGCCAACAATTAGGATTATTAGGAGTCTGAGGGAAGTCTCTATCAAGAAATGTAAAAATCAAATGAAGAGAAAAGTAACTTACAGGAAACAAATCAGACAAAAGCAAATGTCAAGAAAAACAAAAATAAACTACCATTTGTATTCCCAGAGAAATAAGAGAATGTACTGCAACCATGAAACAAGATAAGAAGATAACTAATATTTAAAAACAAAAAAGAGCATCCAACAACAAAATAGTCCATGGAAATAAAAATTAAGACAACAGAAATGTGAAATTCAATAGGGTTTGGAGAATGTAACTGAGAAAGTCTCCCAGAAAAGAGAGGGAAAAAAAAGGAAAATAAAGATACATACTGAAAATAGAAGAAAATGAGGTGTTGTAGTGCTGGTGGCCCAACATCTAAGTAACTAGAGCTTCCAAAAGAGGATAGTAAAATGAAGGATTAAATCTCAATGAATAATTCTAAAATATAAAACATGAATCTGATAGAACTCAATGAGTACCATCCCACCCAAAGATAAAAACAAACTTACACCACTTCCGCAAACTTCTAAAGAGAAAATACAGATCACATACAATGTTTGGGTCATGACTTCATACTTCTTAATTAGAACATATATTTTTAGAATGTAATAGAGTAAAAACCTCAAATTCCTTAAAAAAAGGGAAAAAATTCCCATTCTAGAATTGTATAACCTACCAAACTTTATAAAGAAACTAAAAATTTAAAGTAAGAGTATTTTGGGACCAGCAGGTAGTATAATGGCTATGTTACTGGACTCTCATGTAGTCGACCACAGTTCAAGTCCCAAACCCGATGGCTTAAACTCATGCCTGGTGCGTGTGCATGCGTGCCCAAGATCCCGAGAGGAGAATGGCTGAGAAAGGATCATGGCATGGCCATCCCCCCTGGGGAGTGATTTCTCACTTTCTGTCTCTTCTGGCGAGTGCATGCACCCTATAGCAAAAACCATTCAAAAACATTTAAGAATATTTTTAGACATATAAATTCCTCAAAAATGTATTTATCAATTATCTTCTCTCAAGAAGGAAACAGAATAAGTACAATTAAAATTAAGAAGCAAACCTCCCTTACAAAATAAATAAGTTAAATTGGAGAAGGAGTAATATAATTCCTTGTGCTGATGGTAAAGGGAAATTTTGCAATGATAACTATGTATACAGCATGACAATCAAGTTTTAAGAAGGTCAGAGGCCCCAAGAAAGTTTCCATGAGAATTAAGGAACTAATAGGTATAGAAAGAAATTTCCCCAATATAGCAAAGTTCACTTATGAAATGCCTACCGCTAACATCATAATCAAAGAGAAAGACTGACATGTTTTCTTTAAAGATCTGATGCAAAGCAAGAGTGCCCATTCTCTCTGCTTATAGTTGACATATTACTGGGAGAACTAGTAAGAGCAATTAGATAAGAAAAAGAAATAGCCGACTCCACATCAGAAATAAAAATGATGCCTGTTTGTAGATGACATGATCCTATGTGTATAAAACCCTGAAGACTCAAGAAAAACAAAAAAAACTGCTAGAACTAATAAATTAATTTGGTAAAGCAGAATACAAAATTAACATACAAAACTCAATTGCATTTCTTTCCATCAATAACAATGCATACGAAAAAGAAATCAAGAAAATTCCATTTATCATGGCATCAAAAAGAATGAAATGCTGGCTTAATGGTGCAGCCGTAATGTATAGCTCAAGTGCAGATGACATAACTGAAAGATTATCGGTTCAGTTTCCCAGTCAACTGTACACACTGGCTGCCTATGTGTCCATGATCCCAGGTGGCTGGGAAGGCTGGAGAGGATCACAACGCACAGCCCTAATGATGGTGCTTATCTTTTTTACTCTCTCTCATGAAAGAAAAAATAATCTTCCTTTTTTAAAAAAAGTAAAATGTTTAGGAATAAATTTAATTAAGGAAATGAAAGACCTAAACAGAAAACTATAAAAATTGGTGAAAGAAATTAAAGAAGACAGTAATAAATGGAAAGATATTCTGTGCACATGGATTAAAAGAATGAACATTGGGGACCAGCAGTTGGTGTAATGGCTATGTCGCTGGACTCCCACATAATCGACTGCAGTTCACATTCCGTACCCAGTGGCTTAAAACTCACACTGGGCTCGTGTTCATGCGTGCCCAGGATGCCGAGAGGAGAATGGAGGAGAAGGGATTGCGGCATGGCCATCCCCCCGGGGGGTGATTTCTCGCTTTCTGTCTCTCTGTCTCTCTCTGTCTGTCTGTGTGTCTGGCGAGTGCACACACCCTATAGTGAAAAAACTTCTTAAAAAAAAAAAAAAAAGAATGGACATTGTTAAAATGTACCTACTACTTGGGGCCAGTAGGTGGTGCAGTGGCTAAAATGCTGGAGTTTCAAATGGCCAACCAAGGTTTGAGTCCTAGACAAATAAGTCAGTGTAACAGAGTAGAAAGCCTAGAAATATACTCAAGCATATACAATCAACTAGTTTTCAGCGAGGCCATCAAATAAAACAGAGGAAATAATAAGTCTATTCAACAAATGGTGTTGAAGAACTGGATACCTACATATAAAAAAAATAATATTGGAGCCTTATCTTTTACACACAAAAACAAAACTTGAAATGGATTAAAAACTAAACATAAGACCTGACACTATAAAATTTCTAGAAAGAAAGATAAGGGAAATCTCCTTGACATTAGTCATGACAATTGTTTTTTTCTGGATAGGACATCAACAAAGCATAGGCAATGAAAGCAAAAATAAACAAATGAGACTGTATTAAGTAAAATATTCTGCACACTAAAGAAAACAATAATATGAAAAGACAGACTATGGTTTGGGAGAAAATATTTGTAAACCATTTATCTGATAGAGGTTAATATCTAGAATATATAAGGAACTCACATAACAAAATCAAAAACAAAAAAATACTGGATTAAAAATGGGCAAAGGACCTGAATAGATATTTTACCAAAGAAGACATAAAAATGGCCCACAGGCACATAAAACACACTCAACATATTAATCATCATGGGATGCAAATCAAACCCCCAATAAGATACCATCTCACACCTGTTAGAATGGTTGCTATCAAAAAGTCAAGAGAGGGCTAACTGGTGACAGGGTAGTTAAGGCATCTGGATCCCCTATGGCTGACTGTGCAGTTTGAGTCCTGGATCTAGCTGCTTGAAAAACACACTTGGCACATGTGTGTGCATGCCCCAAATTCCCAAATGAAGAAAAGATGGCCAAGAAGGGATCGCAGCATAATCATTCTTCATGGGGGAGTACTTTCTCACTTTCCCCCTCTCTTCATCTCTCTCCTGCAAGTGCACATATCCTCTGGTAAAATTTTTTTTAAAAGTTAAGAGGTAAGTGATGGAGCAGGAACCCTTATACTGTGTTAGTATGCGTATAATTTGGTTCAACCATTATAGAAAATAGTATGGAAGTTCCTCAAAATACTAAAAATTGGACCATCATATGACCCAGCAATCCATCTGCTTGGTATATATCCAAAGGAAATAGAATCATCACTTTGTACATATCTGCATTTCTATGTTCATTGTAACATTATTCAAAATAGCCAAGATATATAAACAACCTAAGTGTCTATTGACAGACAAATAAAGAAATGACATTTATATACAATATTATATGTAATAGAATTACAATAAGATGTACAAAGCAGTCATAAAAATGGAAATAAACCTTTAAGATGGAGAAATTACAATTTGCAACAACAGGGATGAACCTAGAGGTATTAAGCTAAGTGAAATAAGCCAGACACAGAAGGAAAAACACTGCTTGATCTTATTTATATGTGGAACCTTAGAAAAAAAAAAAGTCAAATACACAATAGAGAGAAACAGAGTAGAAGGATGATTACCAGGGTCGGGGAGGAGTAGGAAATTGATATTAGGTCAATGAGTACAAATTTGCAGTTATGTAGGATGAAGGAGTCTAGAGATTAAATGAGGACTACAATTAATTATACATTATATATCAAAAATGTGCTAAGAGAGATTTTTTTTTTTACTAATGTGTGCACAAAAAGCCAAACAAAAACAGGAAATGATGATACATGATAAATAGGTTAATGTTCTTGACTACAGTACTCATCTCGTTATGGATATCAAAATACCATGTAGCACAGCTTAAATAGATACTGTATTTTAAAAAAAAAAGGAATTGCAATACAATCTTATGCTGCTATAAGAGTTTATGTGTAGAGAGAGTGACATCAAAAATAAAATATTGATCTAGCAAAAATCAAGAGATCCACATTCCTGGAATAATGGCAGGAGGAGTAGCATTTGTGTATGCGTGTGTTGAGTGAAGTGAGGAGACAAGTCTCTTTTTTTTCCATAGGAACAAGTGAATGGGCAACACTTTGAAATAAAATATCAACCAGATATGATATAACAAAATTCACCTGAAAATTAGAAGTGGGAAGAGAAGATAAAAGGGAGGTAAGAGCCTCTCCTCTCCACAATTGTTTTTTTTTTTTTAGAGATTTTTGATATAGGGCATATGTGTGCTTACCAGAGAGATAGCGACAAGAGAGACAGAAAGTGAAAAATCCCCCCCACACACACACAAGGAGGATGGCCATGCTGCAATCCCTTCTCCATTCTCCTCTTGGGATTTTGGGCATGCATGCACCCATATGTGCCATTTTTAGTCACCAGGTCCAGGACTCAAACCATGGTTGACTATATGGGAGTCCAGTGACACAACCATTATGCCACCTGCTGGTCCCTTCACAACAATTTTTGTAGAATTATAGGGGATATATTCTGGAAAATGTGTTGTTAGGTGATTTTGTCATTGTGTGAATATCACGGAGTATACTTACACAAAACTAGATGTACAACCTACTACCTATAGGTATGGTCTACCACATAGCTGTATCTTCCTTATGGAACCACCATTGTATATGTGGTCTATAGTTAACAGAAATATCACTATGACACACATGACTGTAAGCAACTTTTAAAATTATGTATGTGTCATTTTGATTAAAATAAAAATGGAAAAAAACAGACAATTTTCTGCTTCTCTGTGTATTAGTTATTGGCAAGTGTTTAAAAATAAAATGCAAGTAAAATTAGGTAGACAGGAATATGGAGTGGGTGGGTGCTATTTTCATTAGTCAGGGAAGACCTCTGTGAGGCAGTGTCATTTGAGTTGAGACCTAAACAATGTACGGTGATAATCTTATAAAAATTGGGGGAGAAACGTGGTCTACACAAAAGAAACATGGAATTTAAAGGGAATAAACTTAGCAAATAGAAGAAAAGAAAGAGAAACATGAGGATGAGAGTAAATAACAAGGAAAGAAGAGGGGTTGGGCTGGGGCGTAGGACTTGGAGCACTGCAGAGACCCAGTGAAAACGAGGATTTTATTACAGAGATGATGGAAATATTTTAGAGGTTTGTTGTTGTTTTGCTGTTATTGTTTGTTTTTGTTTTGTTCTAGTTTTTGAGTGAAAGAGTGGCATGATTTGATTTACATGTAAGAAAAACTGCTCTGCTGTGTGAAGGATAGATTATAGAAGAGCAAGAAAAGAGGCCAGGTAAGAAGTGCTGGTAATCTAGACTAGACTTTACCTGGGGACTTGATGATGTAGGTATATTTTAGAATTAGAGCCAATAGGCATTGTAGATCGGATGTGGGTTTGATGCAAAGAAAGAAGTAACAAATGCCTCCAGTCTCTCTGCACCAATGACAAACACTACTGATTTGACTTTCAATTCCATTCATTTTTTCTGTCCGCTTTCTTGTTCATACAACCACACAATGTAAACATGAAGAGCTTGAACAATCAGAATCTAAATCATTGAGAGTTTACCGAGTCTTTTCATAACCACATCATTATACAAGCACGTCTCCCTTTCCCGCCCTCGCTTACACCTCTTCAGCCTTCTTTGTGTCATCCTCATATTCTCTGCTCTTCTTCATTTGTTCATTTTATTCATTTGCTATTTGTTCATCCTTATTCACAGCCATCGACCCTATGTAAATGTCTTTGGCCATTTTTGATACTTAATCAATCTCTAATCCATTGATAGTTCCTGTCTTACCATGGTAAACTGTTTATTTAGTGATTCCAAATGAACTATGCTTTCCCAAACAAGAATGATGCGAACAACTTAAAAGGTGCCTGCGCAGGCAGATACTCCTCTGGGAATCCTGATTCTTTGAATCCAGCCATTTGCCATGTGGTAGAAGGGAAGTCCCAGTCTAGCAGTCATCCCTCCAAGATATCAGACATGAATGTGAAGCCATCTTGGATGCTCCTGCCCCAGTCACTATTTGACAGAGATCGGGAGAGGCCCCAAGCAGCAGCAGCAGAAGGGCTACTGGCTGAGCTCAGCCAATCCTGAGAATCATGTGATAATCAAAAATGTTGGGAACCAGCAGTTAGCATAATGGCTATGTCGCTGGACTCCCACATAGTCGACCGCGGTTCGCGTCCCGGACCCGGTGGCTTAGAACTCACACCGGG
>NW_006159941.1:464795-479023 GCF_000334495.1 Tupaia belangeri chinensis | reverse complement strand
TTTGGGGCCTGAACCCTGTGACTTGAAAAACACACTGGGTGCATGTGCATCACTGCCCAAAGTCCTGAAAGGAGAGAGAAATGGAGAAGAAGGGATTGTGACATAACCAGCTCCCTTGAGGGTGCTGTCTCACTTTCTCCCTCTTTCTGTCTCTGACAAGTGCATATATCCTCTAGCAAATAAAAATAAATAGATAAGTAAAAATGATGGGGTGGTTTGTAGTACAGCAATATCTATTTCCACACTGAAGCTAATCTCACAGATGTTACCAGTCACATCTATCTCATCAAAAGCAATGGCCATATTTTGTTCTAATTGCTTGACTTAGCCAATTCTTTTTATTTTGGTAAAATATGTATAACATTATATTTACCATTTTATCCATTTTTAAATACACAGTTCTGTGGCATTAAGTATATTCAGATTATTGTACAACCATCAACCACTATTCATCTCCAGAAATGTTTCATCTTCCCAAACTGAAACTCTTCCCATTAAACACTAATTCTTCATTTCTCCCTCCCACTAGCTCCTGGCAATCACCATTCTACTTTGTATCTCTATGAATTGGGTTATTCTAGGCACCTCATATAAATGGAGTCATACCATATTTGTCCTTTGGTTTCCCTCTTATAACATCTTAGTTTAATCTTAACTGTAGCATCAGACATTGCTGTATAGTCCCTCCCTGAAATGTTCTCCCCATGATATCCTGTCAGAAAACTCCATTTTGTTAATTTGGGACCCATTTTTTTTTATTCTCCCACCTAAGTCTCTTTTGAGGGCTAACTTTTGAATTTTGAAATACTTCTGGGACCAGCAGTTAGCCTAACGGCTATGAGGGTGGACTCCCATGTAGTCAACCGTGGTTCTAGTCTTGGATGAGTGTGCGTGCATGCCCAAGAGAAGAATGGAGGAGAAGGGATTGCAGCGTGGCCATATCCCCTGGGGGGTGATTTCTCGCTTTCTGTCTCTCTGTCTGTCTGGTGAGCACACGTGCCTATGGCAAAAATCTCTCAAAAAAAAGAATTTTGAAATACTTCCTGATGTATTTTCTTTCTCAGTAATATGGTTCCTTCTTTCTTCCAAGCCCACAGTCTTTCTGCACTTAAGATTAGGCTTTGGGGATAGAGAAGGGAAAATAGAAGGTAAGTAAGAGATGTCACCCTTAAAGAAGAAGGAAAAGAGAAAAGTCTTCCAGTTATGGACACTGGTTACTAGAAATGTAAACTTTCACAATTAATTAAGCTGGGGTGGCCTTTGAAATAGTTGGCTGGGTTATCTCTGTGGTGTGTCAGTAGTGAGCTGCTCAAGGGAAGTCAGATACTACATGAGGACTGTGGTTCAAATCTGCAGCCTGGACAACCTGGGTATATGCACGATTACAAAATCCTACGGGCCAGAGAACAGAAAGAAGGGGATCACGTCTCACCAGACCCTGTGGAAGGTGCTCTCCTTTATTTCTTTTTTCCTCACATGCACACACTCTATCATGAATAAAGAAAAATAATTTTTAATTTAAAAAAAAAGAGGGGACCAGCAGTTGGTGTAATGGCTATGTCATTGGACTCCCATGTAGTCAATCACAGTTCAAGGCCCAGACCCCGTGGCTTAAACTCACACTGGGTGCGTGTGGGTGCGTGCCTAAGATCCCGAGAGGAGAATGGAGGAGAAGGGATTACTGTATGGTCATCCCCCTAGGGGGGATGATTTCTCGCTTTATGTCTCTCTATCTCTCCCTGTCTTTTCAGCGAGTGCACATTCCCTGTAGCAAAAATCTCTCCAGAAAAAAAAAAAAAGAAGAAGAAGAAGAGGTGACCATACAAAGGGAAACCTAGCTTACTCGGTGTGAATTTCTTTAGAATGTAGAGCCTCATCATATGAGTCAACCAAACTGAAATGGTCAGTAACCAAGAACCAGTAAACTTGCCTAGAATAAGGTAGTATTCTCTTGGGATCTGGTAAGGGTATCATATGACCCGAGGGATACACAGAAATAAATATTTAAAAATAGAGAAGTGTAGATGGATTTTATTTTATAATAAAATTATAAAACATAAAGAAATAAATGAAGAAATGAGAAACCTTTATTATTAATTCTTTAAGCCTTGAGGACTTTAAGGATGAGGTAGTATATCTTAAAATCATTGATTTGCTCTCTATGTAATTTATAAGAATTTTAGAATTTTTTTTTTTGAAAATATTCTAAAATAGTTGCTTCACCTTGGCCCAGCCATGGTAGTATAAGCTGCTAAAACTCTGTGCTCCATAGGCTGAGACTACATGGGAGTCCCACCTCTGACTCCTGGTCTAACCTACAGGTCTATAATCCCAAAGATTTGAGAAGGCCGAGGCAGGAGGATGTGACAGGGTGAGTCACAGTCATAATTTTTTTTTTTTCAGGAGGATGTGACAGGGTGAGTCACATTCATAATTTTTTTTTTTTAAAGTCATTGCATCTTGTAGTCATAAGTTTACAACCATAATTTAAAATGGCTAAGGGAATTTGGTTAAGCGGAGTTAATATTTAAAGATGATTCACTCAGTTAAACTTATGAGGTAATAAAGCGAACTAAACAAGTAAAAATAATTTTTGTGATAATAACCATATTTATAAAAAAAATAAGTTCTATATGTTGTTTCTTTCAGTTTTGGGATGAAGAACTATTCATCAATACACAAGTGAACGTGAGAATTCTTTCTATACATTAAGGTTTTCTCCCCAAGCATGAAAAACTCACTGCACTTATGGTAGAGAGACAGCAGCTTAGATTTCATGGGTCACCAATGGGGACACAAAAGTACTGGGAGACTCTCAGTGCCAACATGAAGTATTCCCCCAACTTCTTTTGCTATTTTACATGCGTCTGGAAATAAGGTACTAAGGCTATTGAGAAACTGTAGGAGAAAGAGAGAAGAAAATATTATGTAATCAGGAGTCCAGTTGAGGATGGGACAAGGCCCATGCAAGCAATGACTTAGAAGCAGTTGGTTCAATGAGCTTTTGGTTTTAGGGAAGACAGAAAAACAAACAAACAAACAAACAAACAAAACAAAAAACAAAAAACAAAAAAACGAATTAGAATCTAGGTTTTGCCTGGTGGTGGTTTTGGTAGCAAACAGAACTGCAGTGCTGGAAGCCACCCGGTCAACCTCGGATTCAGATCCCTGAGTTGACTTGAAAATATGCCTGGTACATGCTCATGTGCCCAAGGAAATCAAGGCATGAAAGACTCTGATCAGGGTGGTTTTCTCTCTCCCTCTTTTGTGCACACATATGTGCTCTCCAGCATGAGTAAAATAAGCTTTAAAAAGAAGAAAAATACTCAGAATAATCACATCAGAGCAATAAATTAAAAATTAGAATTAATTTTTTCAGTGCTCAGAAAGACAGCTTATCTGTTAAATCACAGCATAAAATACAGCAAAGTCGGATTACATATCTCTAGGGTTGCCTCGGATACAGAACTCTATAATTTGGCAGTCTACACGTCCTAAATCCAGCAGTTCTTTACTTCAAACTGTGTATTGTCATAGCATCTATCACATAGACAACTCACAGAAATCATAATGATTTCTAGGTCTCAAGAGAATTTGATAAAATTAAAGGATATTTTGACTCTCAGCACTGATAAAAATAAGTAAAATGTGATTAAATTTATCCCCATGGTATTATTCCAGAGCTCTACAGTTGTGACTTCTTTTTTTTTGGAGAGGTTTTTGCTATAGGGCACATGTGCTTGCCAGAAGGACAGAGACGGATAGACAGAAAGTGAGAAGTCACCTCCCAGGGGGAATGGCCACACCACCATCTCTTCTTCTCTATTCTCCTCTCGGGATCTTGGGCACGCACGCACACGCGCCTGGCATGAGTTTAAGCCACCAGGTCTGGGACTCTAACCACATTCGACTACGTGAAAGTCCAGCAACATAGCCATTATGCCAACTGCTGGTCCCTAGGTGTGACTTCTAATGGCGCAGACACATAGGACTGCGTCCAATGGCTGTGAAGATTTCCCGTTTTCCAGCCCTCTTACAGGAACTTAAAAAAGCCCTATGTAGCCCCCAATAAGCACACACACTCTGCTCCCCATTGCACATGCTCTGGTGCAGAGACACCATTTATAATTGTCCCCCTCCAGTGTGTCATTTGGGGATTTACTGGTATTCAGTTAACAGGTTGATTCTAGGCTCTTCTAATATAAAAAGCACTTTGTATACACAACATGGGCACGGATCCAGAGTAATGCCTTCAGAGCCTGCGGCACTTTAAAATTTGTTTTACATCAGGCTAATCATGTTATGAATCTGCATTTTTCATTATACATCTCAACCATCCTTATTTTTACTAATGACTTACAAGATGAGAAGAAACAGAATGCATACATGAAGGCTACCGTCTGATCTTCCATTTGTCAGAGTAAAACTAGACATTTTAGTCAAACCACAGATGAATTACATAATATTTATAAAGGGATCTTATAATAAAAATGAAGAAATCAAAACCAGATGAAAGTAGATAAAAGCTTTATTTTCCTAATTAAAATTATATTATACTGAACTGAAATAGTACTTACCCAGTAGTAACAAATTACCATGTATGATATTGAATTACTTTGCATTAGAATTTGCTAAAATATACACCAACTTGTGACATTAAAAAAAAAAAACCTCAAGATTCCCTACTTTGACATAGATTTGAGTATATTTGAAAAGTTCATGAAAAATGAATTAAAGTACAAGTTTATTTTGGTGCAAAAAAATTTGAAACTCATACCTAGTTTTTTCATAACACTCATTTTTTATGAAGTTTAAAAACTCTTTTCTGGGAACGAGCAGTTAGCATAATGGCTATGTCACTGAACTACCACACAGTGGACCGCAGTTCACGTCCCGGACCCGGTGGCTTAAAACTCAACCCGGGCATGTGTGCGTGTGTGCCCAAGATCATGAGAGGAGAATGGAGGAGAAGGGATTGCGGCTTGACCATCCCCCCTGGGGGGTGATTTCTCACTTTCTGTCTCTCTGTCTCTCTCTGTCTGTCTGGCGAGTGCATGCGCCCTATAGTGAAAATCTCTCAAAAAAAAAAAAAAACAAAAAAACCCTCTCTTCTATAAACTTTAAATAGTATTTATCCTAAGTCTTGTTCCAATGGTTGAAAGTATCCACATTATAAATATATTATATTTAATTTTATATTCACTTCAAATATATTTTATTAGCACACCAATGTACTTTATATTGAAAGGATTTTCTTTAATTCTTTTTTTTTTTTTTTTGGAGAGGTTTTTTGCTATAGGGTGTGTGTGGTCGCCAGACAGACAGAGACATAGAGACAGAAAGCGAGAAATCACCCCCAGGGGGGATGGTCACACCGCAATCCCTTCTCCTCCATTCTCCTCTCGGGATCTTGGGCATGCACGCACACACGCCCGGCGTGAGTTTTAAGCCACCGGGTCCGGGACGCGAACTGCGGTCGACTATATGGGAGTCCAGCGACATAGCCATTATGCTAACTGCTGGTTCCCAAGGATTTTTTTAAATTCTTAAAATTGCAGCTTATTTCCTTAAAACAAATGCATTAATAGGAAACAGATAAAGAACATGGCATTTTCTCATTGACTAGTGAAGGTCATATGTGCTTATCTGTTAAATCACAGCATAAAATACAGCAAAGTCGGGTTACATATCTCTAGGGTTGACTCGGATACAGAACTCTATAATTTGGCAGTCTACACGTCCTAAATCCAGCAGTTCTTTACTTCAAACTGTGTATTGTCATAGCATCGATCACATAGACAACTCACAGAAATCATATCAATTTCTAGGTCTCAAGAGGATTTGATAAAACGAAAGGATATTTTGGTTCTTACTATTATAACAGTAGAAAATCAGTACCAGTCCACATTTTTGAAGAATGGTAGAACTAAGCAGATGTGGCATGTCAGATGGTGTAAATAGGAAATAGTGACTTTAAAAAATTCTAACACCACAATTTGAGGGGAAGAAGCTGTACCCTAACTGAAATAATTTTTATTCCTTGGGACAGTTACATTTTTATAAGATATCCTCAGTTATATATATATATATAGTGAGAGACTTTTGCTACAGGACTTGTGCGCTCACTGGAGAAACAGAAAGAGACAGAAAGTGAGCAACTGCCATGCCACAATCCCTTCTTCTCCATTCTCCTCTGGGGATTTGGGCACACGTGCACACACGCCAGTGTGAATTTGAAGCTGCTGGGTCCAGCACTCAAACTGCGGTCTACTACATGGTAATCCAGCGACATAACCATTACACCATCTGGTAGTCCCTATATTGTTTTCTATAGGTACCCTTTTCTCACCCATAACCAGTTTTTAAAATATGGCCTCATTTAAGAAGGTGCAAAGTAACAGGACATGCTATTTCATCCCCAACTCCACCAAAATGATAAACTACACAAATTACCATGACATACCATTTACTTCCCAACTCCAACAAAATTATAAGCTCCAACAATTGAAGCGTTGGTGAAGCTGGAGCAATAGGAATTCTTACCCCCTGTTGTTAGAGGATAAATGGGTATACCAGTTCTGATACCCTTCACACCCAGTCATTTCACTTTTAAGTGCCCAGAGAAACTTCTGTACCTGAACGCAAAGAAAAATATATAGGACTGGCCCTGTAGCAGAGATTAAGGCTGCACATAGGGAGCTGAATTCCACATGGCCTACTGTGGTTTGAATCTGGCCCTGGTTTAAAAAAATGTATCAGACATGTGTATGTATGTGCCCAAGATCCTGATGGGATAGAGAAATGGAAGAAAAAGGATTGTAATATGACCAGATCCCGCAAGGGACCTACCCTACCCCACAACCTGTACATGTATTCTCCAATGATAAATATAAATATATGTGTGAGTGTGTGTGTGTGTGTGTGTGTGTGTGTGTGTATATATATATATATTATGTATATATATATATATACACACAAATATTCATCATTATGTCATTTCAAATATTTTAAAGTTTTTGCCACAGGACTTAACTAGCAGTCTAAAACCACATCATTACTCAGAGTCGTATAATTTCTGCTTCCTGTATATCTGTTTTTTGTTTCCTTGTTTGCTTTTTAAAAGTTTTTTTCCATAAGTGTGTGTGTGTGTTTACTAGAGAGACAGTAAGAGGGAAAGTAAGAAACCACCCCCCAGGGGGATGGCCACACTACAGTCTCTTCTCTTCCATTCTCCTCTTGGGATTTAGGGCATGCATATAGCCTGGCATGATTTTCAAGTTGCGGGGTCTGAACTCAAATCATAGTCAGCCATTTGGAAATCCAGTGCCTTAACCACCACACCACCTGCTGGTCCACAAATTTCTTTTTAATGAAAAGAGTTTTTAAGGGACCAGCAGTTAGCGTAATGGCTATGTCGCTGGACTCCCGTGTAGTCGACTGCGGTTTGTGTCCCGGACCCGGTGGCTTAAAACTCATGCCGGGCATGTGTGCATGTGTGCCCAAGATCCCGAGAGGAGAATGGAAGAGAAGGGATTGCGGCATGGCCATCCCCCCCTGGGGGGTGATTTCTCACTTTCTGTCTCTGTGTCTCTCTGTCTGGCGAGCACACATGCTCTGTATTAAAAAAAAAAAAGGTAGAAACAACTACTTTTCCATTATTGGGAGAACTCATTTAAAAATTACAGTATATTTGCCATTCTAAGGCAGCAGAATGAATGAACTAGAGCTACATTTATCAATATGCATAAATATATAAATATGTACTAGAAGAAATAAAGCAAGTTTAAGGATGATCCAGATAATACGATACTTTTTACTTAAGTTTAAAAATATACAATAATATGAATTACCTATAGGTAAAGATTTGCAGTGAAAGCATGAAGACATGAATGGGAATGACAAACACCCAATTCAGAATAGTATTCATCTGTTCAGGGAAAGGAAAGGATGAAAATAAAGAAAAAGTAGGGGGACCAGCAGGTGGCATGGTAGTTAATTTGCTGGACTCCCATATAACTGATCAAAATTAGAGTCCTGGACCTGGTGACCTGAAACTCATGCTGAGCTTGTGTGCATGCATGCCCAAAATCCTGAGAGGAAAATGGAGGAGAATGGATTGTAGCATGGCCAACACCTTTGGGGAGTGATTTCTCACTTTCCCTCTGTCTCTCTCTGGTGCGGCCATATGCCCTGTGGTAAAAACCTAAAAAAAAAAAAAAAATTAGGATTTAATTGGTTTGTTAATGTTTTATTTCTTATGGTAAAAACCTAAAAAAAAAAAAAAAGAAAATTAGGATTTAATTGGTTCTTTAATGTTTTATTTCTTGAGAAACAAAGACAACTTGGGCTAGCTGTGGTGGCATGGAGATAACACAATGCCCTGTAATGCTGAGCCCACATGGGAAGGTCTTGGGCTGGCATCCCAAGGTCTCCCTGGTACACACTTAGTGCACCCATGCTCATGTTCCTGGCTGGCTGAGGCTGGGGGTAGATAGTAGTGTGAGGACCTTGTTGGGGCTATTTATTTCCATGTCTTTCTCTCCTAAAATAAATAACCTTAAAAAAAAAAAAAAGCTTTAGTTTCGGCTGATGGCATGGAGGCTAATGTAGTTAAAATCCCACATGGCCTATCACACAGTTCATGTCCCAGACCCCGCAGTTTGGAAAACACCCTAGGCACATGTAATGTACATGCATGCCCAGAATCCTGTGAGGACAATGGAGGAAAAAGGATTGTGGCATGGTCATCTCCCTTAGGAGATGCTTTCTCCCTTTCCTTCTCTCCCTCTCTCTCTGTCTCTGGCAAGTGCCCGTGCCCTGAGGCAAAAAAAAAAAAAGTTTAGAGAATATAATACCACTATTGATTAGATCATTATTTCCAAACATTTTAAATATTTTAAGTTTTTAAATAAATTTTTTGCCTTAGGATGCATTTGCTCACAGGGGAGAAACAGAGACAGTGAAAGAGAAAGTGAGAATCACTCCTCCACAGGGGATGGCCACACCACAATCTCCTCTCCATTCTCTTCCTGGGATCTTGGGCATGCACACCCACACACCTGACATGAGTTTCAACCCACCAGGACTCAGACCATGGTCAGCCATGTGGGAGTCCAGCAACATAACTGCTATACTATCTGCTGGCCCCCCAATTTTTTTTATAAAGCAAAAATTACAGAATTGGTTTTCAACAGAGAACTTTACATTCTTTCATCTCTTAACTATTTCTTCCCTCTGCCTCTCCCATTTTAAAGAACAAAAAATTGTCTTCACCCTGATAAATAGCTTTAGAACATTTGATGCTATCTTTATACAATCTGTAAAAAATTCATTGCATTTCAGAGATAGCAAGTATAAGTTTAAGTCTCTTCCCATATTCATAATCTTCGCCAGATCTTCAAGAGTGTGTCCAATTTCCTAACTTCACTACGAGACAGGTTTAGACCTGATGATACACTGTCCGATAAGGTAATTGGTTTTATTCATGTTGCTTACATTATGAGCCTTCATTCATTTTAAATTGGTGTGTCTGTTTTCCATTTAAACAGTTTTAGGAAGGCTTATTTAAAGAGCTTAACCTCTCCATGTTCATTTCTTCTTCTCTAAGCATTGTAAGATCACAGAGAGGTGACTACTCCTCCCCAGATTTAGTTGCCAGGTCACACTGGGACTTCCCAGTCTTTAGGATGCATCTCAGGTAATGCCTATTCTGGATTGCCTTTTCTGACCTAACCAAGGCCAGGCAGGGCCCTTTCCTAGGATACTCTTTATTCTCACAGTACCCAGTTTCCTAGATTACAGAATACATCACCTTCTGCTGTTCCATCAAACACATCATCTCAGTTGGAACATGAACGTCCCGAAATCAGCAGCTGTGTTCTGCTTTTACCTTCTCAAGGTCTCAGAACAGCCAAATATTAGCTCAATAAGTACTTATTGAATGAATGCATAAAAGAATGAAGCTGCGAAAACACCGGCAATACTACGTTTCTACTAGGATTCTTTAGACAGTACTTTAGTGTCTTCAAATGGCAGAAGGCAAAGTCAACGTAGGATCCTTTTAGAAAAGTGGTTATGCTCTCTAGTAGGAGAAATGTGTCTTACTCTTGGATCCAAGTTTCGAGAATTCAGGCATCTAGATGATAGTATCTTGATCTGATAATGAAACATTTTCAGAATTGGATGCAAATCGACTCTCATAGATGATTGTATTAAAATATAATCCTGGGGCCAGCAGGTAGTATGGTGATTAAAGGCTGGACACCCACATGGTGGACCATGGTTCAAGTTCCAGATCTAGCTGCTTGAAAATCACACCAGGCATATGTGTATGCATGACCAAAATCCCAAGGGGAAAGATGGAGAAGAAGGGATTGTGGCATGGCTATTCATCTGGGAAGTGATTTCTCACTTTCCTTCTCTCTCTTTCTCTATGTCTTTCTCTGATGAGTGTATATACTCTATGGCAAAAGCCAAACAAATATGTGTATGTGTGTGTGTGTGTGTGTGTGTGTGTGTGTGTGTTGGGTTGTCAGAAAAATTATGATGTATTATTTTTTGTGTTCCTATGCAAAAACACATCATGACTTTTCTGACAACCCAATATATTCCATATATATATATATATATACACACTCCAAAATATTTTTATAACTTTCTCTTACTAATTGAGAAATGATGCTAATTTATTTATTTAATTAATTAAGTTTTACATTTTTTCCATAAATATTTACTTTACATTTCTTATAAAAGAAAGTAAGTTGAAAATTATGGCTGGATTAAGATAAATGACTAGAAACATTCAGAGCAGCTAGGCGGAGGGTGAGCAAACAAGTGAATGAGCTCAAGTCTGAGTAACCTCCAACTCTGAAAGGATCATTTATTTTACCCTAACCATTATGCAAAACAGGAATGGGAATGAAGTAGATACATTAAAGAGAGAGAGAGAGTTATGAAAACAACAGAGGGGCCAGGTGGTGGCACAATGGTAGCACAATATCTTATCCGGCAGACCCTCATGGGAAAGTTTGAGGTTGGTGTCAGAGACCTCCATAAACATGCCATGTGTGTGCTCAAGATCCTGAGCTGGCTGAAACTAGGGGTGGATCATGGCATGGAGAGCCTGTGGGAGGTGCCTATCTCTGTCTCTCTGTCTGTTTCTCCTTCTACATGTATATAATCTCACTGAAAGCCCACAGCAATACTGAGATTAAGAAAATCAGGTAGTATGCCTGTTTCATAGATGAAAAACAGAGGATCAGATAGACTAAGGACAAAAAAGGAAGTGGTAAGTGGGATATGTAAACCCAAACTGTCAAACTTTTCATTTGATCTCCTTTCAGAATGTGTCACTCAGTTAATTTTCCTCCACTTTTCTAAAAAAATATACTTACACCAAAATTTGAAAAATTTGAAATTGCTATAATTGCATAATATCTACCGGGTTATACTTAGCTGAACATTTTACTTCTGATTGCATAAATATTCATAGGGAGACACCTATGAGGAATGTTCAAAGCACTCAGTGGTGTGGTTCTTATTAACACTAATGGAGATCGGGTGGATAAATTCCCATTTAATGCTTTGAAAATCTGTCCCTGACTTTGCACCATTTATGTATTTGTAAACTACACTCCTGTTTATATTTTGGCTTTGCAGGAAAAAAATATGCTTCACTGTGTTACTCTCACACCTCTTAGAGAGATATGTCTGTTTTTTAATAAGGATAATTTTCTCAGTGAGGTCAAATTACTCAGTCATATTTCTTTAGTTTCTTTCATTTTATCCTATTCTGAATCTCTGAATCTCATGCATCTCTGATCAGCACTGTTCCCAAGACCAGTGTCAATACCTTGACATGGCTGGCCAATCATAAAACCTCAGTGGAGGGGCAAGCATTTAGATGGAGGGGTAGGACATAGGAGTGAAGGGATGGGGCATGATGCCCTTATGATCTGGCATCAAATCCCTCCTAAAAGGATCATCTAATGTTCAAACTAAGTTGTTTGTTGTCATGGAGGACTGGGTTCTTTGTTGTTGACTCTTCTAAGTTTTTTTTGTTTTGTTTTCTGTTTATTTTGGGAGGGAGAGATTTTCGCTATAGGGCGCATGCACTCGCCAGACAGACAGAGAGAGACATAGAGACAGAAAGCGAGAAATCACGCCACAATCCCTTCTTCCTCCATTCTCCTCTTGGGATCTTGGGCACGCACGCACACGCGCCCTGCGTGAGTTTTAAGCCACTGGGTCCAGGATGCGAACTGTGGTCAACTACATGGAAGTCCAGCGACATAGCCATTACGCTAACTGCTGGTTCCCGACTCTTCTAAGTTTTTGAGAGAGGCAAAAAATCTTCTTCATTTTTTTCATGAAAACATCTTAATCTTTAAATGTCACAATTACAAATAATTTTTAAAACACTGTATGACCCAACATTGTCTACGGCAAACATCATTTGTGGACCAGGAGTTTATAACTGCTGATTGGGTTTTTTTTTTTTTTTTCCTGTTGGGTTTTCTACACTAATAAGCAGGACTGTTGGCTCAAAGTCATTAAGCGTCATACTATTAGCTCAGATTAGTAGAGAAAACCTTTTTCTCTATTGGTTACAATCGAGTTCTGGATAAATTTGGGGAAAACTAGGATGATATTAACATTCTTAGAATATTAGAGAGCACAAAACGAATACAGAGGAAGAAATTCCTTATTGATGACAAATATGTTGATAAGATATCACGGATAATTTTCAAAAGAAAGAGATGCCATCAGATGTAGAAGGAAGAATCTCTGCCCTAGAAAAATTCACCATGAAGATTGAGCAAATATCCCCCCAAAATGAGAATAATATGCAAGAAATATTATTAGATACCATTAAATGTCCAAACATCTGGATAATTGATATCCCAGAAGGTGAAAAGACTAATAAGGACATTGATGATCTATTCCATAAAATCCTGGAAGAAAACTTTCCAAACCTAGAGAGGTATTCAAAGATCCAGACCCAAGAAATACGAAAGACCCCAAATAGGATCAACCCAAGGAGATCTGCTCAAAGACACATTATAGCCAGATTGACCAAAACTACAGATAAAGACAAGATACTAAAATTGGCAGGAAAGAAATGGCAAGTTACCTAAAGAGAATATCCGATCAGCCTCACAGTGGACCTCTCATTAGAAACAATGCAAGCAGGGGAACCAGCAGTTAGCGTATGGCTATGTCGCTGGACTCCCACGTAGTTGACCGCGGTTCATGTCCCGGACCCGGTGGCTTAAAACTCACGCCGGGCGTGTGTGTGTGCGTGCCCAAGATCCTGAGAGGAGAATGGAGGAGAAGGGATTGCGGCGTGACCATCCCGCCGGGGGGTGATTTCTCACTTTCTGTCTCTATGTCTCTCTCTGTCTGGCGAGCTCATGCGCCATATAGTGGAAACCTCTCCAAAAAAAAAAAAAAAAAGAAAGAAAGAAACAATGCAAGCAAGGAAAGAATGAGAAAATATATTAAAAATGTTAAGTGAAAAACAATTTCAACCAAGAATACTATATCTGGCAAGATTATCCTTCTTATAGGAAGAAAAGACAAAAATATTCTCGGATAAACAAAACCTCAAAGAATTTACTAACACCAGACTAGTTCTCCAAGAAGTTCTGAATGGAGTGCCATACCAGGAAAACTAAATATAGATACACAGAAATAAGAGTCCAAAAACAATTAAGAAAGTGGCCAACTGAATAGTAGGAACAAGTCTGTAGTTGAATGTTATCTTCCAGAATTTAAATGGAAAGATTAGACCACAAAAGAAGAGAGATTAAATACAAGAGACTGAACTGGTGAAATAGAATTTTATGACTTTTGACTAAAGCATTACTGATTTTCTTCTATGTTTTATTTTCCAGATTTAATGTTCTTTGTCTTCTCCTGAGCTGTCAATAGGTTCATGTACCTACTATTTGAATAGAATCCTAACCTGCTTCCTGGCTTTAAGTCTTAAGCAAATGTCTCTTAACATTTTTTTTATTTTGATTTATTAAAACTAAACTGCTTTTCTTGAAATTAAAAAATATTTTTTTTTGAAGAAGTTTTTGCTATAGGGCGCGTGCGCTCGCCAGACAGACAGAGACAGAAAGACAGAAAGCGAGAAATCACCCCCCCAGGGGGGATGGTCACGCCGCAATCCCTTCTCCTCCATTCTCCTCTTGGGATCTTGGGCACGCATGCACACGCACCTG